>NW_027186352.1:27814499-27843345 GCF_028583685.1 Petaurus breviceps papuanus
ATATTTACTTTTCCTTCTTTTGTCTCTTTTGGGATACAGACCTGGCAGTGATATTGCTTGGTCAAAGAGTATGCATTGTTTTTTATACCCTTTGGGCATAGTTCCAAAGAATTAAAAAAAATTCTTCTATGACCATTCATACATTTTTTTTCAATTGAATAATTCTGCTTTTTAAGGAATGATTCTCATCAATGGGTTTTTCCCACTTTTTCTATATGGTCAATTCTGTTTTCTAAATGTGGTATATTCCTCAGTGTACCTCTTATAAAGCTATTTATTGCATTTTCATAATTTTCTTCCTTTACTCTCATTAATTTAACTTATTTTTCTTCTACCACTCTTATTTGATTTTGAAAATCATTTTTAGGTCTTCCAGGAATTCTTGTTGAACTTTTGAACGCTTCACTTATTTTCCTTTGAGACTTTGCTTGCAATCATTTTGACTTTATGGTCTTCTTCTGAATTTGTGTCTTGATCTTCCCTGTCACCACAGTAGCTTTTCAATGATCACATTCTCTTTTGCTGCTTATTTTCCAGCCCATTTCTTGATTTTGAACTTTTTATTATGGTTGGGCTCTGTTCCTGGTGTGTGTGTGTGTGTGAGGGGAGGAGTTGGGGGGATTGGGAGGTCTCAAGGTTCAGACATTTTTGCAAGTAGTTTGGTGTTTTATAAGTTATTGGTGCTTCAAAGATGGTGTAATCTGGGGAGAGATATCCTCATTGTTCTCTTTGTCTGCATTGTAGTCTTTACCCAGGATCCCTTGGGATTAAAATTAAATTGTTCCCCAGGCCCCCTGTTCCCTTAAGACCAGAAGTGAAAATATTCCTCAGGACCTCTGAGATCTTGGTACTAGAAATGTTACAATTCTTTGGGTCCCTGTTCTCAAGCAATACTGCTTCCCAGGGCTCCTATTCCCTTGTCTCTATCTTTGAATTATGACACAGAAGTAAGTATGAGAAATGGATTTGTCAAACAGCCTCTGATTCTGCATTGAATTTTAGCAGAGGGGGCCCTGTAATCTAATTCTGACCAGTTGTTAGGTTCTCTAACAGTCTCTGGCTTGAGAAAACTCAAAGATGTTGCTGTTTCTATTGTCACCACCTAGTCTCACCACTGGTATTTCATCCACATGTACTTAGTGCCAGCCCCCAACGCTGATTCACAGTTTTCTCTTTCTGAACTCCAAAGTCCTTTTGTGCTGGAAGAATGTCTCACTATGACCTTTTATTGGTCTTGCTACCCAAAAATTTGATTTGAGGCATTATTTAAACTTGATTGGAGGGTAATGCAAGGAGAACTCAGCTGAATGTTCTTTCTATTCCACCGTCTTGGCTTGGAACTTCCTCAGAAATCTGTCCACTTTAAGGTTTGTGGAGCACTTTAAAGATGTTATCTTTCTTGATTCTCCAGACAACAACAAGATGAGAGGCATTAAAATGTAATAAATAGAAGGGTGGACCTATTTTAAGGAAGTCCTGTGTTCAAATCTACCCTCAGATACTTACTAGCTCTGTGACCCTAGGTAAACCACATATACTGACTCATTTTTTTTTCATCTGTACAATGATGGGTTTAGACTAAATGATTTCTAAATCTATGATCCTATATTTAAGTGTAAACCTCATTTTTGCAAGTGAGGATTTTGAGAAAATTAAATTATTTCCCCAGGTCACACCTACAGTAAGCATCTGAGACAAAATTTGAATTTATCTCCAATTCTTTAAGGCAAACTTTCCATCCAGTTACCTCTCTCTAATAATGACAGAGAATAATGAATCTTACTTAAATATTACTTTCCTAGTTACAGAGAATGAAGCTATACCATCATATTATGTACTTACATCAACCCTGAAAGGTAAATAGTATAATTAATGACACATGGGGAAGATGAGATATAGAGTCTCAACAACTGTTCTATTTTCACACAACTAGCAAATTGAAGACAATCCTCAGTTACTGCCTATTTCAATACAGATGTGTCTGCTTTCCACAATTGTTGATGGTCGCTCAAATAAATCATGTGTCCTCAACATTGCATAGGGGTATAATGCCATGCACAGAAGCTTTCCAGAACTGCTACTGTGAACAGCTTTTTTTTAAAGATTCTGATTACTCAGTATAGTGATCACTCTATTCCATAACAAAAGTAAAACATCCATGGAAAATCAAGGTACAGCATAATTCAAAATTCAGCATTCACCATATTTCAACTTATCACAGAAAATCACAATATAATATTTACAACATAGTCTCTAAGTAAAATGGTCTCTCTTAAATTAATTCAATCAGTCACAAAATAGACACCTTTAAGTTAATTCAATCAGTCACTTATCAGTAGTATCAAAGTATAGTGTCAAAGTCTTCCACTCTTAGGGCAAAGTCTCAATTAACTCAATTAGTCACTAATCAGTAGTCTCAATGTCTTCCACTCTTGGGGCAAAGTCTTGATTAACTCAATCAGTCACTAATCAGTAACAATAGTCAAAGTACTCAAAGTGCAATCAGTAGGCTTATTCAGTAAAGTCTTACTAAGTATCATACACAAAACTCTCCATCCTTTAGGTCACTAGTAAACTATAATTCCATAATTACTCAGTACCCAAGGAGAGGTCTTTTCTTCATCTTGACTTGGGGCCTGTTCTCAGATTCCCTGGATCCCCTTCCATGGTCCCAGATTCTACCTGGATTCAATGGCGGACAGCTCCCAGTTCCTTGACCAGCTCTCTGGGGAGGTCCTGCTCCACCCTGGCATTAACAGGGTCTGGTCCATGTCACCTCTTTCACCATTTCTGCTTTAAGGAATTCAAGGCTCAACCAAGCCACAAAGTATCAGCATCCCAGTCATGCTTCAGTCACCTGGGCTCCTGGCTCCAGGCTCTCGGCTCCTGTTCAGGAGAAGCTCCACCACTACAAGTTCTTAGGACTCAGTTCTCCATTCTTCTGTAGCTGTTCTGCCACCAGATCTTGGTTTCAAGGAAATTCTGACTGTGCCTCTCTGGGGCTTTTCTTATATACACAGTATTACCTACTTCACTTCCTTCAGCCAACTTCCTGTTACATCAGTAACAAGGGGACAGGAGTTCATACTTTCTGTTCCCCCAATCAGAGGCTTGATCAGTTGCTAAGTGTTAAGTACCTGCTACTTTTGCAAACACTAATGGGCAAGACAAAGTACAAAATGCAGCTGAAAAGCATGGGAGGGGATGTAGAAGGTACCTGACTTGGGAGCAAGGTGGAAAAGTCAGTAGGAGAAGTTCCAATGTAGTATAACAAGATAAATGAAAAGAAGGTGGTTAGTTCCCCATTATTGGAGGTGTTCAAATTAAGGCTGAATATTCATTAGTTGGGGATTTTTGAGTCTAACAACTGAATTAGACTAACCATATAAGTCTGAAATACCTTCTAACCCCAAATTCATAATGTTCCATATAAAGAACAGTGACTTCTGGAAAACAAATGGCATTAAAAAAAAGACATTATCTTTGATATCTAGCATGACAGGAAATTGACTCTGTGGTGATGCAGATTAAAATTATTTAATAGGATATAGAGCTACAAGGGAACTTAGAGGTTTTTCCCTTTTGGGACATCTGAATCCCTTCAAAGAATTTATCTCTGTAATAATGATGGAATTTAAAGATCCCCCTGTATTGGCTTGGTTTTTGGATTGATTGTATTAAAACCCAGAGCTTGTGAATCCCACTTGTGGGGTGGACTCCTTGATGTGAAAAGAGAGTGCTGAACTGGGAGGAGCTGGTGACATAGATTTAGAGAGACATAAGCAAAGAGAGAGGCAGAAGAACTTTTTGGAAGCAGCATCTTGGAGGCAGAGAGAGGCAGAGAGAATTGCTGAGGGCCAGTTTGAATTGCCCAGGACTTTTGAGAGCTGCCCCCGGAGCTGCCAAGGACTGAGGAGATATAGCTGTTATGCTGGTACTTTGTATGTCTGTTTTGATGTTGTTTTTCCTGATTTGTTCACTTGTGAAAGACAGTCCTGTTGTTGCAGAGGTCCTGGAACTTTGCTGTTGGTCAGAGCTCCTGAGACTGTTCTGCAGAGAGAGAGTGAATTCTGTCCACTGGTGAAGGACAGTGCTGTTGTTGCAGAGGTTCTGGAACCTTGCTGTTGGTTCAGAAGCCCTGGAGAAGGATTTTCTTGATGTATGTTTACAGAAATCCTGGAAGAGGGTTTTGCTAATGTTTTCAGGGGTCCTAGGACTGTTCTGCAGACAGAGAAGAAATTAATTAAGAGACTGGCAATGTATCTTGTGGCCTTGCTAAGCTTTGTCTCCCCAGGAACAAAGATTGCTGAGAACTTGCCTCAGCTCAAGATGTAGAAAAGTCCTCCATTTGGGTATTAAGTGCTGTGCTTAAGCTTGTTGTAACTCTGGGGTAGATTCAATTGTGATCCAGGGGTGGGGAACTTTTGACTTTTTTGTGCTCTGTGATTGAACAAATGAATGTACTTTACTTATGATTGGAAACTTATCTCCATTTGAGAAAAGGGGCTTAGTGGTTGACTAAATGAATTTACAGTCTAGGGGTGGAGTAGTACTTGGAAGAGGGTCTTTGGGATTGACTAAATAAATTATAATGTCCAGGGGTAGAGTAGTATTTGATTGAATTACACTTGGTAAATGCTGTATTTTGAATGATGCTACATTTGATTTTCTCTGTTCTTAATTTTTCACTGAATAAAATGGAGAGCACCTATGCTGGTATTTTGAACTTGGGAAGTTGCCTTTGCTTGGCATTACAATCTCCTACTTAAGTTTCCTCCTACTTACCTAGCTAGTTAGTTACTCATTTCTTGAAAATATTTTGTTTTGACTTTATAATTACCTTGTTTTCACTTTTCTGTATGTATATAGTCTTTCTGTTAATTAAAGAGAGTCTTATGGGTAGGAATTATCTCTTTTTTGCCTTTATATCTGAGAACCTAGCATTATGTGGAATATATAATAGGCACTTAAAAGAGGAGATAATATATGTAAACTGTTTTGTAAATCTTCAAGTAGAAACCATAAATGACTGCTGATTGATTATATACATGTTTGCATCCTGGCACAGATTATGTGCCTATAATATCCATATAAATAGACATATTATCTCCCCAATGTAAGCTTCTGGAGGGCAAATGTCATCTCAATTTTGCCTCAATCTTACATTAAGCTTGGTAATAAGTAGATACTAAATGTTTTCTGGATTAGATTGAATTAAACATCATGCAACTCCTTTGTTTTATAGATAGGGAAATTCAGTCCTGGAGAAGTGAAGTCATTTGATAAAGCTAAAAAAAGCAGTAAGTATCCTAGTGGGAATTTAAAGCCAGTACCTTGTATTCTGAACCCAGTACCATGAATGCACGCTTATTCAAAATGAGGATTCTCATACAATGAATACCCAACAAATTGGATCAAAAGCAAGAACTTTAACAAATTTCATGAATGGTCCTTGCCAATATTGTTTGATGTTTAAAAGGTCCCACATGCTGGCATAAAAAATATACTTTATTTTCCCATTCATTTAATTTCCTAACTCAAGCTCTTCATTTAAAGAATAAAACTAGACTAAAGCAAGAAGGGGAAAATGACACACTATGACTTATTTATATCTTTAAATCCAATGAAATATGTTGCAGTTTACCCCAAATAATATTTACATAACAGTTTTATCTCTGGAAGGGAATCAGAATCAGTTTAATTATTCTTACCCCAACCCGTAGAAGTCAAAGTGATTTTCAGTCCTCAACTCAAGAAAGCATTAATGGTGATTGATACAAAGTGGATCAAACAAAATTGGTAAACATAAGGGTTTTTCTCTTCTGTCTCTCCATCATTTCTCTTTTCTCCTTTCTAGTTGTCTCTCCTCCTCCTCCTTATCCTTTTCTTCCTCCTCCTCTTCCTCCTTCTTCTCCTCTTCTCTCCTCTCCTATCTCCATCCAAATTTATCTCTCTAAAAGGCAGATTAGAAATCTGAGACTAGTCCTGATTCTGTCACTAAGTCTGTGATAATTGAGTATGCTACTTTACCTCTGGGCCTAAATTTCAAAGCCTACAAAGAGAGTAAGGAGGCATAATGGATCTCTTTTGTATCACATTATAGAAGAGATAGTGAACTATACTTCCTTTTCATGAAGGCAAAGGTGGAATATAATGCAGAAAAAGGAAATCCATTAATCTGAGTCTTTAGACTATGTGTTTATATTAAAAATTGAAGAATTCAACTGCTGAATGAATAATTCCCCATAGATTTATGTAGGAACTAGATTTGAAAGTGATTTATTTGTACAGTCACACATTTTTTTTTGTAAGGATCATACGTGTTTAACACAATGTAAGCTCAAAGTCTGGGACATTTGTGTTGGTCCTCGTGTGTGTAACACCTAGCATAGATCCTGGCACACAGTAGGACTCTCAAATATCTGGATTGAATGGAATGCAATGGAATACTGTCCTTTCCTTTCTCTAAGATGTGAATATTCTCATCTCTGATACTTCCCCCTTAACAGATTGCAGTTAAATCCTGGTAGTTCCATTTTAACAAGTAAATAGCCTCATCCAATATATACAATGTTTTCCCCAGACACTCTTTCTTTCTTTCTTTCTTTCTTTCTTTCTTTCTTTCTTTCTTTCTTTTTTAACTTTTTGAAGGGGGAAGGGCAAGGCTGTTAGTGTTAAGTGACTTGCCCAAGGTCACAAGGCTAGTACAATGTTAAGTGTCTGAGAACAGATTTGAACTCAGGTCCTCCTGACTCCAGGGCTGGTGCTCTATTCACTGTGCCACCTAGCCACCCTGCCAAACATTATTTCAATAACCTTAAAAAACCAGTAGTCTAACACAATTTGATTTTTTTTTTTCCGAATGCTTGATTAGGTTCCATCTCCCTTTCCTGGTCTTGTCTTTAAAACGAGCAGACCCAATATACATCTTGTGAAAATAAATGTATAGCATATAAATTCAAGGAGAGATAGAACTATTCTTCCATACTTCTACCCCCTATTATAGGGGTAAAAGGCATGGAAAACTCTGGACTTCATTCCCATAATTAGAAATATGTTTTACAAATATTCACATTCAGAAAGTTTTCTGGCCTTAAAAGCTCTATGCTCAATAGGGGAAAAGAACTATCATTCCCTTTTACCTTATTTGGTAGGCTCATAGAATTCAGAGCAGAAAGAGAATTTAAGATTAACTCTAACCCTATTCTATATGCAAAGGGACAAAGGAGGAAATAGGTGTCTAGAGAAGGAAGGGTATCTCCCAGAGGCATCTAGGAAGTAAATAGAAAATACCAGATTTCATATGGCAGACCTCTTACCCCAAATCCAGGAATCTCTCTACTAACTCATATTTATTTCTTTATTCATTTGTTTGTTTGTTTACTTATTTATTTATTTTAGCAGTGTGGCTTACGTTATGGTTTGCCAACAATAATCTCACTAGGATAGTTCATAAATTTTTGCTCAAAATATGGAAATTGCAACTCACTCTGTGATCCATCAATGTTTGACTTCTGTCTACTGTGTGAGTCAGAAAACTGCTTACCCCAAAATTAAGAATCAGAAGTAGACTGGGGATGGACAGGAAGCTTTTATTCAGTTTTTGAGGGAGAAGGGCATCCACACTAAGACAAACCAAAGGAAGGAGGCCCCCAAAATGGGGCAAAGCAAGGTTTTAAACCCTAATGCAGTCAAGTCACCTCCCACTGCTGTCCCTTGCTCCCATTGGCTGGGAGGGGGGCTTACAGTCTGGGTACAAAAAAGGACAAAAGGACTGGGAAGCAGGGTATTGTTCATGTCATTTGGTAAATGCTAAAGCAAGGGAGGGGAAAAGGTCCCAAGTAAGGGTGGAGGTCAAAAGACTCCTAAAGGGCTTAATGCTGATTGACAGTAGTAAAGAAGGCTGAAGGGTGAAACTGAAACTCAGGCCTGTTCGCACAAGAAATCATACTAGATTTTAGGATATAGGCTGAGAAGTTTTTACCTCTCCCACTCACCACCAACTCCCATAAATCTGAATGGTGTCCACCTAGAAACTTTCCTCTGCTTCCCATGTGAATGGGACATGCAAGCTCACTATGTAAGAATACGGGTTCAAATCCTGTCCTCTTTGATTATAAAGTAGTCACTCAACCCCTCTATATCTCAGTTTTCTCATCTGTAAAATAAGGAGTTTAGAAGGCATCCAAGATCTCTTGCATCTCTAGATAGTCTGTTATGCCTTGATCTTCACTTATGAATTGGTCATCTTTTCTCATCATACATCTCTCCAATGAAATCACAAAATTACTTTTTAGCTGGCAATTTGTTAATTACAAAATTTTGTTGATTTTTAATTATTAATTTAAATAGTTAAATTATTAGTTAATTAATAAGTTAATAATTACTTTTGTTAACAATTTTTAATTACTAATTATAAGTATACTCTTTGAGGTAAGCCCATATTTTCTACCAAACTCCAAGTCTTTAACATAGTACTTGGCACATATGATTTTTTGTTGATTAATTTATTGGTAAAGTGTTACAAGTTTTTTACATGTGGTACAGTGAGAAAAAAAAACAAAAAAACTCATGTCAGAACTTGGATTCAAATTTTCCCCTTGTTACTTTTAATCTGTGTATTATTGGCTAAGTTCCTTAACTTCTCTGCACCTCAGTGTCTTCATCTAAAAAATATAAAGGAGATAGATTAAAGTAGTTGGTCTCTAGACCCAGTCCAATCTCTCTCTTTTTTTTTTAATTGAGAGTTGCCTAAGAATTGTCAACTATACCAGAACCAGCCTCTCACCTATGGATGGTTAGAGCCACACAAAGCAGGCGAGAGGCAGGAGAATCAGGACATAAACAAAAGTACAATTTCTTTTTTTTTTTAATAAACCAATGTATTTATTTTTAGTTTTTAATATCCACTTCCATAAGTTTCAAATTTTCTCCATATCCTTCACCTCCTCCTGCCCAAGACAGCATGTAGTCTGATATGGGCTCTACATTAAATGTATTTTCACATTAGTAATGTTGTATAGAAGAATTAGAATGAATGGAAGGAAGCATTAGAAAGAACAGACAAAACAAAACAAAACAAAACCAAAAAAGAAAGCAAATGGTATACTTCAATCTGCATTCAGACTCCATATTTCTTTCTCTGCAAGTGGATGATATTTTCTATTGTGGGTCTTTTGAAATTGTTTTAGGTCTTTGCAATGTTGAGAAGAATTAAGTCTATCAAAGTCAGTCATCAAACTATGTGCCTGTTACTCTGTGCAATGTTCTCATTGTTCTGCTCACTTCACTCAACATCAGCTCCAGGTTTTTTCTCAAGTCTATCTGATCATCATTTCTTACAGCACAATAGTATTCCATTTTATTCATATACCACAACGTGTTCAGCCATTCACTAATTGATGGGCATCTGCTCAATTTCCAGTTCTTGGCCACCACAGAAAGATATAAATATTTTTGTACATATGGGTCTTTTCCCCATTTTTATGATCTCTTTGAATACAGGCCTAGAAGAGGTATTGCGGGGTCAAAGGGTATGCACATTTTTATAGGCCTTTGGGTATAGTTCTAAATTGTTCTCCAGAATGGAAAGATCAGCTCACAACACCACCAATGAAATAGTGTTCCAATTTTCCCACATCTTTTCCAACATTTACCATTTTCCTGTTTTGTCATGTTAGCCAATTTGATAGGTGTGATATGGTAGCACAGAGTTGTTTTGATTTTTATTTCTCTAATCAATAGTGACAGAGAATTTTATATGACTATAGATAGCTTTAATTTTTTCCTCTGAAAACTGCCTATTCAAATCCTTTGACCATTCATCAATTAGGGAATTACTTGTATTCTTATTAATTTGATTCAGTTCTCTATATATTTTAGAAATGAGACCTTTATTAGAGATACTAATTAGAGGCTATACAATTCTTTTCCAATTTTCTACTTATCTTGGTTGCACTAGTTTGTTTCTGCAAAAAAAAAGTAATTTAATGTAATCAAAATGATCTGTTCCATTTCATAATGTTCTCTATCTCTTGTTTTGTCATAAATTCTTTCATTTTTCATAAATCTGACAGATAAACTATTCATTACTCTTCTTATTTGCTTATATTATCACCCTTTATATCTAAATTGGGTACCTATTTGGACTTTATTTTGGTATGTGGTATGAGATGTTGGTTTATAACCATTTTCTGCCTTATTATTTTCTAGTTTTCCTGGTAGTTTTTGCTAAATAGTGAGTTCTCATCCCAGAAGCTGGTGTCTTTAGGTTTATCAAACAATAATTGCAATAGTCATTGGCTACTGTGTCTTGTGTCCCTAACCTACTCCACTGATCCATCACTTGATTTCTCATCCAGGATCAAGTAGTTTTGAGAATTAGTGCTTTACAATACAATTTAAGATCTAGTATGACTAGGCTACCTTTCTTGGCATTTCTTTTCATGAATTCCCTTGACATTCTGAAACTTTTGTTCTTCCAGATGAAATTTGCTCTTCATTTTTCTAGCTCTATAAATCAATTTTTTTGTAGTTTTATTGGTGTGGCACTGAGTAAGTAAATTAATTTAGGTAGAATTGTGATTTCTATTGTATTACCTTAGCCTCCCCACAAGGAGCTGTTTTTCCAGTTATATCTGACTTTATTTGTGTGAAAAGTGTTTTGTATGAGATTCATATAGTCCCTAGACTTGTTTTGGTTAGTAGACAAAGTGCAACTACAAAGTGAGGAAATGCTTCCAAGTGGAAGCCTCCCCTCCTGACAAGGAGGGCTTAACATGCTGGGTATGATGTAATCATTTATAGATCTTGAGTAGTTCTTCCTATGGCTGCTTCATATGTGGACAATGCAGGTGTTTCTGGGTCCTCTGGCAACAGTCTCCAAGTTGATTGTCTCAAAGACACACACAGAACTAGAGTTAATGTGGGGTACAGTATCTCCCTCAGTTCACTTAGCTTTTATGCAAGCACAAGGACTGTGAGAATGTCAACAGAGGTGATGGATGGCTTTAGGTTGCTCCACATTGACCCTCAGGTCGCTGGGAAATAGGGGGCATAAATCCCTCAGTGCTGGTCAGAGCAATACACTTTGCCAGAGGGTGAGATCATCCAGAGCACAAACAATTATTGTTATGTCAAGCTCCGGAAATAGCCTGTTTGCTGGGTCTCAGTTTGGGGAAACAGGATGTCTTCAAATATCTTGACAGGGTTGATGAAGAGACATGAGTTTATAGTAACCTTATAGGAGGGGAACCCGGAGGAATGATTTGAAGTAAATGAAGGATTCCAAAAAGCAAAGGTGAGGTAGGAATGTGTTTTAGAAATAGAGGGCCATGTATGGAAAGACATGGAAGCAGGGAATGGACCCTGGTGGAAGAAGGTAATATATCTATCTGTCTGTAATGGAGGTGGTTTATGCAGTATTAATTTTAAATAAAATTATACAGGTTTATGAAAAAAATTTAAAAGCTTGAGTATAGCTTCTATAATTGATCCTAAAGATAATAAAGAACATTGAAAATTTTGGGGTACAAGGATCACTTAGATTACTGCTTTAGGAATACTACTTTGAAAGAGGTATGGAATAGATATTGGAGAACAGAGGGGCTAGAAAGAGGAAAGCCACTTAGGAAACTATTTCAGCAGTCCAGTAGAGGAGTGATGAAGACCTGAATTAACTTGTCATGACTATGTTCTTTTAATTAGGCCAATGACTTTCCTGGTGAAACTTTGAAGTGTTGGGTAAGCTCAGTGCAATAGTAGTAGCAGTAGTAGTAGCAGTAGTAGTAGTAGTAGTAGTAGTAGTAGTAGTAGTAGTAGTAGTAGCAGTAGCAGCAGCAGCAGCAGCAGTAGCAGCAGCAGCAGTAGTAGTAGTAGTAGTAGTAGTAGTAGTAGGTGCTAGTTGCAGCAGCAGCCGCAGCTGTAGTAGTTATATAGTGCTCTAACAACCTTAAAATACTTTGCAGATGTTATTTCATTTGTCCTTCAAAGCAACCCTAGGAAGTAGGTGATTTCATTATTGACATTTTACTGGTAAAGAAACAGACTGAGAGAAATTAAAGATCACATAGTTACTAGTTATTCAAAGCAAGATTTTATGTCAGATTTTCCTGATTCCAAACCCACAACTTTAACTGGCTGAGACTATTTAGGAAAATTTATGAGCAGGAGTGAATCATTGTGTTTAGACACTGTATATAATACTGGAAAATACCTCAGGGGAGCAAATACCTTCTTGTTTTACATGGTATTTGATTCAAATAGTCAGTGTTTTATGGAACAGCTAGCTTGGTATTTGTCATTGAATCTCAAGATTAATGTATACATGGGAGATACTTTGGAACAGCTTTAAAGGATATACACATGCGTGTATGCATATGTATGTACACACATATGTACATATACATATGTACATGTGTATACATGCATGCATATGTATATGTGTGTGTGTCTGTTTTTCTGTTTGCAATTTAAAAAATCAATAAATAGTAACCAAAGCTGGATTTCATATTCTCCAGACTTGTTCTGTCAGGATGACATGAAAAATATGACTGACTACAGAAAATTTTCCGAGAAAGTCTCTTTGGATATAGGTACAGACAGATTTCTATGTTAAATATGCAATTGAAAAATCTATTACCTCCATGGTAATATTACTACAATGCTTTACTGAAGCATGGATTTGACACTGACTTCACAAATCTATGTCATTGGAGCACAAGCTTGGGTAGGTTTGAATCATGCTGGAAGAGCTTTGAATAAAGGTTGTGTTTTTTTTTTTTCAAATGGATCTCATAAACTTCACCCCAAAAAACCACCTCTCTTCCAAACTTCCTTTATTCTATTCAGGGTACCACCATTCTTCCATGCACCTGGTTTCACAGGATAAAGTCATCTTCAATTTTTTTCCTCTTATTCTCTTACATGTGATCAGCTGCCATGTCTAATCAATACCCCCATCAATATCTCTTTCCCTTTTCTCCATTTATTTTGCCTAGCTCAGATCCTTCTTATATTTTAATTGTACCATTCCATAGCCTACCGATTAGTCTCCCTACTTCTAGTCACCTTCTCCCTCCAAATCATTCTCCACATACCTGCACACTGAAATTCCTAAAGCTTAGATCTGAGCTTTCAAATCCCGTGGTTCAGAAATATCAGTGGCTCCCTATCACCCCTGGGATAGAATATTTGTTTCTCTCTTTTTCTTCCAAACTATGTTTGCAGACTTCCCATCATTTCTGCTCACACCTCTAAATTCTAACTCTATTCATTTACTTACTGTTTCGAGTAAATCACAATCATCTGCCTTCTTCACCTTTTCATAGGCTGTCCTATATACCTGGAATGTTTTCTTTCCAAGTTCTTGGAACTCCTGGTTCTATTCAAGAAACTGTTCATTTAATGCTTATAGAAGGCCACTCCCAAACGTTAGCATCAAACTTCCCCATTCTTTATTTTATTTCCTGTCAGGTCTGTGCTTGACATTTGTTTATCTGTTTCTTTTAAGTAAAATGTAAGCTGCCTGAGAGCAGGAATTGTTTTCATTTTTGCCTCTGTATTTTCAGTCTTGCAAGATACCTAGCTTAAGTGAAGTATTAATATGTGGTGGTTTTTTTTGGATTGAATTGAATAAAATCCCTGACCAACTATTTGTCTGGAATCAGAGTATTCATTTTACTTAATAAGGAAAGATCCATAGAGTAGAGTCCTCTTGGTCACCAGGCTCTGAAACATTTGGGTAATTGTATAATAAGATATGTGGTTTGGAGACATATAGTTTTCTAACTTACATGCCTTTGTGACTCAATTTCCATGTGATAGCAACTGGCCCATATAGACTGGAACCTACCGGGTATAGCTCTAGGCCCTGCTTGGTGTATAGTAGGTGCTTAATAAATTTGTGTTGAGTGATTGTTGTTGATTGATATTACAGTACTTTGTGATTTTTAAACTGCTTTATATGCATTGCCTCTTTTTATTCTCTCAACAACCCTGAAAGGTAGGTACACATTTCATTTCCCTGTTAGAGATAAGGAAATTGAGACAGGAGATACTAAGTGACTTGACCAAGGTGATACTACTACTGACTGACTGAAACAAAATCACAACCTAGTTCTTCCTGTTTCCAAATCCAGCACTTTGGAGACTACTACATCATGTCCTGATTCACATGACAAGGATCTCATTTTCAATTTCCATAACCACTCATGGGTATGAAATTCATTTTTGGATGCACCTAATTTCCACCCTGTGGAATTTTAAATGACATTTGCTTACAAAGGATTTATGACATCCAGGCAAAATATGTCTGTTTCTATGAGAGTATAAAATACTCCTTAAAGATAGAAGGGAAAACAACAAGGAATGGGATGGACTTGTGTGTTCTGTTTCATGAATCCTTAGAATTTAGAAGAGAAGAAAGTATATAATCAGAAGTTAGTCTTTTATATCTTTGACCCTCTTGAGTTAACTGGAATAACCCAATGTTGTTTCCTTGGTTGTTGTCCTTCATTCTTGAAGAGGATGATAATGACATCACTATGCTAGGCTCAATTTACAATGTGTGTGACTGTGACTGATCAGACCAATACAGGCTTAGAATGCTTACCACAGGTCGGGCACAAGTGAGCATTTGGGGTCAATTCTCTAAATTGGCACATCCTGCATTTCCTTTGAGCTGTCTCAATTCTGCTTTGCTCATAGAGCACAGCACCTTCTTTGATGTAGGCACACTTTGCTTTGCCAGTGTCTCCCATGTCACACAATCAACCAAAGTTCTTAGGAGAGAACTTGAGAGTGTCCTTGTATCAATTCTTCTGACCACCATGTGAGCACTTGCCCTGTGTGAGTTCTCCATAAAACGGTCTTTCCGGCAAGCTTGCATTTCACATTTGAACAACATGGTCAGCCCATCAGAGTCTCCTTACTAATAACACATAAGCTCCTTATGCTTTTTTCATTTGTCTTTGGATCTCAAGATCCTAACACAATATGTAGAACATTGCAAGTTCTTCATAGCTGAGTATTGAATCAATTTTAAATTTTGGATATATGAAAAATTAAAGCAATCAAAGTAGCTTCAAGAAGACCATATAAAATGTGTTCTGGGGCCCAGCAAGCAGAGTTCATACAGATAGTAAAGCCTGAACTCTTTCACATTTATTCATTTTGCTGTTTGATTGTATTTTTAAAATTTACACAATAAACACTAGATGCCAGTAATAATACTGTGAGACACCAGATCAGTATTGGAAAGCAAACCTTAAGATACCCTCGAATCCTATAGAACAGCTATAAAACTCCTTAGCGAATTTGAATTACAACATGGGGCTTCTTTTGATTGTCAATTGAAAAAAAAAGAAAACAAAAGAAAAAAATGCCAAAAAATTAACTTCATAGTCAGGAGACTTGGCATTAAACAAAATCTTATGCAACACAATTAGGATAATTAAAGATTGTGATTGCAATGAATAATTTACAATTGTATAAGCAATTGTTGTTTTCTCTTAGTTCTGTATAATTTATGTTTGTGACCTTTTATACCTGTTTAAAATATTAATTCTCATGGTATGAATTAATGAAACACTTCATTTTTTTGATTACAAATGGGAAGACCTCATTTTGTCATTGTTTATGCATCATTCCTCTCATTGCTAAATTTAGTTCTGGAGAACCAGCAAAAGATCTCAAGTTCCAGTGTGTGGGCTGGGGTTGGGTGTATAGTGGGGAATTTACAATGAAGTAAAATTACATCCAACAAAAATTTAAAAAGGAGAAATAGGATCAGAGCATTCAGAGCAGTGCAACTGATGTGTTTTTACCCATCTAGATAGGAACAATTCTCATTATTTTCCTCTTAAATACATATCCAAACTTTATGTCTTAAGTCAAACATTATTGCTTACATGAAGCCTTCAATTCCTCTGATTAGTAACAATCTTCCTCTTTAAATTCCCGTAAAATTTTGTTTTGCAACTTACTGAAGCATCATTTTTGTTGTATAGTCTTTTCAGACATACCTGACCCCATCTGGGGTTTTCTAGACAAAGACACTGGAGTGGTTTGTCATTTCTTCTTCAGCTCATTTCCCAGATAGGGAATGAGACAAACAGGATTAAGTGACTTGTCCAGGGTCACACAGCTAGTAAGTTTCTCAGAAAAGAACTGAACTGACACTGATGAGTTTTCCTGACTTTAGGCCACGTATTCTTTCCACTGTCTATGGGGAACAGAATGGTAGTCAATAGAGCACTGGGGCTGGAATCAAGAAGGTTTGAGTTCACGTCTGGCTTCAGATATTTATGAGCTGCTTGATCTTTCAACTTCTGTCTGCATCGGGTTCTTTAATACCAAAAGGTGAATAATCATATCATTTCTATTCTAAGATTCTTGTGAGGATAAAATAAGGTAATAAGCTTGTTTTCTGCCAATGTCTTTATTTCTTAATACTGTACTTCATAGTATTTTGTGCTTGTGTCTGTTTAACCCTCTACTAAACTGCATGTACCCTGAGGGCAATGACAAAAGATATTTCAAATTTAATATATCCTCAAATGCTCAGCAAAGGAGTCTGTAGTAAATTGGCTGCTGATAAATTATTTGTAAAATAAATTAATGAATAAATCTGTTTTTGACTTTTGATTTGACACATTCATTCAGCTAGGTTTATTTGACTATAAGAGCACATAGGAAATGTCCAACCTCTTCCTAAATCAGTTTCGGTCTTCTTATAATTTCCTCACTTCTAAAGTTTTCAATTGATGTTCAGTTTTTGTCTTCATGTTTTATCTCCTTGGACTGTCAACTTTTTAACTTTCATTTTTAATTATTGATTAAGGATCTTTTTGAATTTTTCATATAACTCTATTTCTAGATATTTTTCCCCATGTTTCCTTTGGTTTAGTTATTGTTGTTAACTTTCAGGATTCAATTTTTTTAAATGCTCATATTGTCAAACATTGATGAAATGTCCCCTGATTTTCTATAGATCTTCAATAAGTCAAGTCACTTCAGTCCTTGTGCTCTCTTATGACTGTTCTTAGGAACACTTCTTGAAATCTTCAACTTTCCTTCTTTAGTCCTTATTGTAGCAGAGACCATGGCATGTACTGTTTTGCACAGGTCTTAAAATGCCAATAACCACAAGAGAAAACATATGTAAATGAATTAGTAAGCCTTCAAGTGCTGTATGGAAACTAGCTCTTATCATCGTTGTAGCAAATATCAGGGTGTGTGTGTGTGTGTGTGTGTGTGTGTGTGTGTGTGTGTGTGTGTGTGTGTATAGCCCTTATAGGCTACTGAGGTCTTTACCTGAAATTCTACTGGAATTAGTGGGTTGGGGTCTCAGAGCAAGGCTGCTATTTCCTCCCAGGGTTCCAGAGGTAATCCCAAGGAACTATAGGGTTCTTTCTAATTCTTATTGATTAATAACCCCTAATCCATTACCTTTTCCTGAGGACAAGGTGTTCTTTCCACAAAGTTCTAGGGCAGGTTTTGTCCCTAATAGTTGAAAATGCACTAATACCCAGTGGGACACACTGTATAATTTTACCCAGTGACAACTAATATCTTATCAATATCTTAAATAGCAGTGATTTGTACTCAAATATAAATTTATCCAGTTGATATTTCCATGACATAATTGAAAAACAACGTTTAAAGTATATTTTATTCTGAACTTGAGAAATAAAACAAGCATTTCCATAACATATTACAATAGGAAAAAATGATACACATGAAACTGAAAATATATAATTTATAACTTGCTATTCCTTTTAAATACATAAAATAGCTATCATGAATCTTGTTTTCCTTTTTTTCTTCCCTCCCCACCCCTGCCCTAAAGATGACTGCCATTAGACACAAATATGTGAAAATATGTATATATGTATATTTACATGCATAAAGCCATATGTGCATATGCATATATGTACATGTTATATATGTGTATATGCATATACATTCTATACATATATTCTACACATATATATTCTATACATAATTCTCTTCTGTCATATTAATCAACCTGATAGGTGTGAAGTGATACCTTTAATTTGCCTTTCTCTAATCAATAGTGATTTAGAAAATTTTTTTGATATGACTATATATATATATATATATATATATATATTGATTTCCTGATTTAGAAACTGTCTGTTCATATCTTTTGACCATTTATCAATTGGGAAATGGCTTGTATTATTTTTTTTATAAATTTGACTCAGTTCTCTATATATTTGAGAGATGAGGACTTTATCAGAAACATTTGATGTAAAACTTATTTTCCAGCTTTCTGCTTGTTTGCATTAGTGTTGTTCTGAAAAAAGGTATAAATGTAATATAATCAAAAGTATCTAATTTATATCTTGTAATTCTCTCTCTTTCTTATTAAGTCATAAATTTTTCCCTTCTCCATAGGTCAACAATTCCTTGCCCTCCTAATTTCCTTATGGTATCCCCTTTTATATCTAAATCTGTACCTCTTTTTTTCCATTTTCAAATGCCTTATTAACTTCTGATTTACATCATTCATTTTCGCCAGATATTGAGTTACAAATTTTCTCCCCGTTTTTTCCTTACCCACCCCACCAAAATAGCAGTCCCACAGGATATCCCCTCCTTCAATCTGCTCTCTCCCATATTTTCTCCCATACCCCTTTTGACTTTTCCAGTGGATCTCTATGCCCCAGTGCCTGTATATGTTATTTCCCAATTAGATGTAAAATAGTATTCATAATAGTATACACACACACATATATATACATATATATATATATATACACACACGTACATATTTGAATATTTGATTTTAAAACTTTGAATTCCATATTAATTCCCTTCCTCCCTTGTCACCCACCCTTACTGGGAAGATAAGCAGTTCACTATAGGATGTACATGTGTAGCTAATTCAAAAAAATAACATAGGAGATATATTGTAAAAGACTGACTATATTTCCCTCCCTCCTATCCCACCTGCCACTTGTTCTATTCTCTACTTTGATCCCATCCCTTTTCAAAAGTGGGTGCTTCCAACTTCCCTCCCTCTCAGCCTGCACTCCCTTCCATCATCCTCCCACTCATCCCCTTCCCCCCTACTCTACTGGAGTGTGAGATACACTATTTAGTGTGTATTTCATTCCCTCTTCAAGCCAAATTTAATAAGAATAAGGTTGACCCATTCCCTTTTTCCTTCCTATTCTTCCCCTCCATTGTATCCATTTTCCCTTGCCTCTTCGGTATGAGATAGTTTACCCCAATCTGTCTCTCCTCATCTCCTCTCATTATATTCCTCTCTCACCTCTTAATTTCACCTTTTAAGTATCATCCCTTCCTGTTAAATTGGTCCTGTGCCCTTTATCTATGTACACCTGTAAATATATATACACATGTTCACATATGTATTCACATGCCCATATACCCTCATATATAGACATATATATTTCCATTAGCTTCAACTACTGAGAAAAGTTTCATAAGTTACAGTTATTGTTTTTCCATGTAGGACTGTTGATAGTTCAACTCTGATAAGTTCCTTATGATTTCTTTTCCCTGTTTACCTTCTCATGCTTCTCTTGCTCCTTGTATCTGAATGTCAAATTTTCTGTTCAACACTGTTTTTTTTCAACAAGAATGCTTGAAAGTCCTCTATTCCACGGAATGACCATATTTTCCCCTGAAACATGATACTCAGTTTTGCTGCGTAGGTGACTCTGGGTTTTAATCCCAGCTCCTTTGACTTCCTGAATATCATATTCCAAGTCCTTCAATCCCTCAATGTAGAAGCTGCCAGATCCTGGGTTATCCTGATTGTGTTTCCACAATATTCAAATTGTTTCTTCTTTCCTGCTTGTAATATTCTCTCCTTTGTCTGGTAATTCTGGAACCTGGCTAAAATATTCCTAGGAGTTTTGTTTTGGGGATCTTTTTCAGGAGGTATTTGGTGGATTCTTTCAACCTCTATTTTGCCCTCTGATTCTAAAACATCAGGGCAGTTTTCTTTGAGAACTTCCTGGAGGATGATTTCTAGGTTCTTACTTTGATCATGGCTTTCAGGTAGTCCATTAATTTTTAAATTATCTCTCCTGGATCTATTTTCCAGGTCATTGGTTTTTCCCATGTGATATTTCACATTGCCTTCTATTATTTCATTTGTTTGGATCTGTTTAAAAGCATCTTTATTTCTCATAAAGTCAATAGCTTCCATTTGTTCCAGTCTAATTCTGAAGCCATGATTCTGCTCATTGAGCTTTTCAGATTCTTTTTCCATCTGGCAAATTTGGCTTTTTAAGGCATTCTTCTCCTCATTGCCTTTTTGAGCCTCTTTTGCCATTTGAGTCAGTCTGTTTTTTAAAGTGTTATTTTCCTCAGTCAGGCTTTTGACTCTCATTTCATAATTTTCTTGCATTGTTCTCATTTCTCTTCCCAATTTTTCCTCCACTTCTCTTATCTGCTTCTTAAGGTCCTCTATGGCTTGTAACCAGCTCGTATTTTCCTTTGAAGCTTTTGGTGCAGGAGTTCTGACTTCACTGTCTTCCTCCTGTTCCATGCTTTGCTACTTTTTGTCCCCCAAATAGGAGTGTAATGTTGGAATCTTCTGTCTGCTTTGTTTCTTTTGGCTAGGCATGTCGACTCTCAGGCAATTGACCCCTGGGATTTTTGCCACAATAGGACTCTGCCACCAGACGGGGGAGCTTTCATCCCAAAAGCTGGTGTTTTCTCAGTTGCTGGAGGTATTAGATGGGTACCCTCTCTGAGGTCTCCACACACTCTGGCAAGCTAGACATACACCCCAGGACCACCACCCTAGACAGCAATCCAGATCCAAGCAGGTTAAAGCAAGAGCAATTACCCCTCAGTTTGGTCACTTGGTCCCCCTACACTCTGCAGGCCAGGAGCTCTGACAGGTGGTGCTGGATGGCTGTGCTGGGTCTGAGGCTTCTCACCCTGGGGGCAAAAGCCCTTTACTCACACTTACTGGTTCCAAAGTCCAGACTGCACTGACCTCTCACTTTGTCTTTTGCATCTGTGTGTTGATAAATCTTGAAATGGCCACAGCTGCTGCTGTTCTTGAGTCCCTCCAGCCGCATCTGGTCAGGCCTGCCCTGGGGCTAAAGCCCTGGTGTGGGGCTGGGCTTGGCTCCCAGGGCTCCCAGAGCACTGCGCTGGCTGATTCCTGCCGGCCTGCCTGTCTGTCCTCAGCAGGAGGTTAGCTTCCCTCTCATTTTGCGTATTCTGCAGCTCCAAAGTTTTTTCAGATTCCCCTTTTTACAATGGATTGGGGAAGGTAGAAGCAGGAGCAGCAGGGAGGTCCTGCTTCTACTCTGCCATCTTGGCTCTGCCAATCTGTACCTGTTTTGAGGAATAAGATTATGCTTAGTTTACGCTGCACTGTTTTTCATTTTTCATATACAGCATTTTTATGTGACTATACATTACTTTGATTTCTTTATCAGGAACTTCCTATTCATATCTTTTTATCATTTGTCTATTGGGAAATGACTTGTATTTTATCTTATAAATTTCACAAATTCATATATTTGAAATATAAGACTTTTATCTGAGAAACTATAATTTTCTTTTCAATTTTCTGCTTTCCTTCTGTTCTTGGCTACATTTGTTTTATTTGCTTATTTTTTAATTTAGTGTAATATAAATTATTGACTTGTCACTTCACATGACTCTGTCTTGATTATTCATAAATTATTCACTTATCAATAAATCTGATAAGTAATATGTTTTATTTTCAAATTTTCTTAAAATATATCTCTTCATATCTAGGTCAAGTATCCATTTTGACCTTATCTTGGTAAATCGTGTAAGATATTTTTCTATTATAAAGTAATTAGCATCAATTAACTTTTTTATGATGACATTTAATGAAAAAATATAATAACAACAAAAACAAAAAATTTCCCCTGAATGACAATAACATCTTTTCTCTAGCATTTAATTCTCTGAGGAGACTGGAGTCTAAATTTGCCACAACACCATATTTCACCACATAAGAATCACCACTACATAATCGTCACACTCATTTTCAGTCCAAAAATTGGTTTACAACCTTTCATTGTGCAATCATTGCACGCTATAATTCTGTTTGTCATGCCACTTAAAAGGTAAACAGAGCAACAATGTATTCACCAGGGGCATATGGATACACATTTCTCTCTAGCCCATTGTGAGCTGCAAGCCCAGAATTCTCAGTGCATTCACTTTATCAGTATTCCATTTTAATTTATATCCATGAGGATCCCATGCATTCTAATGTTGCATCAAAGACTATTTAGTAATAAATTATTTTAATACCAGAAAAATTCATATAAAGCTTCAAATAATGGTCACACAATACATTTTAGTAAAAAAAAATAGTATGAAATCTGCAAGGATTACGGGGTGCTTCCCTGATGTTCACTCTTGAATCTGGCATTGCCAGAGGTCTCAAGCTACCTTACAGTGTATTGGGGAGTCTATACTCCTGGGTTGATTCTTTGCCAAGCCTTGTTGTCCAGATTGCCCCAGGGATTGTTCTCTTTCTCTACCTAAATTTTAAGAAATGCTAGTTTGTAGAGTTTTTTTTTTTCAAGATCTTGCAAGACTTTACCAAAGGAGAAATGGTATAAAGAGAAGGTGGGTCTATCACTGACACAAATTGGCTTAAGAGAACATGGGCTCACCAACCATCTCAATCACCTACTAGTTAATGATTTATCTGCTTCAATGTCTCCATCTTCAGATTGTAGTAACTTCACTTTTAATTTTGACTTTCATTTAATATGAATTTAGGAATGAAATTATTGCTTAACTATTTCCCTGCATTGACCTATGATACAAAATATCTGAGGATATGGTAAATATCATGAAGTCCTTGCTTATAACTGACAAGATATGTTTCCAACTTCCATATGAAGTCATACTGACATATAATGATTATATTCATATCTTTGATACATTTAAAAGTCCATTGTGGTTTGACCATTTTTTGATTACCGCCAGCTCCAAAGCCACATTTCTAATATATAGGATATTAATATGTCTCATTTCTTCTATTAGATCTTGCCTTCTGGTGACCAAGAATAAGTATCCCTAATTCTATTATGATTTGTGACAAACTGATCATTGGGACAGCTAGGTGGTGCAGTAGATAGAATGGAGGTTTGGAGTCTGGAGTAACTGAGTTCAAATCCATCCTGAATACAGCTGTAGCAGCAAGCACCCCAAGCGTCCTCAGGGTTTGCAGCTACCACAGGTTCTTAGACCTGCTTTGTTAAAGGAAAGCAACTCAAAATGGGTTAACAAGCTTACTTTAATCAGTCAGACATATATCGTTTACCTTGTTCAGGAGAAAAGGTCAGCACCCTGAACCTCAAAGTATACAGGCATAATTATCAAGACAGAAACATCAAGTGGACAGATTTCCAAACTGTCCAACCATTACATCCATACCCAGTCAACATCTGGGTTTCCACATTCTGGGTTTTTCAAAGCCGGGGGACTCTCAACAACGGCTTCCCAGAATTCAGATCAAATCACAGAATACTTCTCAAAGTGAGTCCCAAAACAAAGCTACACATCAGGGCTTATATAGCCTTCTCCTGGCTCAGAGAATGTAACAACCCTATTGACCCACTGGCCAATCAAGAAGCATCCACTGAAAAACAAGCCTCCCACCCCAGGCTCCAGGTGCACGTTAGCCCAGGGGCAGGGAAGATCTCCAAATCGGCATTTCCATTACAACAGCCTGAGTGACCATGGGTATGTAACTTAATCTCCACCTGCCTCAGTTTCCTCATCTTTGAAAAGGGCAATAATAGCACCTACTTCCCAGGGTTTTTGTGATGATCAAATCTGATTATAATTGTTAAGGTACTCATCACAGTGCCAGGTACATATTAAGCATTGAATAAATATTAGCCATTAACTAGCTTTTATTGCCATCATTGTTATCATCCTTATATTAATAATATTATTGACTTATATTTATTGTTATCATCATGATGAAGATTGTCATAAATGGTCAGGTTTTTAAATGAATATCATTTTAAAAATAATAAGTACCAATTAGGGTGTTTTTGCATGCTGAAGAATAATAGATGCTAAGAGGTTAAATAAATGGAATAAAAAGTTGTGGGAGAGATAGCACTGTGCAGTCATTAGACTCAGTTTTAATAGTTTCCTTTTTTTTTTTTTACCCAGTGAAACTCATTGAGAATCTGCATTTTATTAGATGCGATTTGTACTATGAAAACAGTCTGGTTTATTCAAAGTAGTGGAAGAACCAGGCATTGTATGGCATGCAGATGGATCTTATTCTCCTTATGAAATGAGGGAACCCGACCAGAGTGGTTAGGAGGAATAGCAGAGTGCCCTTTGGATTGTTGAAGATTTAGGATTCTATTTGGCTCCTATAGCAATGTAGAGTTAATTAGCTTACATGCATATGCACTGGCACAAGTGAGGAGTAGTAGCAATAAGAAAATGATGAATATCCTCTTTCAAGGAATGAAGGCCAAGGGAAGTCAACTTTAAAATACTTTAAAGGAACATAAACACCCGGAATCCATTAGGCAACAAACACAAAGTTAGGAGCCTGTGTAATTGAATCCCAAGGCTATAGCTTAGAGGAAGATATGAATGCGTAGGTAGTGAGCTGCTGAATTTGGGGAAATTGTCTGAAATATGTTGTCATATGACATATTCTGAGGGTTGGCTATCTTGGGTGCATCCAGCTAGTTTTTCAATTATTTACCTCCCTCAGTCATCATGAATTTGACTGTCGTAGGAATCATTGTTATCTGTGGTTGAGATTCAAAGGAAATTCAGAGACAATTCACAGTCAATCAATACAGAAAGTAAAACAGCACCTTGTATTTGATATGTTCAAAGGGAGGCCACATGGCTTAAAGAAAGATGCCTCACAGAGAAAAACAGGGTAGGGGGGAGAAAGAGGACAAAGTCAATCTGAAAAGTTATTGGGGAACTAGGGTCCCTTTCTGTAACCAAGGGGAAATCAAAGCAATTGTTAAGTCCTTCATACTAGAATAGCCCACCTGACATGAAGTGATATATTACATTGGAAATAATGTTGACTTTTAAGTTGGAGGGTCTGCATTCACATCCATACTATAGAGTGCCTTTGGTCACATCATATGATTTACCTGGGCCTCACTTCCTTCAGGAGCAGCTGGGTGATGAAGTGGATAGAGTGTTGGACGTGGAGTGAGGGAGACTTGAGTTCATAGATAGTTTCACCCATTTACTAACTGCATGACCTTGGGCAAGTCACTTCACCTCTATCATAGTTGCCTTACCTGCAAAATGGGAGTGACAATGCCACCTATCTCCTAAGGCTGTTGGGAGGATCAGTTGAGATATTTGTAAACACTTGCTCAGTGCCTAGTATATAAAAGTTATACATACATATGTACATGTACACATATGTACATATATACATATATATTCTTGATATTACTACTCCTTCTGCTACTGCTACTACTACAATGTATATTGGGTAGATTAGATAGCCTCTGTGACCCCTTTCATGTCTTGATCTTTTTGGCTTCTTGTCAAGAAGAAATGGAGTGTAATTCTACCTCATTAATTATTATTATTTTAAACTTTGGGCAAGTCTTTCAACTTCTTTTGACCTCAGTTTCCTAATCTGTGAATTGTTTTTGTTCGGTTGTGTGTGACTTTTTTACCCCATTTGAAGTTCTCTTGTCAGGGTTTGCCATTTCCTTCTCCAGTTCAATTTACAGATGAGGAAACTTAAGAAAATAGGGTTAAATGACTTACCCAGAGTTACACAGTTACTAAGTGTCTGAGGTCAGATTTGAACTCAGGAAAATGAGTCTTTATGACTCTAGGCCCTGTGCTCTATCCACTGCAAAACAGCATATGCTGTTTTGTTTTTAATTAGGTAACAGAGGTCTTTCTTTGCCTCATTTCTTTTCTAGCCTTAATCACTGAATGGGAGTTGTCTCAGTCAGTCTGAGACCTGGGAAAGACCTTAGCTTAAAAAGGCCATGGTCTCCCACTGCATCTGAGACTATCTCCAGTTATCCTGACCTATCTATCTATCTATCTATCTATCTATCTATCTATCTATCTATCTATCTATCTATCTATCTATCTATCTATCTATCTATCTATCTTGCGAGTCAATCCAGATGGCTCTGGAGAAGGTGAGGCAGGTGACTTTGCACAGACCTCCCTTACTAAAATCCAATTTATTTTCAAGTCATGGCATCACCTTCCTGATATCATGGTACTCTTTAAGAATGAAAAAGTAGATAGTTCTGACCTTCCCTGACTTTACATTATAAGGGGAGAAACAACACATAGATAGATCTAGTTCTTTAAAGGCAAAATATATTCAAAATCAGCATAAAGTGACTGGAGTAGAGCATCCTAAATGACTGAAGGAATGAGGAAAAGTTCTCTGGAGGAGTGTTATAGGAATGTAATTTTTTATTTATTTTTATTTTTTTAATTAATTATTTTTTAAGCAATTGGGGTTAAGCAACTTGTTCAAGGTTACACGGCCAGGTGTTTCTGGGTAGGTGTTAAGTGTCTGAGCCTGGAAACGATCCCCAGGTCATCCTGACACTGGGGCCAGTGCTCTTACTCACTGTGCTACCTGGCTGCCCTGGAACGTAAATTTTTAAGATCTTCCCTGTCCCTAGGTTAAGAGCACCTGGAGCCTGTGGTGGGAGGCTTGTTTTTCAGTAATGCCCACACCTTGGTGATTTGTTATTGGGCAGTGGGTCAAGAGGGTTGTGACATTCTCTGAGCCAGGAGAAGGCTATATAAGCCCTGATGGGAGGCTTTGCTTTGGGGTTCAGTTTGAGATGTGTTGTATGATTTGACCAGATGTGACTCTAGCTAGCCATCGAGAGCCCCCGGGTTTTGAAAAACCCAGATGTTGATGCTTCCCTGTCTGGTAACTGTAATTTGGTGTGGATGTAATGGTTGGACAGTTGGAGGCCTGTATGCTTTAAATGTTTCTATCTGTATACTCTGAAGTTCAAGGTGCTGACCTTTTTCCCCTGACCTAGGTAAATGATATGTTTGATTGATTAAAGCAAGATTGTTAACCCATTTTGAGTTGCTTTCCTTTAGAAAAGCAGATCTTAGAACCTGTGTTGGCAGCCACCCTGGGGATGCTGGGGTGCTTGCTGCAACAAGGAGGAAACTCAAAATGAGCCTTGATGTGACTTAAGCTTTGGGAAAACAATAAACAAAGTCCTGAGAGCAACATCTAAGGAAAATCTCCTGGATTCTTTCTCTCATAATGGTTTATAAACCTACTTGAACAAGACTACCGAGTTCTAACTCCAGGCACATTCATTTTCTTTACTTCTTTTTTTGTTGCTTTTTGGAGGGCATTTGAGGTTAAGTGACTTGCCCAAGTTCACACAGCTTGTTGTTGTTGTTGTGTGTGTGTGTGTGTGTATGTGTGTGTGTTAAGTGTCTGAGGCTGGATTTGAACTCAGGTCCTCCTGACTCCAGGGCTGGTACTCTATTCACTGTGCCACCTAGCTGCCCCCAGGCACATTCATTTTCAACCCTTTTCCATCTCTCTTTGGAAGTATAGCTCTTATTCCAAGTGTGCACAGTCAGGTTATGCCATCATTTTTAATGTGGATGCAAATTGGTTTAAACACATTCTTTAAACATAATTTGCATTTCATAGGATTATGAGGTCAAAGATTTAGACCTAGAAACAGGGGTGTCATGAGGTTTAAATAAGATAATGGATGTGAAGAATTGTGCAAGCTTTAATATGCTAAATGAAACTAAGTTATTTAATTATTGCTGAAATAATAATTATTGTTATTAGCTCTAGTCACCAGACCTCTAGTCTAGAGTTAACTTTATTCCCTGAGCTTCTTTGTTGTTTTTCAGTAATTTCAGTCATGTCTAACCCTTCTTGACCCCATCTGGTATTTTCTTGGCAAAGATACTGGAGGATTTGGCAATTTCCTTCTCCACCTCATTTTACAGATAAGGAAATTGAGCAGGAAGAGGAAAGGAAGGAAGAAAGGAAGAATCCTTGCCCTCAAGAAGTTTCCATTCATGTGAAGGACTGCTTGATAAGACACACAAGCAGCAGAACAAAGGTGACACGGACTCCTAGGAGGGAAATATTATAAATTATTTATTATGTCATTACTCAATGGAGTAGATCTCAGAAGTTCTTCATAACTACAATGAGAGGTATTGGAGTTGGACTTCAATGCATGAATTAGAATTCACCAGATTAGATAGAGGATGATATAAAGAACAGGAGAGAAAAGAAAGTTCAGAACTTGCCTCCAACACAATAGAAAGGCATTTGTCTTGTTCATGGAGGGAACTGCAAAGTTAGCCCAAATGTTATTTTGTTGTAGGGTGTTGAATTCTGGAGATAAAAGGTAAAAATAAAAAGAGAGAAGTAGGCAATTATATGACTTAGTGGATAGAATAATGGACTTGGAATCAGAAAGACCTGAGTTCAAATTCTGATGAGTGACTAGCTGTATGTCCTGACAAAATCATTTAATTTCTTTGTACTTAATGTTTTTATTACATAAATGGAGGGAATCTGACTTGATGATGTCCAAGATGTCTTCCACCCTTAAAATTCCGATTTTATGAAAAAAAGGAAAAAGTGGAGAGGGTTGAAAGTGATATTACCCAGGAAAATTTTTTTAAAGTCTTAAACCAGGAAAATACTTTAAAGCTCATTCATCCAGTGATCCTTGAACTCTCTTTCTTTCCTTCTTTCTTTCTTTCTCTTTCTTTCTTTCTTTCTTTCTTTCTTTCTTTCTTTCTTTCTTTCTTTCTTTCTTTCTTTCTTTCTTTC
>NW_027186352.1:27843355-27843792 GCF_028583685.1 Petaurus breviceps papuanus
TTCTTTCTTTCTTTCTTTCTTTCTTTCTTTCTTTCTTTCTTTCTTTCCTTCTTTCTTTCCTTCTTTCTTTCTTTCTTTCTTTCTTTCCTTCCTTCCTTTCTTCCTTTCTTTCTTCCTTCCTTCCTTCCTTCCTTCCCTCCTTTCTTTCTTTCTTTCTTTCTTTCTTTCTTTCTTTCTTTCTTTCTTTCTTTCTTTCTTTCTTTCTTTCTTTCTCTTCCTTCCTTCTCCTTCCTTCTCCTCCCTTCCTTCCTTTCTTTCTTTCTTTCTTTCTTTCTTTCTTTCTTTCTTTCTTTCTTTCTTTCTTTCTTTCTTTCTTTCTTTCTTTCTTTCTTCCTTTCTTTCCTTCCTTCCTTTTCCCTTCCTTCCTTCCTCCTTCCTTCCTTCCTTCCTTTTCCTTCCTTCCTTCCTTCCTTCCTTCCTTCCTTCCTTCCTTCCTT
>NW_027186352.1:27843892-27848057 GCF_028583685.1 Petaurus breviceps papuanus
AATTTATTATTCTGAGAAGGGATCTTCTTAGACAACTAACTGTGCCCAAGACACTCAAAATATTCATAGCTAGTTTAATAGTAATTAATCTAGTTGCACCAAATTTTAGTCCAGTCTCCTAAATTTTACACCTGAGAAACCTGAGTCTTGGGGAGATTAGGTACCTTGCAGGAGACCACACAGACAAATGATTTAGGATGTAATCTTAATATGTTATCTTTGATCCTAGCACCAAATTGTTATTAGGGGCATTTTCATTTTCATACTTTCTAAAGAACAATATGAGATAATGCAGTCTCTCTGGAGGGAGAGTGATATTTGCTCTCAGTGAGGGCCTCAGGATTGTGATACTTGCTCTCAGTGAGGGCCATTATAGACAGAAACCTTCCCAGAAGCCCCTGACCCAAAGAAGAAAGACTGACTTAGCAACTCAAAAGTCCAGCAGGGTGGTTAATGCTCCATATAATTTCCTGTGGAGTGTCCCATTTTAGTCCCATTGAAGACAGGTAGTTGCCCCTGGCTTGATCTGCTGCCTGTCTTCCTGTCTACACTCAAAGAGAGGGCCTACTTACCATGATACCTGTACTTCCTTCTCCTGCAGAGACCCAAATAAGCCTTTTTCATAAGAATCATGGGGGTTTCTTTGTACTGCTGTTCCCTACAGACATCTCTTTGGAGAAAAAGCCATTTCTTGTCACAGGTGTGATATTTTTCTGAGTTTGGTGACACATAGAGTTCTCTGGGTTGACTTGCAAGTAGAACCCTGCTAGAGGCTCATACATGCATTTAATATAGCCAACAGTTATCAAGAAAATGGTACCAGAGCAGAAGAAATGGTACAGTTGGGCTATAGAGTCAACTTGGAAGACAAGGAGGAAGAGGAACAGGGAATCATTTTTAAACTAATGATATAAACTAGCAGGTCTTTCTATTTTGAATTCATTAAGTTTTAGGACAAGTCAATCAGTTAAAATACACTTTTTGTCCTATTACTGTGTTAAGTGCTAGGCTAAGAATTGGAGATATGAGAATTCAAAAACAGTCTCTGCCTTCATGTAGCTCACTGTCTAATGAAGGAGATAACATGGTAAGTAACTAGGTATATACAAGATACATATGGAGTATATTGAAGGTAATCTGAAAGGGGACAGCACCAAGAGAGGGAAAGATCCATGTGTTAGGGTTAACTCTGGCACTTTCTTCTCCAACTTGTAAGTAATGCATGATTACTTAAGCCTAAGCTGCATCCAATGTGCTGCAAATTCATCTATTTGGCTTATTGTAGCATGTTTGTAATTCCCTGTATGTAACCTGGGGACACACTACCCTGTGTGTAATAGCAACATCATTTTCCTCTTAGTATGCAAATTTTACTGATTATTTCAGCTTCCTTGACGTAATTTCCTGGACTAGGGGCATTATAAAGCTCCATCCATGTGAAGTCTGGGCCTCTCACATTTGGTAGGAGCAGTAAAGTAGTGTAGTGTCATTACTGGAATCAGGAAAAACCTAGTTCAAGTTTAGCTTCAGACACTTGCTAGCTATGTGAACCTGGGAAAGTCACTTCATCTCTGTTTGACAGAATATCCTCATGTATAAATGGTGATAATAACAGTACCTACTTCCCAGGGTTGTTGTGAGGATAAAATAAGAAAATAATTGTAAAGCACTTAGCACAATGCCTTATACATAGTAAGCAGTATATGAATGTGAACTATTATTATTTGTTATTAGTAATAAAAATAATGATAATAATAACCTAAGACCATGAGCCATCATATTTTATAAACCTACTGATCAGCATTGTTTCTTTTAAGGGGCAAGAGAGACCATGTCTACCAAGGCTAAAGATAATTGTCACTGTATCATTACTGTGTATCCTTTTACTATGTTTGGGCAAAGTAAACCTTATCTCTTAAATATTCAATGACTTATGAGTGTCTCATTCATCCCCATATTGAGCTGACCTTAGATTCATGCTTATAATAGTTGCCAGTTTTTATATGTTGGCATGCAGTAATACTATTCTTGACAAAAAAACTAGGGCGCCCAGCCCCAGTCTCTCTGGGGAATCTTCGATCAGAGAGAGACTAGGCAGGCCTCTATTGAACAGTGGAACAGAGTTGTGCACAATGGCTTTACACACTTTAACTTCCTGAATTGTGATCAATAAATATTTCCTTCCAAATCCTCAGTGTTGTTTGTCTTTTCACTCAAATTTCTGACTAAATGGGGAGTCATGAAGAAGGTAGGATTCAAATGGAGACTTAAGAAGTATTTTATGTTTCTTCAAGATTTCAAAATAAATGTGATTTCATTGGTTGGGAATTTCTGTATATCAACACATATTCCAGCTACTTCACAACCTAGTGAAAAGTTTGATGAGTTTCTGTCACCAAAATGTTAATTGTTTGGTAATAAAACTTTGAGCAATGAGTTTTATTATACTCAGATAGGCTACATCTTAACTGATGTTCTGAAATGCTACGCAGATATATTGGTCCAGCCCTTACCACCTCCTGATCTTCACTCTCATATATTTGAATTTGACACTTTGAACTGCATGTCCCATAGAAATTTTTCACCCTACAGGTTAAAAAAATGAAACCATAATCTCCCTCTCTCCAAAAACACAATTCTATCCTCTTCCTAACTTCCTTATTACTGACCAGGATAACACCATCTTCCGAGTCATTCAGGCTTCTGTTAACATACATAATAAAATATCTTAATTCTATTTTCCCCGATATGTTCAAAAACCATTTTAACATTCACATTTCTTTTTAATTTTGAGTTTTTAATCTCTCCCTCCCTCCCCACCCTTCCTCATTGAGAAGGCAAGTGATTTGTTATAGGTTATACATGCAGTCATGCAAAATATATTTCCACATTACTCATGTTGTAAAAGAACACACAGACAATCTCCTTACCCCACCAAAAAAATAAAGAAAGATTATCCTTCAATCTGCATTCAAACTCCATAAGTCATATCTCTGGAAATGGATAGTATTTTTCACAATAAGTCTTTCAGAATTGTCTTGCATCATTATATTGTTATGAATAGCTAAATCATTCAGCAGATCATCATACATTATTGCTGTTACTGAGTACAAGGTTCACCTGGTTTTTCTCATTTTATTTTGTATCAGTTCATGTAAGTTTTCCAGGTTTTTTATGAGAGCATCCTATTTTTCATTTCTTATCGCCCAATAGTATTCCATCACAATTATATACAATAACTTCTTTAACCATCCCCCAATTAGTGGACAACAACACAGCTTTCATTCTTTGCCACCACATATAGTACCCCAATGGTCAATATAAATATTTCTGCATAATGCTCAATTGCAAAATATAGTAGACTCTCCATGTAGAAACACAGAAAGAAAACATTTATTCAGACGCCAGAAAACTGAATCCTAAAACCAGTAAGCCGATTGCATCACAGTAGCAAACAAGTTAAGAAACCATAACAGCACAGAGAGCCACATCATCCTTTATCCTTCCCACAAACCAAAACAATCCTGGTTGTCACAGCAAGTGGAAAACACCAACTTTACTCACAAGCCTGTCTCCCATGAATACATCTTCTTCTCCCACCATGTCTAGCTGCTCTGACTCCCAGAATCCTGGGGGCTCTGCTCTATCCTTCAGCAAACTCTTCCTACCACAGGTTCTATGTGATTACATTCAACATATTAGGGGGCAGGGTATATCTTCAAAGGAGGGAAAGGCTTCAAATTCCCTTAGGTTTATTAAGTTGCAGGGAAGATCTTCAAATTCCCATTATGATTATATGACATAATAAAATATTTAAGTAGAAGTACAGTCAGGATAGGAAATATAGAAAACTTGGGGGGAGAAAGCATGGGGAGATTTGTATGAACTAATGCAGTATAATGTAAGCAGAACCAGAAAAAAAAACACACAACAATATGTACTATGAATATAGCAATGTGAAGCAAAAGATAAATATGTCATCTTAATGATGAATCATGGACCTACAGAAGAGATAAAATCATCAACTCCATTCATTTTGGGGGGAGATATTGGCCTCTGAATGCAGAAAGGAGCATACACGGGTGGTTATGATAGCAACATTGATTAGAGAGAAAGAGGGAGAGAGAGAGAGAGAGACAGAGAGAGAGAGAGAGAGAGAGAGAGA
>NW_027186352.1:27848157-27920647 GCF_028583685.1 Petaurus breviceps papuanus
TTGTAGCTTTCCCTTCCTACATTATGGGGAGGAGCCTCCCAATGGGAAGGGGCTGCCTCTGGGTATCTCAGAGGCAGAGCTGTGGGGGTGGAAGTGAAAGGAAATAATCAGGCATAGGGAAGCTTACTTATTGAGGAAATAAGACAAAAGGGGATTTAGGAGAGAGATAGGGTGTGGGAAGGAGACAGACAAGACCTGGCAAGAGATAGAAACAGAGACAACAAGAGGAGAAGGAGGGAGGGAGAGTCAGAGACATTATTACAGTGTGTGCTGGAACCAGTTCATTCTGGCTTAGAGGAAGATCAAGGTTAAATCTCGTTCGTGAATATTTATACTTTGGAAATCAGTAAATGCTACATTTAAGGAATTAATTTATTGTTTTCTTGATTGTCTAGAGTTAAGAATGTTATATAGAAAATGATAATAATATAGAATAAACTTAAAAGTGTATCATCTTTTTCAGAGAGCTGGTTGGTAAAGGGAAACATGAACCCAATCTAATCTGACTCTGCTTAGAGCTTGCTATATTATATCTGAATTTTATCATTTGTAAAGAGAAGGGCTTTATATAAAATCCCATCTATCTAATATGTATATGCATATGAATATGTATATAGATAGATACACATTCATATATACATATATCATAAGTATATGTGATATTGAATGTATATTTATTTAAATTACTATTTTTGTGTCATGACTTAACCTCCCTCTCAGTCTGGGCTTACCTCAAGGCCTGGCATTCTCTGTGTGCTGACCCTTTTCCCTTACTGGAGAATTCTTTCCAGGGGATTCCACTTTGGGTTGCCTTAGGCCTGTCATGCTTCATCCCCCTCTCAGCAGTTCTTACTCTCTGAACTTCTCCACCAGGCCCCCAGGTGAGTATCTTTTCCTACACTATCCCTGTCCCCTTTTCTGTTCTCTCCTTCAGGCCAGTGATAGCATTTTTTTCCATGTATTTATACCCCCAGAAATTAGTTCGGTCCCTGGCACATGATAAGAGCTTAATCAATGCTTGGTTACCATGCACCATTTCTCTGAACTACCCCAAATCAACATTTCTTTCACTAAAATGATTTGATTTTGCATGGCTACTCAATTATTAGTTCATCATTCTCCAATTTATGGACACCAAATTAATATTTATTAAGTACCTACCTTGTGAGAAGCCCTGAATAGGGCCTGTCACATAGTAGGAACAAATAGAAAGATGAGTCATCTGTCCTCAAGAAGCTGACATTATACTAGAGACATACAATGGGTTCTCATAGAAGTAAACAACATGACAAAGTGATTTGAGGGAGCTTCCTCTCTATTTTTAAAGTGGAGTTTCCCAAAGAGGAATGCTCCCCACTTGTTCAAAAACTAATGTCGTCCCTCCATTTTCTCCTTTATTGCCAGTTTAAAGTCCAGAGCAATCTATGAGATGAGTGGGGAGGGATTACTTAAATCACGCTTGACTGAGTGATGTGACATTCCCTCCTAGTCCTTCACCAAGCATGACCACAAGGGGCCAGATTCATTAGGAAGAGAGGATAGATGCCTTTTCAACTATAATCATTAAAGAAATCATTAGAAAATGTCTTCATGTTTAGAAATGTTGTCTTTAGTGTGCCTTTGGGCTATTAATCCTGTTATGTTATAGATTTGGTATAATGGCTATGACTCTGAACTTGGAAAGACCATAGCTAAAATCTTGCTCTAGGAAAGTCACTCACTAGATGTGTGACTGAGGACTAGTCACTTAAAATCTGTCTGCCTCTCTTTCCTCATATGTAAAATGAAGGGATGGGATAAATATACTCTAACATCTCCTCTAGGACTATATCTATAATCCTAGGCTCTTATTCAGTATTGGGGATTGATTATATTTTACAGCCAGTCCCTTTCCCTTTAGTTATTTTTTTCACATTGTTAAATGGATCTTTCTCATGCTATCTTTTTGCTTAAAACCTCCCCACAATCACATCTTAGGTGTAGAATAAACTTCAAAGTCCATGTACTGGTAGGCCTTCACAATCTGATCATTTAAATTTTTTTCTCTTCTTATATATGTGAAGTTATTTCTGACATCTGAATTTGTTCCTCACTGTTTTCTGGACCTCTTTATGTTCTTCCCCTGCCCTATGCCTATTCATATCTTCTGCATTTGTCTAAGTTTCACTCAAGTTTAAACCCCTCCATGGAAAATTCCCTTATCACTGAATGTGGTAACAGACTAGGCTCACACATTTTTTTTCACATTGTGCATTATATTATAATATACTGATTTTTGCATACCTTAAATATACTAGGAATCGCAGACTTAAATCTGGCCGACATCTTAGGGGCCTTTGATTCCAAGATCCCCATTTTACAAAATTGTAAATTAGGACACAGAAAAGAAAAATGACTTGCCCATGGTCCATAGATTGCAAGTATCACAGATAGTATTTGAAAGTAGGTCATGATGACTCCAAATCCAGGACAATTTACACCAATTAAAAATTTTGGTCTATAGCTAAGAAGTGTAGGGGCAGGAATCCTTAATACCCTACACTTATGTTTCACCAGGACATGGGGAAGGATCTTAGGATATATAACCTAGCCATGTGCAAACTCTGACAGTTGCTATCACATGGGAAAGTCATAGTTTTAGTATAAGCAGACTGATGTAGTGGAGAATGCCTGAGATTTAAAGTCAGGGAAACCAGCTTCAATCACTATTTGGATGAATCTTGGGAAATCACTTAGCATCAATTCCCTCATCTCTAAAGTGATGGTAATAATAGAATCAATTATCAAATAAGGATCAAAAGAGATTGTGTGTTTATACACACATATATGTATATATTGAATATATACTTATATAACTTTTCAATCTATAAAATGTTTTATGTTATAACAACAACAACAACAATAATAATAATAATTTCATCCTTATTTATTAGCCTCTTAATGGTTTCTAAAACTGTTATCTGATAACCAGCCTAGTTAAGTTTTGATATGCTCATCACCAGCTTGACTGCTAGGGGATACATGTATGTTTTGCCCATAATAATTTTTAAAGATCTTTCCAGATTTAGAGGTCTAGGTCACCACTTCATGAAATGTAATATCCATAACAAAAAGATTACATTTCTCTGAAGTAATGAAATTAGTAAATAGCTAGTGCTGAGTATGCCTAACCCTAATTTTCTCTAGTACTCACACAATATTTTGTAAATAAGATATTTATTTGTTGAATCAAAAAATAAAGTCCTAAGCCTCTTTTCACCTATCAAAACAGAATTAGAAATCTCGCTTCATTGTAAAAATTACCTTAGAAATCTGGAATACCTGGTGGCATAGTCGATAGAGTGCCCAGGCCTGGAGCTAGGAAGACTCCTCTCCCAGAATTCAAGTCTAGCAGACATTTACTAATATAGATAGATAGATAGATAGATAGATAGATAGATAGATAGATAGATAGATAGATAGATAGATAGATAGATAGATAGATAAAAAAGGTTAGCGTATGGCAGAAGTATTGGGTTACTTCTGTTTGGTTCTAGGGGACAGACCAAGGAGTAATAAATGGACACAGCAACAAAGATGTAGATTTCAGCTCTCTCCATGGGGTCTTGAGGGAGAGCACAAGAATGGGGAGAATTCCTCACAATGGTAGCTATAGAAACAACTGGCCAAGGCTAATAGAGGGATCTTTCTTATTAGATTAGATTAGATCTTCAAGCAAAAACTGAATGATGATGCATATTGTAAAGAACATTCTTGTCCAGTGTCAGGTTGGGCTAGATTGTTCTTTAAGATCTCTGAGAACAAAAACAAAAACAAAAACAAACAAAAAAAGAGGTTCTGCAATTCTAAGAAATGGTATTTACATAAGATATTTTTCAGCCGTGTATAACTTCTATCCTAATGGAAAATATTAGCAAGCTTGTTCCTCCACAATCCACAGTAATTTGTGGTGAAGGAATATAAAGATCACTTACTTTGTACTATAGGACCAGGGTTCTCTGAAAAGTATGGTGTAATGAAAAGAGTGTGGAATTTTTGGCCAGAGAACTTGGTCCTGTCACTTATTACCTATGTAAACATGGGCGAGTCATCTAACATCTTTAGTTCTGTTTGCAGATTTGTCAAATGATAATGTTGGCCAAGGTGTGTTCTGTTGTTGCTCAGTTGATTTTCAGTCATGTCTGACTCTCCACGACCCCATTTGGGTTTCTCTTGGCAAAGATACTGGAGTGCTTTGCCATTTAATTCTTTACCTCATCTTATAGATGAGGAATCTGAAGCAAACCAGGTTAAGAGACTTGTGCACAGTCAAACAGCTAGTACTGTCTGAGCCACTGTGCTACCTACCAGTTCCTTATAGCTCTAGGTCTATAATCAGATAAAATTTTTGGCTAGTGGCACAATAAGTTGAAATGTTAATTCTGTATTTTTCAGAGTCTCAACATCTTGTTACTCCACTATCCCCCCATGCAATTGAAGGAAGGGATCATATGATCAATCAGAGAAAATATTTGAGTCAACCCATGTGGAAGAATTAATTTTCTTTTCATTTCAGTAACTGGTACCATTGGTGATGTCCATACTAGGAAAGATTCTCCTTGTCGAAAGCCAAGAAGTTTGACTTGGAGCCTGTGGCAACCAGGGAAAAGTATAGCAGTGACACTGTGGAGAATTTCCATCCAAGACAGTGTTGTCAGAAGCCTTGATGCGAGGCCCCAAATGGCTCCCCAGTCACTTGCTCCAACGAGAAGAGCAGCAAAGCGCTCATTTCCAATTACCATGGGGTTTTAAAGTAGAAATGATGTTCCTCCACTGTCAGTTGTTCAGGAACCTGGAAAGGGAAATCAGCAAGACTGCAGGATGGCTGTTAAACTGTTGGAAAGGATCACTTACGTTTACAGGTGACTGCCTAGCCAGCTTTCAGATTGGGGATACTAAAATTTTTAGTAGTGGCTGTACATTGGATTTTTGTTTAAAAATAATACTTGCTAACACTTGGACAGCACCTACTATGCATCAGACACCATGTTAAGTGCTTTACAAATATCTTTTTTGACCTTTTGAAATCAATCAGTCATCAACCATTTACTAAGTATGTATTATATGTCAAATAATATACACTAAAGCTATGGTTCCAAAAAAACCCTTCCCCCCATGCAAAAAAAAAGTCACATCTTTTTTCTCTCCAGCAACTTACTTTCTAATGGGAGAGAAAACATTTACTTAAGTAGGGAAAGAAAAGCTACGTATTGAATATGAGGAAGTAAACCTTAGAAATTATGTTTAGATAATTATTTTATCAATACTGGAATTATTTATGAGCAAGTCTTTTAATTTCTTTCCACCTTGGTTTCATCACCTGTAAAATGGGAACGACATAAGCATTGTTTTCACAATGAGATGTATGTAAAAACTTTTTTGCAAACCTCAAAGCATTACATCCGTGCTAGCTATTATTGTTCTAATTTCTGTTACTGTTTGTTATTGTTTCTATTTTATTAACAATTGTATACCTCCCACCAACACATGATGCAATCCCAACACATTGTAGATTTCCACCTTTATGAGTTGGTGTGACTAACAGAAATGATCTTCCAGTGATCAATCTTCTTGTGATGAGTCCTTGTTGTATTTAATTGTCTAGAATGTCTAGTGAATTCCAGATCTTAAAGCTGGAAAAATAAACCTGGCTATGAAAGAAGTCAGAATGTGCAGTCGGAATACCTGACTTTGAATCTAGCCTCTTGTTACTTACTGTGTGACCTTGCGCAGGTGTTTTCTCTTTCTGATAGTCATTTCTTCATCTATAAAAGGAGTTGTTTTAAAATCTCTTGTCGGTTTATATCTGTGATTTTATCACTTTTCAGATTTTGTTCTTTTTTGGTACAGCTTCTGAGAACGCAGGATCTTCTGTGTGCATCGATGAAGTATAATATTAGGCCTAGGGCTAGTCATAACAAGAGAAATGACCAAATGCTATAATTGCTCAATATCCTCAAAAAGAAACAGAAATTCTATATGGGACATACATTGTTTTGATATCTAGATAAGTAGATTTTTTAATTTTCAATTTTTTTTTACTTATGTCTTCAACAGGAAACAAGGTACCACAAAGACAATTTCCAAACTCAAAAATATCTGGTTTTTCATTTCCTCTACCTAAATATCACCCCTCTATGAACCTATAGAGTCAAGTCATGCTTCTATAGGGAGAGAGTCTGAGAGAAATCTTGGTTTCTCTAAAGAACTCAGAGCCCTCCACATTGAGATAGGTGGTAAGGAGGTATAGAAAGGAAGGTAATTGAGGATTTTTGATTATCAAAGAGAATATTAGAATCTGAGAAAATGAATGATGCTTCTGTACTGGGTTAGTGACATATATTGTTATGTCTGAATGTCTGAGGGAAGCAATGAAGTGATGGGGAGCAAGGAGTTAATCCCATGTATGGCCCAGCTGTGCAGATATGGAGGTCAGAGATGTAAAGAAGTGTGTGTGTGTGTGTATGTGTGTGTGTGTGTGTGTGTGTGTGTGTGTGTGTGTAAAACCTAGTGCATGAAGAAGAGTGCAGTGATGAAATAATAGAAAGGTAGGATATAGTCAGAGGGTGAAAGGATTCAAATTGTTAGCTAAAGATTTTGCAGTTTAGTAGTTGTCCTGTTCTTTGCTAAGCCAAAAAGCAAAACTCGTAAGCATGATGTGAGAGCTTCTCAGTAGCTTGAAACTAGTGTCACAATGGCCAATATCGATAGTACGTAATGGTTCTGGTGGATGGGCCCAATGATTCTGTTCCCTATATATATTTTCTGCCCAAATGATGAAAGAGGATGAATAGCTATTAGTAACTCCACCTTCAAAATTACTTGTAGATTTTATATATAACAGGAATAGATAAAATTGTTATAGGATCTTGCTGGGATCTCACTCGCAACTCCGGCCGTGTCTTACCTTATTCCCGGTCTTTGGACATCTCCAGCTTCTTGTCTCCAAGAAGAGCTTACCCCCACAGAACACCCCGGACACGGAAAGTATGATGCAAAACTGTTTATCCAGTTACATCTTAACTGCAAGGCAAGCAAACAGGAACTGGAACTAACTGAACTTCCTCTATCTCACCTATATATAAGCCTTGTGGGGGCAAGCCTTGCAGGGGCCAATCATGTTCTTTCCCGAGTATGTTGTAAGAGACAAAGGAGCAAAGTCCTTCCCAGAAGTCCTTTAGGCACTGCCACGAAGAGTATCACTCTCGCGTCACTGTGCCCGAGACTTCCTTGTTCCTGGTTCATTAACCCCCAGGCAAAGCTGTCCCAACAACATCCCTCAGAAAGCCACGTGCACCCCCTCTGGCTGCCACCTTGTCACATGTCATGTGGGAGCTAATCGTGCACTCTCCCGAGTGCAGGGCAAAGGAGTATGTGTTAAGAGGAGTCCGTGTTTATGGGGCATGCACAATGCCACACCGGCCTTTCCCAACCCAGCAGAGTCGGCCCCCACAATGCCATGCTGGTCTTTACAGCTCAGCAGAGTCAGCCTCCACATCTCCAAGCTCCTGCTCCTCAGAGGTCACAAGCACCCCCTCCGACATCTTGTGACTGCCACAGTGTCTCTCACACTCGCGGCTCTATCAGGATCTACTATGTATGCCACTGGCTCTTTACAAATATTATCTAATTCTATTCTCACAGCAACTCTAAGAAGTAGTTAGGCTATTATTATGCCCATTTTACAAATAAGAAAACTGAGGCAAATAGAGTTTAAGTGTTCAGGTAGGACTAATACCTCTGGTGTGAGGGCTTTCAGAGCACTTTTCAGGGTTGGTTGGCCAGCTTTGGTGTCCACCAGTCACCCAATTCTCACCTGTGGCTTCAAGACGGTGTTTCATGTACAGTGGCCACACTTCAGTAAAGCTGTCTCTAGACTGGCTAAAACAGGTTGAAGGTAACAGTTACCCATCAGTAAATTAGGGAGATGTCTACCCCAAACATGTGAAAATTTCCTCTGGCGGAATGGGCATAAGAGAACAATTTGTTGCATAGGTCATGAAGTTGACTATAACAGGCACTGTAGATCACTTAGGGCTTGGTCAGAAACTGAAGATGCCAAGGTCATCTATGGCATCTTGAGACATTGCCAGTCATCTTGACTTCTGCCTTTCCACTGGAATTCCATGGCTCTGGAAGAGAGTGAGGCTGACAATGTTATATATTTCTGCCTTACTTAAATCCAATGCACATTCAAGTCAAGATACAACCTGTGATATTACTGGTGGTCTTCAGAAATGAAGGATAAACCACAAAAGCATGATGTGCAGAACATTGTACACTGTGCATACAAAAAATAAAAAATAAATAAAGCCACCAGAACGTAGCCTACTGAGCTGCTGTGCTATTTGGACTAAGGCACAAGTCTGACTTTCACTTCCTTGCTTACAAATTTTCAGTGGCTTCTTATTGCCTCCAGAAAATAAAAATAGAAAGGAAAATTCTCGGAGGTCAATTTTAAACCTAGTATAGCTCCAACTTATTTTTTCCATGTTTATTATAAGCAATTGGTCCTGCTGTTTATTTACTCATGTTCTACCAAAATAATCCTACTTCATTTTATTTTTTTTAACTCTACAACTGCTAGGTGTTTGGCATTAGATAAGTAATTTAATTTTGTTTGCTTCTGTTTACTCATAAATTGAAATCAACTGTACAAATTTGGGAAAGACGCTTTCCCTTTAAGGAAATAACTTTCCTTATTTTTTATTTCGCTTTTTAAAAAGTGAATTTTTGATTATTGTGTGGGAAAATATAGGTTCAAAAATCATCCCTGTAACACCCTAATGAATGAATCAATGAAACTTCATCACCCCTAGTGAAAACCAAACAATACACAGTATGTGTTATTGTTCCCAAGTTAGAAATATTTTTCCTGCCTTAAAAGAATGCCACATCTAAAAAGTCAGGGAATCTGGCTTATACATTATCCTTCAATCCATCCAGATTCCCTGACTTGATTTCTTGAAGTGGTATGCTTAAAAGGTAGGTATAATGTTTCTAACCTACCACCAATAACATAGACTATGAACTATTTTATTTTTCCATTTGGGGTGATGGAGTTGTCTTGATTTACCCCCATTCTTTTGCCCAGTGGGTTTCTGGGGCTATGTAAAAAATCAGAAATCAAATCCTGAGAGGAACTTTTGAGATTTTCTTACCCAGAGGATTTTAATCTTAGTCTGTGGGCTTTGTATAGTTTGATTACTATATTTTAATATTTTGGTTTCCTTTGTAATCTTATGTATTTTTCTGTATGCATTAAAATATTGTATAAAAGGGTTCATATCCTTCAGAAAGGACCTGAGCATAATTTCCTTTGGGAATTTAACTTATTGATATTAATTTAACTTATTGATATTTCCAACTGTAGAAACCAAATACTTCCTTGTTTTCTAAATTTCTATTACTCTTGTGTGAAACTGTGAATAATACTTCTATCAGAGTCTTATAAGTCAATTAGACTACCAGATTGTTTAGAAAAAGATCCATTTAATATCTAAAATTTGTATGTGCTAAAGGACCTAGAATTGTGTTTTATACTTGCAGAATCTTAATAAGTGTTCACTGTATTAGAGTGTTGAACCCATAATCACACTGGATTTCATTTCTTCATGTATAATATAAATGAGTGAGAGGCCATTCTAATGAAGGGCCCTTCCAGTTCCATGTCTCAGACTCTGTAACAAAGTTGTCATAAACATAGTCAGACATCTGCATTGTTGGTCAATTTTTTGAACATTAAAAGTCATGCAAAACCTACTTCCTTATTATCCATTTAAAAACATAAATAAAAAAGCAAGAAACATGAAGAAAGTGGTAAAAAATGTATTCATGTCTCCACTTGGAGTTTATCAGTTCTCTCTTTGGAGACATATAGCATTTTTCATCATGGGTCCTGGAAATTACCTTGGGTCATTATCTTGACAAGAGTAGCTAAGTCTTCCATAGTTCATCGTTATTACGATATTGGTGTCATTGTATACAATGTTCCTCTGCCTCTGCTCACTACACTTTGATGTGTTCTTGTGCCTTCTCTGTTTTATTTCTTATTGAAACTGTCCTGTTCATCATATCTTAAAGCAGAATAGTAATCCAATTTTTTTCAGCCACTCCCCAGTTGTGGCATTCCCTCAATTTCTCATTCTTTTTTACCATAAAATCAGCTATACACATTTTTGTATGTATAGGGCCCTTTCCCTTTTCTTGTATCTCTTTGGGATATAATCCTAGCAGTGGTAATGCTGAGTCAGAGGTCATGCACAGTTTTATGGCTATTTGAGAAGAGTTTCCAATATTCTCTGAAATATATAGATTCACATCTCCACCAATAGTGCATTTGTGTGTGTATTCCATATTTTTCATTTTCATGTTTTCCTTTCTATACTTTTACATTTGAAATTCACATTTTTTATTTATCTTTGGTATTGTCATGAGGAATTCTTGTAAATCCTTTAATTCATTAAACATCTATTTCCCCCTGGAAGGATTATTCTTAATTGGGGTGGGGGGGTGAGGGTATGTTATTCTTGGTTATAATCCTAAGTCCTTTGTCTTCTGAGTTATCATATTTCAAGCCCTCCTCTTAAAGTCATAGCTTTTAAAAGTTGTGGGATGTTAGTTATGGCTTTAAAGTATTTGAATGATTTCTTTCTGGCTGCTATTTTCTCTTTGACCTGGGAACTCTGAAATTTGACTATAATATTCCTGGTATTTTTATTTTGGGGCTCTTTCAGAAAGTTATTAGTGGACTCTTTCAATTTCTATTTTTCCTTCCAGTTCTGAGAAGATAGATTTGTTATTTAGTCATTTTTCAGTTGTGTACAACCCTGTGACACCAATTTGGGGTTTTCTTGGTGTGATAGTAATGGCAATTAAAGATTCCCCTGTATTGGCTTGGTTTTCAAATTGATTGTATTAAAACCCAGAGTTTGTTAATCCCACCTGTGGGATGGGCTTGTTGATGTGAAAAGAGAGTCCTGAAGTGGGAGGAGCTGGTGATGTAGATTTGGAGAGACACTAGAGAGAGGCGGAAGATTTTTTTTTTTGGAAGCAGCACCTCGTGGAGAGAGAGAGACTAAGAGGATTGCTGGTGGCCGCTTTGAATTGCCCTGGACTTTTGAGACCTGCCCCCTGAGCTGCCAAGGACTGAGGAGACATGGCTGTTTTGCTGGTACTTTGTCTGTCTGTTTTGATGTTATTTTGCCAGATTTGTCCACTGGTGAAAGACTGTCCTGTTGAAGAAGTCCTGGAACCTGGCATTTGGTTAAGAAGGCCTGAGACTGTCCTGCAGACAGAGAGTGAATACTGTCCACTGGTGAGGGACAGTACTGTTGTTGCAGGGGTCTGGAGACTGTCCTGCAGACAGAATGAATACTGTCCACTGGTGAGGGACAGTACTGTTGTTGCAGGGGTCTGGGAGCCTTTCTGTTGGTTCAGAAGCCCTGAAGAAGGATTTTCTTGTTGTATGTTTACAGAAATCCTGGGAGAGGGCTTTGCTAATGTGTTCAGGGGTTCTAGGGCTGTTCTACAGACAGAGGATAAATTCATGAAGGGACTGGCAATGTATCTTATGGCCTTGCTAAGCCTTGTCTCTCCAGGAACTAAGATTGCTGAGAACTTGCCTCGTGTCAAGATGAAGAAAAGACCTCCATTTGGGTATTAAGTGCTGTGTTTAAACTTGATGTAACTCTGGGGTAGATTCAATTGTGATCCAGGGGTGGGGAACTTTTGACCTTTTTGTGTTCTATGGTTGAGCAAATGAATGTATTTTACTTATATTTGGAAACTAATCTCCATTTGAGAAGAGGGGCTTTGTGGTGGACTTAATTAAGGTATAGCCTAGGGGTGGAGAAGTATTTGGAACAGAGACTTTGTAATTGATTGAATGATTGGAAAGTCCTGGGGTGGGGTAGGCCTTGGAGATTATTTAATCACACTTAGTAAATGCTGTATTTTGAATGATGTCATGTTTTGATCTTCTCTGTTCTGGGTTTGTTACTGAATAAAATAGAGAGCACCTATGCTGGTATTTTGAACCTGGGAAGTTGCCTTTGCTTGATATTACATTACACTTGGCAAAGATAATGGAGTGGTTTGCAATTTCATTCTCCAACTTATTTTACAGATGAGGAAACTGAGGCAAATAGAGTCAAATGATTTGCCTAGGGTCACATAGCTAGTAAGTATCTAAGGCAAGATTTCAACTCAGGAAGATGAGTCTCAGGGTGGCTAGGTGGCGCAGTGAATAGAGCACCAGCCCTGGAGTCAGGAGGACCTTAGTTCAAATCAGGCCTCAGACACCTAACACACACACAGAATAGCCATGTGTCCTTGGGCAAGTCATTTAACCCCAATTACCCTCCAAAAGGCAAAAAAAAAATATTAGTCTCTCTCATTCCAGACCTGACACTCTATGCTGGACCACAGAGCTTATCAAAGATATTGGAACAGTTTCCCTTTATAATTTTACTTGAAATATAATTTCTAAGTTCCTTCTTTGATTATGGATTTCAGGCAGTCAAGTAGTTTTTAAATTATCTCTCCTTAATATATTTTCCAGGTCAATTGTCTTTATTATGAGATATTTCACACTTTCCTTTTTTTTCATTCTTTTGGATTTATTGTTTCTTCATGTCTAATGGAATCATTGGGTTCCACCTGCCTAATTTTATTTTTTAAGCAATTGGGGTTAAGTAACTTGCTCAAGGTTATTTGGCCAGTTATTTTGTGTGGGTTCCAAGTATCTGAGGCCGGAATCATTCCTGGGTCTCCCGGCGCCAGGGCCGGCACTCTTAATCACTGCTCCACCTGCCCATCCTGCCTAATTTTATTTTTAAGTTGTTGTTTTCCTTAGTGATCTTTTGTACCTCTTTTCTTGTTTAGCCAATTCAGTTTTTAAAGGTATTATTTTTTGTGCCTGTTTTTCTAAATTGTTAATTATTTTTTTCAAAATTTCCTTACTTTGCTCTCAATCCTTTTACCCATGTTTTCTTCTACCACTTTTATTTGATTTTAAAATCAATTTTTAGCTCTTCCAGGAATTCTTATTTGACTCATGTCCAAATTACCTTTTTTCTTTGATAATTTGATTGTAGCTATTTTGATATCATTGTCTCCCAAATTTGTGTCTTGATCTTCCCTATCACCATAGTAAAAAAAAAAAAATGTTGCAGTTCTTTGTTGTTGTTTTCTCATTTTTCAGCCTATTTCTTGACCTTCAGCTCTATGTTAAAGTGGAGCTCTGTTCCTCTGCTTCTGTTGAGAAGGCAGGGTGGTGATGGTGGTGGTGGAATTCTGTCTCAAGCTTTAGTCTTTTTTGCACTACTGTTTTCAGAACTGGTTGTTGGGGTTTGGAAATTTTCAGTGCTTCCAAGGTAATGTGATTCCAGGACAGATGTACCCACTGCTCTCCTGATCTATCCTCTGGTTCTTACTAAGAAAGGACACCCTATCCCTCAAAGCTGCAAGCAAGAGTGCTCTCCTTGTTCCCATGTGTTTGTAAGCATTCTTCTATGCCTTGGAGTTCTGATTCATATAGGGTGTAAGCAATGGGATTAACAAATAGTGCCCTGTCATCCACTCAGAGCTAGAACATGTATCCTCTATAATCTCTTTATGACCAGTTGCTAGATCCCTTTAGCATCTTTGGCTTGAGAGTCCCCAAAGCTGCTTCTGTTGTTGTTGCCATCTTTAAGGCACATAGATGGTTTTGCTGCCAGTAGGGCTCCAGGTCAGCCCCTAGCCCAATATCACAGACCTTTTATGACTTCCTAAAATCTGTTGGGCTAGAAAAAAAATGTCTCAGTTCAACTTTTTTTTTTTACTCTGTCACTCCTAAATTTGCTTTGAGGTGTTATTTTTAAGTTGTTTCAATGGCAGTACTGGGAGAGTTCATCTCCTTTCTCTACTCTGTCATCTTGGCTCCACCCCCAGAAATATGGTCTTTTTCAAATCATAGTGACATGAAATATAGGATGACAGGATCAATCACTATCTTGGCCTCATCTTCAGGTGCTTTAATCAGCTTAGGATAAAGCATGGATTCCCTGATGTCAAGACCAGTATTTTATGTCTTCTCAAATGTCTATTATTTTGTTTTCTCTTCTGATTATATAACACCAAGCTGAATAGTTATTTACTAATACTGTCAATGTATCTATCAGTCCCAAGTAAGGGGCTCAGATTTTCTTGCTTATTTCAACAGTCTTTGCCCACCTCCCACCCACTGTTGTATAATGATTTACTTAGAAATTCTACTAGGAAAAGTTTGCACAGATGTGTAGTGGTTATTCTGTGTCTTATTGCCTTATTTGCAGGAGAAAAAAAAGTAAGGGAAAGAAATGACTATTCCCACTTAAAATTTATGGTGGAAGCAATGATGTCAAGCATGCTTCTAGCTAGGAGAGCATTGGAAGCTTGCAAACCTTCACTTTTGTCATTTCCAATCATTTTCCAGAGAATTTCTGTTTCCACCATGGGTTTAGAGATGTAATATAAATCATGCAAAGGGCAAGAAATAAGTATCATAAACCAGAGGCAGCAATCCTCATAGGATAAAGGGTATACACAAGCCTTTTCTAAGAATTCAGTTACTTATGTAAATTGTTCAGTCCTTAAGAAAGACTTTCTGACACTGCAGAGAATATCTACTTAAAACTTTTTCATGTTTTCCTCAAATTAAAATCATAGAACAATTAATTGTCTTCACATATGTATTCTATTGCTTTTTATTTTTTTTGAGAATGCTACAGATTTTTCAAAAAAGCAAATATGACTGTGTTCATACAGTACTCAACAAACCTCAATTGTTCCCTATTATATTTAAGCAGCAAATTTAAACTCTTTTGTTTGGTACTGAAAGTCTTTTCCCATCTGTCAGTAAACTTCCTTTCTAGATACTTTTTTCCAAAATCATTCTCATTCAATCATATTTATTTCATCTAAAATAGCCTTCTTGCTTGTACTTAATACCTCCATCTCATGTGCCCACAATTTTGCCCTGGTAATCATTCATACCAAAAATGTACTCCCTTCTCCCAACATCTTTGGTGAATCTTTAAGATTTAACTCAAGTACCAGCTCCTGTATGAAGCAATTCCTGATGCCTCTAGTTGCTAATTCCTTTCCTCCAAATTACTTTATATCTATCTCATATGTTTTATGTATTTCTAAAAACAGTCATCTTGTTGGTACGCTAGAATGTTGTAATGTTAATGGAATAGGAAGATCTTCTCTATCTATCAATAGACCTATGTGACCGCATGTGTCCCCTTTTCCCTTGGAACAGGAGCTGTGTTTTCAGGTCTAAAGGTACAAAAATATTTCACTCATGAATGTCTTTTTGTTTTCACAGCTATGATACATCCTGAATCACATACAGCCCATTGGGGGAGGAACTTACCGAAGTTGGAGCTTGCTTATGGGGAGGCTTGCTTACAGGGAGTCTTTCACACCTTTTGTTACCAAGCTAATTAGGCACCGAATCACGAGTGTTGTGACGCCTTCTGGCTCTGGGCCTATTAGATGAAAGCTATATGAACTGGGAAGTTGGTATTTTACTTTGGGGGTTCACTAATGAGAAGGATCTTTTGATTCCCTGGACAGAACTCTGAATAGGTTTTTGTTAAGATTCCCCCTTGACGACTCAGAGGTTTGTGCTTTCGGGTCCAGTGGTGTATGTAGGTGGATGCATTACTTTGTGCAGGCAGTAGAAACCTTGTCTGTTGAATTTCTGTGCTAATTTCTCTGCTTGTATTTTCTACTTCTTTGTGATTAAAGTAAGATTGTTTACTACTTTAAAAGTTGTCTTTACTTTAGCAAAGTAATCAAAGAACTTCTGCTAGCAGGCCATCTTGGGTGCTTGCTATTCCAAATGTATTATGAGGTCAGAGACTGATTTTCTTTTCCGTGTTATTTATATTGTCTAGCACATTTCCTGCCATATATTAGGTGCCACCTTGCTTGTTTCAGTAAAAGTAACATATTTTTAGAGTAGCATTGCATGATATTGCAATACTTATCAATATCATCTTATGGTCACAAACTCTTTGGCCAAGACAACCCATGAAAGAAAGAAGAAAATAAAATGGTCCTCAGTCATTTGCTTCTCCTGTGATGATGGCAGAGGGTGCAAAAGGGAAAGGGTGTTTTAAGAGTCACACATATTTTGGGGACATTAGTAAAAATGAACTTATCTATTGGCCCTCTCAATATGAAAGCCAATGAATGCAGAGATCAATTATATTTCAGTAATCTTGATATTCTTGTTATAAATGAGCCCTAAAAGCCTAAGTCAGTTACAACTGAAAAGGAAGGATGACTCAAAAGTTTTCCTTGCAGAGATAAATAAAAAGATTGGTATCATTATGTTTACTGTGTGTTTAGGGGTAAGAGGAAAGATAATTTCATGGGACATTTGGTCAACTCGTATTGTAGTTCTCATGATAAGCATTTGTGAAAGTATCATCATCAAAATGATTGTTGCTTATGTACCAACAGCTGTTACAGAGTATGAGAGGGTATAGAAACAATTTGGAATGTTTGAAAGAAAAAAATAAAATCAAACAAATCCTTGGTAATTTTAGTACAGAGATTGACATACAGAGATTTTGAAAATTATATATACATACATGCACACACATATACAGATATACACATTTATATATAAACACATACATAACATATATTATATATACACACATATGAACCAGTTTTTTCTTATGTTATTTTGTTTTTCTTTTTTTATCTACCCATGTATAGACATAGATACACATGGAGAATATAACATAAAAGTGAAATTTATTATATTTAGTAGGTGATAACTAGTTTTTGATGTAAAATATTATATAATTAACAATCAATAGTCAAATCATCAATCTTTTACAGTAAAGGCAAAAATTAATTCAAAACTATATAAAGACTGATCATGAGGTAGATGAAAGAAAGCTGTACATATAAACAAGAAATTATATATAGTAAGTCACTGATTTCAATAAAGAAGGAATTGATAGTAAACTGTGCAATGACATATTTTATGACCATTTATTAAAGAAACCAGTGTTTTAATGAAGAACTTAAAGAAGGCTACACATTGTCTTTACCTACAAATATGTCATTGCCTTGCCCAGTAGCAGAATATGGCACTAGGGACAACATCAGTATAGGCTATAAATATATTTGTGAAATCATTCAGTGAAGCATGGGAGAAATTATGACTAGCACCATCACATCATACAATTTTAAGAAATGAAAGGAAAGGTAGCATGTTTTAAAGAAAGTTTGGTGAGAACCCCAATTAATCAAAGTTATCCTAAAGATATTTAGGGATAAAACTGGAAAGAAGACTGAAAGAGTTAAACATAGGTGTAAAATTCTTAAAAATATTTTTTACAAATTATTTTCTCCAGTAATTGCAGTGGAAGTAAAGTCTATCTTTCCTCTAACATTAGTCCTGGATTATACATATATATATATAAATAATTGGAAACACTACTGCAAAATGATGGACAGACTAGTTGGAATCGACCAATTATCAGCAAATGAGGCTTTCACGGGAGGGAATACAAATGTGAGAGTGCAAACGTACTGACCATCAAAGTATATCTGAAAGACAGGAGGACTCAAAGTCATGGGGGCAAACTCTAGTCTTTGTAATTCCAAAAGAAGAGGGGCATACAAAATATTAACATGAATGCCAAACCATATGCCAGTTTTCCCATATCTACAAATTATTATAATAATCTGCACAACTTATCAGAAGCATACTTGATATTTGAAGGGAATGGGGAAATCTTTGTAAATGTTATTTTCTGTCAAATCCCATCTTTATAGTTATACAAGTAACTAAAGATTGGTACAAATAAAAGGTTCCACTGTCATTGTTTATTATAAAAATTCTGCTCAATAGAACACAGCTTCACCTTCAAAGTCTTCCCTAATAAAATATCTCCCATGTATATGTAAGAATACCATTATTCTTTAAAAGATATAACCAGTGATAACTTTCTCTGACAGTCCTATTAAAATATCCAGTGAGTTTTCAGTAAAGATATATCCTTGATAGAGTTATTTGCCACTCTCAGAAGAGATCTATCAAATAATTTTAATAAAAGAGAGATTCTACATATTGACTTGTGCTTCTGGGTGTGGAAGTAGTGATGATAATATCTAGCATTGAAACACTGAAAGGGTTCCTTTATGAAATCCATAATTACTCAAGCGTTAGACCTATCAAACCATGATAAAAGAAAACTATAAAGAAAATTCACTTTCCAGAGTATAGTATCCAGTTGAATGAAAAGTTCAGAAATCTAGTTTGTCAGTATACATATCTTGAGCAACCATTGAAAACAGATTATGAATGACCTAGAAAAGGGGGAAAAAAGAGAGAGAATAGTCTAACTTGGCTTTCAGAATTTCCATAGTATTTTTAATGATGTCAAGTTTCTACTGGCAAACAAAAGCCCAACTGCTTTAAAACACTAGCATTATTCAGATGATTTTGTATTGTTGCAAATAGTAATGGCATCAATAATGATAATAACAATTATATTTATACAATGTTTTAAGGTTTGTAAAGTTCTATGTACATACCTAGGCTCAAAATATATGCATATATACATCTGCTTGTGTGTATCTACATACATGCTATACATACATATGTACATACATACATGCTTACAAAATAGCATCAAATACTGTATTTCCTGAAGACTGAAAAAGAAGGAACAACCAAAGTGTAATGCAGAGGCATATGGTGGCCATGAAGAATTATCCAGAAAAAGAAACATAAAAGATTTCATCAGAGAAATATATATTTGAGATTTGGCAGTAGAAGTTAGGGGAGAAAAAGAGACCAGTGCTCTAAAAGAGATAGAGATTCCCTATGGATACCCCAATGATCCACTGGCATTGACAAAATAGCAGGAGATAAAGGATTGGAAACTTTGAATAGATTTCTTGTGTTGGATATAGGGAGAAGCATAGATAAGAGCACAATAAATTGCTCAGAATAGGCAGGCATAGAATAGTCCTAGTACTGTACAAAGAATTCGAGGGGTGGGGCAGAGTACCCACATGGAGATCAAAGATACATTGAATTGTTAAAATATTTTGGGACAAATAATTACCATTGTTATTTGTCTATGTTTTCACTGGATCTTGAATTTTTTTAATAGTATTTATTCCCCAATTACATTTCAATACAATTTTTTGCATTAATTTTTTTACAAGACTTTGAGTTCCAAATTTTTCTTCTTCTTTCCCCTGCCCTTCCCTCTTCCAAAAATTATAAGCTGTTTGCTATAGGTTATACATGTCCTATCACTTAAAACATATTTCCATATTAGTCACCATTTTTAAAGAAGAAAGACTAAAAGGAAAATAAATGAAAAAGAATAAAGTAATTTAAAAATATACTTCGATCTGCACTCAGAGTCCATCCATTTATCTGGATATTGATCACATTTTCTTCATGAGTCCTTTGCACTTGTTGGATCATTCTGTTGCTGAGAAGAGGTGTAATTCATAATTAATCATCACATAATGTCACTGATACTGTATACAAGGTTTTCCTGATTCTGTTCATTTCTCATTGAATCAGTTTGTACAAGTCTTGCCAGGTTTTACTGAAATATGCTTGTTCTTCATTTCTTTTATTTTTTATTTTTTTAAATTTTTTCAAATGCTTTATTAACTTCTGATTTACATCATTCATTTCTGCCAGATTTTGAGTTACAAATTTTCTCCCCATTTTCCCCTACCTACCCCTTAAAATAGCAGTCCCACAGGATATCCCCCCTCCAATCTGCTCTCTCCCATATTTTCTCCCTTACCCCTTTGAAATTTTCCAGTGCATCTCTATGCCCCAGAGCCTGTATATCTTATTTCCCAGTTACATGTAAAATAGTATTGATAATAGTATACACACACATATATATACATATTTGAATATTTGATTTTAAAACTTTGAATTCCAGATTCATTCCCTTCCTCCCTTGTCACCCACCCTTACTGGAAAGATAAGCAGTTCAGTATAGGATGTACATGTGTGGCTAATGCAAAACAATAACATAGTAGATATATTGTAAAAGACTGACTATATTTCCCTCCCTCCTATCCCACCTCCCACTTGTTCTATTCTCTACTTTGATCCCGTCTCTTTTCAAAAGTGGGTGCTTCCAACTTCCCTCCCCCCAGCCTGTCCTACCTTCCATCATACCCCCTCTCATCCCCTTCCCCCTGCTACTCTCCTGTAGGGTGAGATACCCTATTTAGTGTGTACTTAATTCACTCCTCAAGCAAAATTTAATGGGAATAAACTTGACCCATTGCCTTTTGCCTTCCTATTCTTCCCCCCATTGTAACCATTTCCCCTTGCGTCTTCTGTATGAGAGTTAACCTCATTCTGTCTCTCCCAATCACTTCTCATTATATTCCTCTCTCACCTCTTAATTTCACCTTGTAAGTGTCATCTCTTCCTGTTAAATTGGTCCTGTGCCCTCTATTTATGTACACCTGTAAACATATATACACACATTCACATATGTATTCATATGCCCATATACCCTCATATATAGACATATATATGTATGTATATATATATAGACATATATATGTATGTATATATATATATATATATATATATATATATATTTGTACTTCCTTCAACTACTGAGAAAACTTTCTTAAGTTACAATTATTATTTTTCCATGTAGGAATGTTAACAGTTCAGCTGTGATAAGTTCCTTAAGATTTCTTTTCCCTATTTACCTTCTCATGCTTCTCTTGCTTCTTGTATCTGAATGTCAAATTTTCTATTCAACTCTGGTTTTTTCAGCAAGAATGCTTGAAAGTCCTCTATTCCACTGAATGACCATATTTTCTGCTGAAATTTGATACTCAGTTTTGCTGGGTAGGTGAGTCTTGGTTTTAAACCCAGCTCCTTTTCCCTTCAGAATATCATATTCAAAGCCCTTTGATCCCTCACTGTAAAAGCTACCAGATCCTGGGTTATCCTGATTGTGTTTCCACAATATGGAAATTGTTTCTTCCTTCCTGCTTGTAATATTATCTCCTTAATCTGGGAATTCTGGAACCTTACTATAATATTTCAAGGAGTTTTCTTTTTGGGATCTTTTCCAGCAGGTGATCGGTGGATTCTTTCAACTCTATTTTGCCCTCTGATTCTAAAACATCAGGGCAGTTTTCTTTGAAAACTTCCTGGAGAGTGATTTCTAGGTTCTTACTTTGATCCTGGCTTTCAGGTAGTCCAGTAGTTTTTAAATTCTTTCTCCTGGATCTATTTTCCAGGTCAGTTGTTTTTCCCATGAGATATTTCACATTGCCTTCTATTCTTTCATTTGTTTGGGTCTGTTTTACAGCATCTTGGTTTCTTATAAAGTCATTAGCTTCCATTTACTCCAGTCTAATTCTGAAGCCAAGATTCTCCTCAGTGAGCTTTTGAGATTCTTTTTCCATCTGGCAAATTTGGCTTTTTAAGCCATTCTTCTCCTCATTTTTGAGCCTCTTTTGCCATTTGAGTCAGTCTGTTTTTTAAAGTGTTAATTTCCTCAGTCAGGCTGTTGACTCTCATTTCATAATTTTCTTGCATTGTTCTCCTTTCTCTTCCCAATTTTTCCTCCACTTCTCTTATTTGCTTCTTAAGGTCCTCTATGGCCCGTAACCAGCTTGTATTTTCCTTTGAAGCTTTTGATGCAGGAGTTCTGACTTCACTGTTTTCCTCCTGTTCCATGCTTTGCTCCTTTTGGTCCCCCAAATAGGAGTGTAATGTTGGAATCTTCTGTCTGCTTTTTTCCTTTGCCTGGTCATGTTGCCCCTCAGTCACTTGACCCCTGGGTTTTTTGTCACAATAAGACTTTGCAACCAGACAGAGGAGCTTTCATCCCAAACACTTTGGTTTCTCAGTTGGTGTTAGATTGGTACCCTCTCTGAGGTCTCCACACCCTCTGGTAAGCTGGACACACACCCCAGGACCTCCACCCTAGACTGCCATCCAGATCTAAGCAGGTTAAAGAAAAGCAATTACCCTTCAGACTGGTGCTTGGTTCACCCCTACACTCTGCAGACCAGGAGCTGAAGCTGCTATGTGGAGCTGGCTGGCTGCACTGGCGCCTCAGGGGCTTCTTGCCCTGGGGGCAAAAGCCATGCACTCCCACTTACTGGTCCCAAAGTCCTGACTGCACTGACCTCTCACTTTGTCCTTTGCATCTGTGTGTTGATAAATCTAGAAACGGCCACAATTGCTGCTGTTCTGGAGTACCTCCAGCCAGCCTCCAGACAGGCCCACCCTGGGGCTAAAGCCTTGGCATGGATCTGGGCTGGGCTCCCAGAGCCCTGTGATGGACGATTCCTGCCCTCCTGCCCTGCGGTCCTCAGTGGGAGGTTAGCTTCTCTGTGTCACATTGTGTGGGTTCTGCAGCTCCAAAGTTTGTTTAGAGTCCTCTTTTTACATGGATTGGGAAAGGTGGAAGCTGGAGCAGCAGGGAGGTCCTGCTTCTATCTGTTCCTCATATCTTACTGCAAATAGCATTCTTTTACATTCATACATCAAAGCTTTTTCAGCCATTTCTGAACTGATGTTCATCTCAATTTCTAACTTTTTTGCAACCGTGAAAAGAGCTGCTAAAAATATTTTTTGCAAAAGGAAGGTTTTTTCCCCCTTTTTATGATCTCTTTGATATACAGACCTAGTAATGGTATTGCTAGATCAAAAGGTATACAGAATTTGGTTGGCCTTTGGGCATAGTTCAAAATTGATCTCCAGAATGATTGGATCAGTTCACGATTCCACCAACAGTGCATTAGTGTTCCAGTTTTCCCACATCCTCTCCAATATCTATCACTTTTTTTTTGACATAGTATTCAATCTGACAGGTGTGAAGTATTACCTCTTAATTGTCTTATTTGTCATTTCTCTAACCAAATGTGATTTAGAGTGGTTCCTCATATGTCTACACTTATCTCTAATTTCTTCCTCTGAAAACTGCTTGTTCATCTCCTTTGACCATTGATCAACTCCTGAATGGCTTGTATTCTCATAAATTTGACTCAGTTCTCTATTTATTTGATAATGAGTCCATTGTCAGAGACACTTACTGTAAAGATTGTTTCCTGGCTTTCTGCTTTCCTTCTAATATTGATTGCATTTATTTTTTTTTCATAACAGCTTTTTATTTTAATGCAATCAAAATTATCTATGTTACATTTTGTAATACTCTCTATCCCTTGTTTGGTCAGAAATTCTTCCATTCCCAATAGATTTGACAGGTAGGCTCTTTCTTGCTCTTATAATTTGCTTATGGTGTTACCCTTTTCATCTAACTCATTTTTACCGTATCGTGGTCCATGGTATGAGAGGTTGACTTATATCTAGTTTGTGTCCTATTATTTTTCAGTTTTCTCAGCAGTTTTTGTCACATAGTAAGTTCTTGTCTCAAAGGCCGGAGTGTTTGGGTTTATCACATACATAGTTTATTGAGTACTGTGTTTTGTGTATCTAATATATACCACTGATCCACCAATGTATTTCTTAGTCAGTACCAGAGAGTTTAATTATTACTGCTTTAAAATACAGTTTAGGATCTGATACTGTTAGGCCACCTTTATATTTTTTCCATATGAATTTTCTTAATAATCTTGACCCTTTGTTATTACAGATTAATTTAATTTTTTTCTAGTTCTATCAAATAAACTTTTGGTGATTTGATTGGTAAGTAACTGAATAAGTGAATTGATTTACCCAGAAATGTCATTTTTATTATATTGGCTCTTCCCACCCATAAGAAATTGATATTTTTCCAATTATTTAGATCTATGTGTGAAAAGTGTTTTGTAATTGTGTTCATATAGTTCCTGGGTTTGTTTTGGCAGGTCAGTTCCAATGTATTTTATATTGTTTACAGTTATTTGAAATGGAATTTATCTATCTCTTGCTGCTGGACTTCGTTGGTCATATTGTTGGTAGGGGTGTGCATCTGCACATTAGGCTTTGGTATGGAGGCAGCCACTAATGCTCTGAAGCTGTTTCTGCTGCAGCTGAGAGCTCCAGCAGTGCCTATGGGTGGAGACAGACTTGGTATTATCAGCATTTGAACAGACCACTATGTGCACCTTGTAGTTTGTCCAAGAATTCTTCGTTGAAAGATATGATCCTATATTAGAAGACCCTAGAGAAAGCAAGTTGAAGTTGTTTGCCAAAAGTGTATGCTTGAAATCCTTGATAGAGCAGGGACAGAACAATTTAGAGCAAAGAAAGGTCTGTATAATGGGCAAGGGTTTGCACGAGTATATTCGATTACACTTCAGTCCACCGTTTAATGACTAACTGGGCCAGAGGGAACAGATTTTAAGAGTTAAAGACACAAATGTCCAATGACTTTGGCTGGCGATAAATGTGCCCTGGATGATGAGCCAGGAGTTAGTTGGCAAAGAACAGGGTCAGAATTTAGCAAGACATCGGTGTAAGTGTGCCCTTTTAGAATCTTCTGCAAAGTCAAAGACCAACATTATGGGGTTGTTTTATAACCTGCTCATACAAACAATTAGGAAAACACCAGTGGAGAGGAGGAAACCTAAAAAGAAATCCTGCCTGCTGTTTTAGACCCCATCATGCAGCACCTGTGAGCCACATTACAGGAATAAAGAGCTACTGCCTAATTGGATAGGGTCAGCATTCCAGACTTGGAAAAAAGCATGAAAAAATTAACATACCTGAAGAAGCGTCTCCTGTTTTATAAATTATGTGAAAAATCCAAATCTTATAATGGCTTACACAAGTTTGCTGTAGAAAAAAATTTCTCTGTGTATATCTCTTGGAAAAAATGAGTCAATGACATTTCTCCTTTGCAATAGTAGTTATAACAGATGTAAAAATAAATGTACTTGATTCTAATATGATTATACAAAAGAGCATGGATGTATTTCAAATGTTAGATATTGCTACTCTAATTAAACAATTTTATATTGACCATTCTGTCATAATTCCTCCTCAATAAGCACTAAAAAGTTGAATCGTATTTTATATAGTATGTGAAAAATTCTCAACAAACTCCCTGTTTCAAATAACCTTTTTGAGTCATTGATTTCATTTTATATTTAAAATTTTTGAAATATCATTCTGCAATTATATTCTAATTAAAATTGTTTAGACAAAATACTATGGAAAAATAACTTTTATTGGAAAAAAACCTACTGGGATAACTGATTTCTGTGGTTTTCAAAGATAAAATATAGCCTATACTAAACCAACTCTAATATTGCTTCTTATGTTTTACTGGCAGATTAAATTACAGATTTTATGAATATTTAAATGTTAGTAAAGTTTCAATCGGTTACGTTTTTTGTTACAGGTTTTTTTTTTAATAGGCACTGCTTTGTTTGAAATGTAGCAATATCCCCTCTTTGTCCAGTATCTATATAATAGTTGGTTTTATACACTTATGGTAATGGCTCCTTACAGAACATACTCAGCCTCACTATTCTAATATATTTATTCCCAAAAGAGAGTAAAATACATTGGGCTACATTAAACCATTTCCTATATTCTCTTGAATCGTAATGATTGCATTCTATTGAATAATACAGATAGGAATTATTTTTATATGTTAATAAATTAATAATATGCCAGGTATGACTTTTACTATGTTCTTTAAATTTGTGGCTTTTAATTTCATTAAAAAATCTTTGCTTTTGCCATTGTTAATATGTAGTTTATGAGCCCAGGAATGAAGTATGATGGGATATTTCTCACAGTTGCTTTGAAATCATTTTGAGTTTCATTCAGGAGAAAGAAGAAAGAATGGGCCAGCATAGAAAATAGATACTAACAACTGCTCTTAATTTTTATGGTGAAAAAGCAATCATATGGAAATTTGCTATTTAAAAAAATAGTGTAATGTATAGCCGGGTAATTTTTTTTTCTTTTTCCCCATCCTAATATTTTTCAGTTTTACAAAATTCAGCAAGAAGATACAACCAGAATTTATATAAGTATTTCCTGTGTTCTCCAAGAAACAAGAGTTTCAGGGCATATTGGAGTCCAATTTGTACTTGGTGTCCTGTGGGAACAATGGGAAGGGACAACTTGTGCCTCTCCTCCCAAACATTAAGTAGAAGACCAGTCTTGGCAAATCTAAAACATTGCTCAGGGATATAGTTAAAAGTTCATTGAAAGTTAATAAGAGAGGGTCAGAGTCAAGATGGCGGAGTAGAAACAGAACTTCCATGGGGCTCAGGCACCCACCTCCTCCAATTCATGTAAAATGTGACTCTGAACAACCTTTGGAGTTACAAAACCCACAAAATGACACAGAGAAGCTAACCTCCCACTGACGACAGTGCATCAGGCCAGCAGAAAGGGGCCAATATAGTGCTTTAGGAGCTGACCCCAGCCCCACGTGAGCCTGAGGTTTAAACTCAGGGCGGGCCTGGCCAACCATCTGCTGGAGGAACTTCAGATTACCAGCACCTGTGGCAACTTCCAGAATTATCAACCCATAGATGCTAAGGACAAATTGAGAGGTCAGTGCAGTGTGAATTTGGTATTTGTTAGTTTGGAAGTGTGGTTGGCCTTTGCCCCCAAGGTGAGAAGCAGCTGAGGCACCATGGCCATGCAGCCGCAGCATCATGGCAGCTTAAGCTCCTGGCCTGCAGATTGTAGGGGGAAAAAGTGACCAGTCTGTGGGGTATGTGCTCTTGCTTTAACCTGTTTTGATCTTGATTGTGGTCTAGGGTGGAGGTCCTGGGGTGTGTGACCAGCTTGGCAGAGCTTGTGGAGGCTTCAGAGAGGGCAGCCAACTAATAAATCAGGCAGCTGAGAAAACCCCAGGGACTAGGACCAAGCTCCCTTGTCTGGTGGCTGAGTCCTACTGTGGCAAAAAAGCCCAAAAGTCCATTAATTATTATGAACAATAAAAGGAAGCAAAGCAAACAGAGCAAGGCAACATACACTCCTATTTTGGGGACAAAAAGAGTAAAAGCATGGAACATGAAGAAGATAGAGAACTCAGAACTCCTCCACCAAAAGTTTCCAAGAACAATACGAGAGCTAGTGACAGGATGCAGAGGACATTAACAAGAATTTTGAAAACCAAATAAGAGAAGTGGAGGAAAAATTGGGAAGATAAATGAGAATGATGCAAGAAAATCATGAAATGAGAGTCAACAACCTCATTGAAGAAAATAACGCCTTAAAAATAGACTAACTAAAATGGCAAAAGAGGCTCAAAAAGACAATGATGAGAAGAATGCCTTAAAAAAAAGAATTTGCCCAATGGAAAAAAAATAATCTCAAAAGCTCACTGAAGAATCATTTCTTCATAATTAGGTTGGAACAAATGGAAGCTACTGACTTTACAAGAAATTAAGATACTTTTAAATAGATCCAAACAAATGAAAAAATAGAAGACAATGTGAAATATCTAATGGGGAAATCCACTGACATGGAAAATAGATCCAGGAGAGATAATTAAAAAAAAATGATTGGACTAGCTGAAAGCCATGATCAAAAAGGAACCTAGAAATCATTCTTCAAAAAATTCTCAAGGAAAATTGCCCTGATGTTTTCAAACCAGAGGGCAAAGTAGAGGTTGAAAGAATCCAACAATCACCTCCGAAAAAGATCCCAAAAAGAAAACTCCTAGGTATATTATAGCCAGGTACCAGAATTACCTGGTCAAGGAGAAAATATTAGAAGCAGCCAGGAAGAAACAATTTGAATATTGTGGAAATACTGATTGTTCAGTATAATACACGATCTGGCAGATTCTACACTGAGGGACTGAAGGGCTTGGAATATGATATTCCGCAGGTGAAAGGATCTTGGATTAAAACCAAGAATCTCCTACCCATCAAAACTGAGTATCATGTTTCAGTGGAAAATATGTTCATTAAGTGGAATAGAGGACTTTCAAGCATTCTTGCTGAAAAAAAAAAACAGAGTTGAATTGAAAATTTGATATTCAGATACGAGAAGCAAGTTAAGCATGAGAAGGTAAGCAGGGCAAAGAAATCATAAGGAAATTATCAAATCTGAAATATTTAGATCCCTACATGGAAAAATGATATTTATAACTGATGAAACTTTTCTCAGTATGAGAACAGTTGAAGGGAATAGAAATGTATACACACACACACACAAACACATATATGTATATATATATATATATATATATATTTCTATTTATACATATGTATGTCTATATGGGAGGGTATATGTGTGTATGAATACATATTGAACATGTATATTACATATTCATACATACACACATACATTGTGAATGTGTGTATATATGTGTGCAGTTATATGTAGATAGAGCACACAGGAGCAATTGAATAGGAAGGGATGGTACTTAAAAGGTGAAATTAATAGGTGAGAGAGGAATACAATGAGAAGAGATAAGGAGAGACAAAATGGGGTAAACTATCTCATATATAAGAGGCAACGGAAAATGGTCACAATGGAGGGAAAGAACAAGACTGCAAAAGGGAATGGGTCACCCTTATTCTCATTGAATTTTGCTTGGGGAAGGAATGACATACACACTAAATAGGGTACCTTACCCTACAGGTAAGTAGGGGGGAAGGGCATGAGAGGGGGGATGATGGAAGGGAAGGCAGGCTGGTGGGGAGGGAAGTTGGAAGCACCCACTTTTGAAAATATACAGGATCAAACTATAGAAGAGAGCAAGTGGGAGGTGGGATAGGAGGGAAGGAATTATAGTCAAACCTTTACAATATATCCACTATGGAAATGTTTTGCATAAGTTTACATGTACAACCTATATAGAATTGTTTATGTTCCCTGTAAAGATGCATGACAAGGGAGGAAGGGAATGAATCTGGAGTTCAAAGCTTTAAAATCAAATGTTTTACATATATATATATATACATATATATGTATATATATACACTATTATTAATATTATTTTGCATGTAAGTGGAAAATAGGATATACAGGTATTGGGGCATAGAGATCCACTGTGCCCTACTGGAAAGTCAGAGGGGGTATGGGATAATACATGGGAGAGACCAGATTGGAGGACAGGATATCCAGTGGGATCACTATTTTGGGGTGGTTGGTAGGGGGAAAATGGGGAGAAATTTGTAACTCAAAATCTTGCAGAAATGAATGATGTAAATTAGAAATTAATAAAGCATTTGATAAAAAATGTTAACAGAAATTTTACTGCAAAATAAATGTTATTTTCTAGTTGTGTAATTAAGTTACTGGTTACAGAATTGATGTAATAATCAGCTATGAAATGTAAGTTTTTACCATCCTGAGAAAATATGTCTCAGAAAAAGCATTTGGAAAGTTGGTGTTTTACCAGTCCTAATAAAATTTTAGTTTCCTAGGAAAATGTTATGATTTATGTGGTTTTATCTTATATCCTGCAATTTTGCTTAAGTTTTTAATTATTTTAAGTAGTTTTTTAGTTGATTCTCTAGGGTTCTCTAAATGTGCCATCAACTTATCAGAAAAGAGTGATAATTTTGTTTCCTCACTGCCTATTCTAATTCCTTTCATTTCTTTTTCTATTCTTATTGCTAGCACTAACCTTTCTAGTACTATATTAACTAATAGTGGTGACAATCTGCCCCCTTGCTTTCACCCCTGAGCCTATTGGGAAGGCTTCTATTTTATCACAATTATAATGTTTGTTGATAGTTTAAGGTAGATGCTGCTTATAATTTTAAGGAACTCTCCCTTTATTCCTATGTTTTCTATTTTGTCAAAAATCTTTTCAGTATATATTTAGATAATCACATGATCTCTATTGGTTTTGTTATTTATATGGTCAGTTATTTTGATAGTTTTTCTAATATTGAACCAATTTTGCATTACTGGTATGAATCCAACTTAGTTATACTATGTAATCTTTGTGATATATTCTTGTAATCACCTTGCTAGAATTTTGTTCCACATTTTTGCATGGGATATTTATTAGGGAAATTGCTCTATAATTTTCTTCATTTTAGCTCTTCCTGGTTTAGGTATGACCACCATATTTATGCCATAAAGCGAGTTTGGTAGTAGTCCTTCATGACTTGTTTTTCCAAATAGTTTATACGGCATTGATACTAATTATTCTTTGAATATTGGGTAGAATTCACTAGTCAACCAACTTGGCCCTTGGAGTTTTTTTCTTAAGGAGTAAATTAATGTCTTATTCAAGTAATTTTCAAAGATAGGGTTACTTAGGCTGTCTAATTCATAATCTTTTAATCTGGAAAACTTACATTTTTTTTGCAAATATTCATTAATTTCTCTCATATTGTCAGACTTATTGGCTCTAATTGGGCAAATTATTTCCAGTTATTGCTTTCATTTATTCTTCCTTGGCAGTGGTATCAACTTTTCCATTTTTGATACTGGATATTTGGTTTCCTTCTTACTTTTTTTAGAAACCAAATTAAGCAATGAATTATCTATCTTATTTTTTCATAAAGTCAATTCCTAGATTTATTTATTAGCTTGATATTTTGTTTCTTTTCAATCTTATTAATCTCATCTTTGTTTTTAGAATTTCCAATTTTGTGTTCAATTGGGGATTTTTGAATTGTCTTTTTTTCTGGTTACTTTAGTTGCATGCCCAATTCACTGAACTGTTCATTTTTTGTCAACGTATAAATTTAGAGAAATAGATTTCTTCCTATGTATTACTTGGGCTGCATCCCATAAATTTTAGTATGTTGTCATTGCTGCCATTCTCTTTAATGAAATTGATTGTTCCTATGATTTATTTTTTTTTTTTGCTTTTGGGAGGGCAATTGGGGTTAAGTGACTTGCCCAAGGTCACACGGCTAGTTTTTGTGTTAAGTATCTGAGGCAGGATTTGAACTCAGGTCCTCCTGACTCCAGGGTCAGTGCTCTACTCACTGTACGACCTAGCTGCCCCAGACCCATTTATTCTTTAGGGTTAGATTTTTTAGTTTCCAATTTATTATTACTTTATGTCCTAATATGTAGTCAGCTTTTATGTAAGTGCATTCATGGCTGAGAAAAAGGCATATTTCTTTCTGTTCCCATTCTGTTTTCTCCAAAGGTCTGTTATATTTAACTTTTCTAATATTTTATTTACCTCTTTATTTTCTTTATTGTTTATTTTGTGGTTGGACTTATGGATTTCTGAGAGGGGACACTTGAGATCTATTACCATAGTTTTGTTATCTATTTCTTCTTGTAACTCTTTTAATATCTACTTTAAGAATTTGGATGCTATACCACTTGGTGCACATATGTTGTCTTAATATTGCATCATTTTCTATGGTACATTTTAGCAAGATTTAGTTTCCTACCAATCTCTTTTGATTAGGTCTGTATTTTTGTCAAAGAAATGGAATTGAGGGATGCCCATCAATTAGGGAATGGCTGAACAAGTTGTGGTTTGTTATTGGGATGGAATACTATTGTGCTATGGGAAATGATGAGCAGGCGACTCTCAGAAAAAAAAAAAACAAACCTGGAAGGACTTGCTGATGCAAAGTGAAATGTACTGTGTACAAAGTCACAGCAATATTGTAAGATGATAATCTGTGAATTACTTAGCAATGCAATGATCCAGGATAACTCTGAAGGACTTATAATGAAAAATGCTATCCATCTCCAGAGAAAGAACTGATATTGTCTGAATTCAAAGTAAAACATACTTTTTTTAAACTTTATTTTTATTGAGGTTTTTCTTGTTTATTTTTGGTCTATGTTTTCTTTCACAATATGACAATTATGGAAATGTTTTGCATTATTACACATGTATAACCTATATTGAATTGTTTGCCTTCTCAATGAGGGCATGTGGGGAGGGAGGAAGGGAGAGCATTTGGAAATCAAAGTTATAAAATGTTGAAAACTGTTTTTTATATGTAACTAGGGAAAAATAAAATACTAAAGATAAAAGAACCTATTAGTTTTATTTGTATATACGCCTTTTTTTCCCCAAAGAAAGAGGATTAAATCTGACAATTTTTGACTGTGTCAAAGCTTTCATGCTCATTAAGCATTCTGCTTTTTGTCTAGGATCAAGCAAACCTTCCTTGTGATAAGTAACAGTAATATGATGTTGTGTCAATATATTAGAATTGTAGGAATGAAACAGAGACTCATAAAGGAGGATAAATAACTTCCTGACCATTATCGAGTCAGAACCAAGCTTCTGGGTTTCCCTATTAGGGGACAAAATGATGTTTTCTCCCATCTTTCACCAGTTTTGGGGTAGAAATGTCTTTACTTTTCTTTGCTAATGGTGATGGAGCAACTAACTCCTTTACAATTTTTTTTTAATGAGCAAAGAAATAAAGCTTATCTTAACAGATGAACTGGAGGAAAGGCCTAATTAGAAAGGAGTCACGGACAAGCTACTTTCTCTTGAGTGAGGAATGAGTGGGGATTTTGTGTTCTTCAAAGAATCACTGAATATGGAAGTTATGAAATTTGGGTTCTAATCCAGGTTTTGACACCCACTGTGTGACCTTGGGATAAGTCTCTGAATCTGGAAAATGAGAATTCATGGGCATAGAAACATGTTTACTCTGGTATTCTGGGACAACTGTTAGTGACTCGATGTGTTGTTTAGTCATTTCAGCTGTGTCTAACTTTTTATGAAGCCATGTAGGGTTTTCTAGACAAAGACACTGGAGTGTTTTTCTCATTCTCCAACTCATTTTATAGATTAGGAAACTGAGGTAAACAGGATTAAGTGACTTGCCTAGAGTCACAGAGCTAGTGAGTGTTTGAGGCCAGATTTAAAGTCAGACATCAGACTCAGCAATCTGTTGTTACACCTATTTGTTGCCACAAAGATTAAATAGAAGCATGGAAAAGACCCTATGATCTAATTGATATTTACTCCTGGAGGTATCCAGGTGGCAGAGTAGACAGTGAACTAGGCCTGGAATCAAGAAAACCTGAGCTGAAATGGAGCCTCAGACACTTATTAGCTGTCTGACTCTGGGTAAGTAACTTAATCTCAGTGTGCTTCCAATTCTACCACTATAAAAAGGGGGGAGATAATAGCACTTACCTCACATAGTTGTTTTATGAGGATCAAGTGAGGTAATATTTGAAAGTGCTTAGCACACAGACTGACACATAGAGGCTATATAAATACTTACTCCTCGAATGAAAATGACAATCACAACCTTCCCACACTGCGCCATTCTTTGTAACTCATTTCTATTGCCTCCTATAAATCGAGGATAAGGTGGAGGAAGAAAAGAATCAGAATGGCACCTGTTGTATTAAAGGCCTTCCTCATGATTGCGTGACATTATGTAGATACCAAAGAAGTTTAGGGACTATCAGTCAGTGTTCACTCTCTCTACTGATATGGGACAGGCTCATATTTTTCTTTCCAGTTATACATCTCAAATGATGTCTTTTATTCCATTTCTGCTCAATCTATATTTCAGAATGCATCTCAACTTTCTACTGCCCACCACAGGATAGATTTACATCTGGAAGATTAGATGCCAAATGGTCCAAACCCTTCCTTTTATGAATGAAGAAACTAGGGCACAGAGAATCAAATAATATGCCTAAGGTTATATAGATACAGATAAATTTAGATAGATACAATACATGATATACATGTGTAGACATGCATGCTTATATATGTGTGTATATGTATATGCATATGCATGCATACATAGACATGTGTATACACACCACACACACACACACACACACACACCTACCTTTTCAGGGCTGCTTATCCATCTCTGGTGTCTACCTGAATCACCCAACTCAAACCTGTGGCTCCAAGAAGCTGTAGCATGTAGCATCAGACCTTGGCAAAGCGTGCCACCAGATAAGGTAAAGCAGGTTTAGGGCAACTGAGTGGTCTCAAACCCATCAGTGAGCTAGAGAGGGTGGGGTGCCTCTTCCAAGCATGTGAAGACTTCCCCTTGCAGAATGGGTGGGTGAGAAAAATGTATTCCAAAAGCCAAGGCAGCTGAATCCGTTGCTGTGGAGCATTTTTAGAGCTTCGTTAGATATAGAAGATGCCAATGTCTTTCATTAAATCCTGAATCACTGCCAGTTTTGATTTCTCTCTTACTAATGGATTCACATTACTCTGGAAAAGAGAGTGAGGCCAATGACTTTGCACAACTCTACCTCACTTAAATCCAATTTATACATGAGTCAAAAGATATCACCCATATAATTCTACCATATTTATCTATTTCAAAATCCTATGGTTACAGGCAAGTTATGAAACAGCAGGTGTGGCTATGCAGGGATCTGTAGTCACAACTCTGCACACAGGTGTCCCAGGCCATAGGGTTGTCTTCTCACTGAACTGAACTGACAGTGGGATTTGGCAACTGACTGGGTGTCTAAGCAGCCCTTTTAAATGACCATATTGCTCACCTTCTGGCATGAGGAAAGGGATAGGAAAAGTGCTTTAAAACTGTATGTTTCACAGAACTATGACCTGCTTACCACAGCAGAGAAGAATCCCATTTTGCAGCTGAAAAAAAATGTACAAAAATGTATGCAGAGATGATTCCACTCACCATAGGAACATGGGATGTGTACATGATTATTGACAACATGAAATCTAGTAGAACTGAAAGATGAACAGCTCCTTGTGTGAGAGAACTCCGTAGGTATAACATCCAAATAGGAGCTTTGATTGAAACACAAGACTGACAAATAAAGAACCGCTTACTTAAATCAGGGTTAGATACAGTTTTTTGGAGTAGTCACAGTGAAGAACAGCTGGTAGATTTTGCGATCAAAACTTATCTAGTCAACAAGCTTGTATGCCTACTAAAAGGACTGAATGAATCCAGATTCAGATACTTAGTACCACACCCAGAAATAACTGGCCGTGTAACCTTGAGCAAGTTACTTAGCCCCAATTGCTTAAAAAAAAAAGGAGTGAGCAACAGACTCATGTCAATATGAATGCCACTTTCAGGAAAGCACCACAACACCATCTTCAACATTTATGCTCTCACCATGACCAACCCTGATGAGAACAAACTCATTTGTGAAGACCTGGAGACCCTCATCATCAGTGTACCTAAAGAGGCCAAACCTATGATTCTGGGTGACTTTAATGCTAGAGTAGGCACAGATTACCACCCAGGGCAGGGAGTTCTGAAGAGGAATGGAGTTGTAAACAAGAAGCGCAATGGTCATTTGCCACTGGATGCTTGTGCGTCTCATGAGCTTCTCATCACCAACATTGCCTTCTAGACACTTAAATCCTATTAAACTTTATGGATGCATCCTCATAGCAAACATTGACATTTAATTGACGTTGTTGTTGTAAGGAAAAGAGACAGACAGTATGTGAGAATGACAAAGGTGATATGTGGCACAGAGTGCTGGACCAATCATAGACTTATCTTCTCCAAATTAAGCATTTACATTCAACAAAATAGGCAACCCTGCTGCAAGATGAAATGTTTCTCTAAGCTTGAATATTTCATTGCTAATTTGGAGGGAAAGCTAAGCCAGCACTTGCTGGCAACAGCAGAGCAGAAAAGGGGTGGGCAACTATAAGGGATTTGTTGTTCAGTACCACATTTATTCATTTCGACTAGAAAACTTACAAGATTGGTTTGACAAAAATGATGGGAAAATTTAGAAGCTAATAAAGGAAGAAGAAGAACTCCACAGATTTTACCAGTAAGATACTTCATTTGTCTCTAAGAAGGAAATGTTTAGCTCCATCAAAAGTAAAGCATAAGTGAAACTTGAGAAATGGAAGATTCTTCACTCAACAAAAAGGCAGATGAAATTCAGTTTTATGCTGATAGTAACAATCTAAAGTGCTTTCATGATGCCCTGAAGATTATTTATGGGCCAAAGATGTATGCTACATCTCAAATACTCAGTGCTGATGGAACCACATTGACTAGTGATAAAGATATTATCTTGGAGAGATGGATTGAACACTTCCACAGTGTTCTCAACAGACTATCATTAATCAATGTTAAAGCCACTGACTGTATACCTCAGATTGAAGTCAATTACTCTCTAGCTGAACCTCCAACTATAGAAGAGGTTTTAAATGTCATTGGGCTTCTCCTTTGTGGAAAACAACCTGGTGTTTATTCTATTCCAGCTGGGATTTATAAGATGGGGGCGTCCACTGCTTATATAAGTCTGACTAAATTATTCTGCGTTATTTGACAAGAGGATGATATTTCCCAAAAGTTTGAGGATGCCTCTATTGTCCATTAATAGAAAGGAAAACAAAATAGGTTGTCCTGTGACAATCAAAGTGAGATCACTGAGTTCTCTCTCTCTGTCTCTCTTTCCCTCCCTCCCTCCACCACATTATTTGAAAGTCAAAAGTGCATTTTCCAAAAATACTATTTTATAGAAAACTCACACAAGGTAAGCATTCATGTGAAGGTCAGAAGAAGCAATACAAGGAATCTCTTAAGATCTCCCTAAAGAACTTTGAGATCAATTGTCATACATGGGAGACACTGGCACAAAACTGCCTAGAATGATCACATCAAAGATGGTCCTGTATTCTATGAGTAAAGCAAATTGCAATAGCTCAAAAGAAATGTGAAATGCACACATTTAGAGATATCTCCACTCCAAATATTCATACAGACTACTTGTACCTGACCTGAGGTAGAAACTTCTGAGATCATATTGGTATGATCAACCACAGTCAGACACACTGTGCCTTGATCCCACAGTGATGTCATTTTGATTCTCTTCAAGAACAAAGGACAACAACCAAGGGAGACATTTATAGTGGATTCCACCAAAGTTCAAATTCCTGAAATTCTGAATAACATATAATTCACCAACATTCTAAACCATTGTAATTCTTTAATCAGGAGGAAAGACAATATGTAAAGGTATCTGTAATGCACAGCATATTCACCTTCAACATTTTTTGGTGGGGGGGGGGAGTCCTCTGTTTGGCATGGAGACTTCTTTGGCCTTTTCTGCCAAAGTCTATTTACACTTTCATTGAAATGCAATGAATGAGGAGATCACTAGATCCCAAATCTTGACTTTTCTACATATATACGATTAGAATGTAAACTCCTTGAGGGCAATAACTGTCTCTGTCCTCAGGTCTGGCACAATGCCTGATTCCTTGTAGCTAATAAAATGACTGCTGATTAGTTTTATCTCTCATATTTCTTAAGACCTGTTTTCTCATCTGAAAAAAGGAGTAATAATATCTCTCTTGCATAACTCAGGTCACTATAAGATATCAATGAAGAAATGTGGAAATCATTGTTTAAAACCTGAACTCCTCTGGAAATGTCAAATCCACTTGTGAGTAGGATGAGCTAGGTTTATTTTGCTCCATTCAAGAAGACTGAATGAGAGACAAAGGGGCTTGTAAGAGTCATACTTATAATATATTAAAAAGTAGAAGGAACTTCCATAAAGTAATGTCATAACTCCCAATATCACACTACAGTAGAAAATTTAAAGTGATGCATCAGGCATCAAAAAGCCTCCGTTTAAATCCAAATAGCGATGTTTGCTACTGTGTAATCTTGTGACAGTTTCATCCTCTCTGGCCCTCAGTGTCTCCAGTATTATTAAGGGATTGAACTAGCTTCTAAATTTTTCTCATTTTATTTCCTTAGATGAATTAAAATTGGCATCAAATAAAGAAATCCTCTCTATAAGTGGCAAAGGCTCCTATGCATTAGATTTATGCTTCTAAAATCTTCCCCTTCCATTTGTCCAATTATATAGACTACTTAAAGAAAATGACATGGTTTAGGAAGAGTTACCTCAGCTCTTTCAATAAATAACCCAAGGACATAATCCAGTTTTTCCCTTATGGCTGGGAAACCATACTAGCTATTTTGGATAATTTAGACACTGGGCAGAATTTTTATGTACTATTCATCCTTCCTGATTAATATTATAGTCATGATAACTTCTACAGATAAAAGTGACAATAAAATAGGTGGGAAAATGGAAGTTCAAGCTTAGGCTTTCTTTTGGTTTTAAGCCAAATACTTTTTGCAAAACACCATAGTTGAGAGTATGTCCTCTCTAATGGAGATCCCTCCGAAGTCACGTGCCCTATCAGGCCATTTTAAAGGTTGCAAGACTTTGGACTATGTAGCCAACAGAAAGTGGCTGCTCTCAGTTATATGGTAGGTCAATGCTGAATGCCCATCCATATTCCAGTCCTAAAGCACCTCAGAAGAAGCTTATAGAATCTTAACCACATGTTTTGGGTTATATGTATATGTATGAACATATATATATATGTATGAATGGTATATATATATATGTATATGTATGTGCATGCAGATAATATATGGATACCCATGTATCTGCATGTATCTATTTATATGTGTGTATATGTTGTTTTTCAGCTATGTCAATCATGTCTGATTCTTTATGACCCCATTTTGAGTTTTCTATTTCCTTATCAAATTTATTTTACTGATGAGGAAACAAAGGCAGAGTGTTAATTGATTTGCCCAGGGTCACATAGCTACTAAGTGTCTGAGGAAAGATTTTAACTCACGTCTTTCTGACGCCAGAGCTCTATACATTTGTGCCTCCTATCTGCCATACACATGGATACACACATACACACACACGAATATATAATATATTATAATATATACCATTCAAGATATGACAGAGAGAGAGAGAGAGAGAGAGAGAGAGAGAGAGAGAGAGAAAGGAAGAAAGAGAGAAAGAAGGAAAGAAAAAGAAAGAAAGAAAATAAGAAAGGAAGCAAGGAAGGAAGGAAGAAGAATCAAAATTTTCCACAGTAGAAACATACAGGAAGGCCACATCAAAACATGTAAAGAGACAGGAACTAGATTTTATATCTCATTTATTTTCCTTTTCTGGCTTGTCAGCCCAGAAATTATGATGAAGGAAGTATGGCTGGTGAAAAGAATGCTGCACTGGCAATGAGGAAAGGCCAGGAAGGACCAGAGTTTATGTGAAGCCCTATATGGTTTGTTGTTGTTTTTACAATTATTTGATGAAAATTACTTTATATATTGTCTCATACTGGCCAATTCACTCAATATCTCAGTGATCAAAGAAATACGCTGACTATATATTACATAAAACATGCCAATCTGTATCAGTAGTGGGGCTTGGGGGTCTTCCTAATGGCAGGATTTCCTAATACTGACAATGCAAATTCTATTTTAATATTATAATTTACATTATATCTGTAAAGCTTTTTTTCATTCCTTAAGGTTTGGTATAGATGCAAGCTATCAATATAAAAGGGTCATTCTAGTTGTAAAGGATATAGAAATTTATTTCTGCCTCTTGTATATTCTACCTTCATATCTACAAACACTTTATGATACAAGAGCAGTAACAGCAACAACAAATGAATGAACAAATGAATAATTAAACAAATATAGAAACTAAATCCACATTTGTGGATATAGAATTTCTCATTTCCTTTCTAGTTACATTGACACATACCTAAAAGAAACTTCTTTGATGATATGGTCTGCATTGTATTCATTTTTATACATCTTAATATTTAACAGTTCTTTGCACATAATAGCTATTTAATTCAAGTTAATTTGGTTGAAACTTTTTTGAGTTCATTTCTGTCAAAGCTAGGAGTCAAAAAAGCAAGAGAAATACACAAAATCTCTTTTCTAGTTGCTTACATTACATTATATTTGTTAGAACAAAGACAACACTTATGCCAACCATTTTACTTTACTGTTCTTTATCTGGGTAGGCAGAGATGTTCTATCTTAATATCATTAGAATAATCATGACAATGACATTTTAATAGGCAGAACTTTGACTTTTGTACTGTGTGATTGAATTAAGGATTTTGTGATTTACTAAATGAATGTACTTTGTTTAAAACTATGTGACTACTTTGGTGAAAACTATGTGCCCATGTTAGTGATAAGTTGTTGAGTATTGACATAGTACATGCTGTATTTTGATTTTCTGTGATAAGTTGTAACATTGTGAATCTGTATTTTGATTTTCTATGAATGTTTTGCTCTGATTTGTTATTGAATCAATAGAGAGCTCACTATACTATGTAATACGAACCTTGAAAGCTATTCACAACATCAGTCCTCTGGAAAGCTGCTTGTGTGTTCTACACTTGACCCCAATATCAAAAGTATATTGATGTTACTTTGATCCACTTTGAGAATGAAAGACCACAACTAACCAACTCCCTTGGGAATCTCATGGAAGCTTAGGGCCCCAAGAATTATATTCTAAATGAACAAAACAAAATATATAGGATCACAAAGTTATATCATTATGTACCTGAACTTAGAGTCAAGACAAGATGAGTTCAAATATAACGTCAAATACTTAACTAGGTGTGTAAATTTGCACAGATCATTTCACCTGTCCTAGTTTTCTCATGGGCAAAATGGGGATAATAATTGATCCTATCTCCCAGGGTAATTATGAAGATCAAAGGAGATATTTGTTAAGCACTTACTATGTTGCTTGGCACTTAGCTGGCACTCAATAAACTCATATTTTAAAAATGAATATTTAAAATGCATGCATCAATATATACATACAAACATACACACATGCACATACATGTATACAATGCATTCATATACTTATATGCATATATACATACATGCATGTGTATATATGAATATACATATCTCTTTCTATATACACACATACATACACACACACATACACATGCAGACTTGTTTTTTGAGTTGTGTCTGACTCTTAGAGACTTCATTTGGGAATTTTGTGGCAAAGATACTGGAATACTTTGACATTGCCTTCTCCAGCTCATTTCATAGATGGGGAACTAAGGCAAACAGGGTTAAGTGATTTGCCTAAGGTCACACAGCTGGTAAGTGTCTGGGGCTGGATTTGAATTCATGAAGATGAGTGTTGCTGATTCCAGGTAAAGTGATCTATCCATTGTGCAATGTAGCTGTCTGTGTATACACACACATACATAAAACCTCCAACTATTATTTCTTTCTTATTTTGCTCTAGTCGATTCAGCCACTTATTGGATTTTTTCTATCTACTTAGTGCAGCCAAAATGGAAATAGAAGCAGCCCTGTAATTTTCTATCACCCTACTTTCCACTTTTGCATTTAGCAAGTGAATAAAGCATAAAGCATCTCCATTAGCAGCTGATTTAAAATCTGTGGCTTTGGTATGTTACAACTCCTTAAAAAAGTTTTAAAAATCTAATTCTTTAAACATAAACAGCAGACTATTATCTGTCAACATTTGTTCAGTCAAGTGAAAGAGGAAAAAGAACAAAAAAAAACTTCCAAACTTTGACTCCTCCCTGTAATTCTTGTATTTTTCCCAGGGTTGTTGCCAAGCTTCAGTTGTCTGAGGTCACTTACTACCTCTTCATATAACATATACACATGTTTTAATTCTGAAACCTAATTTTGACTGCCAGAAGTGATTTCTAGCAAGTAACTTCATTTCACAGAGGCAGGAGAGCTGTCAGATAAATTTATAAAACATCATGCCTGAAGCTTTTTCAAGTACTTGCCACTCAGGATGCTTGTAACACCTGTTCTCCTTCCTGTGGAGGTGTTGGAGACATTTCCTGTTGAGCTGATGGATACATGTCTTGCAAGTGAGATTGCTTGATCAAAGCAGGACTCAAAAAATCTTACATTACATTAGGACTCCAAGCTGCAGTCATCCACAGCTGTTAAGAAAATTCCAAATATCTTGTCCATCCTGGGGATTTGGTTGGGAGGTTTATCATTATCTGAATGAGAAAGAAGGGGGCTACCTGAGAAGTTTGTGTTTTCTCCAACTCCATCTGAATTTTATATTTCTGAGAAAAGAGTTTCCCATTCATTCTTCTTCAAACTTCCATTTGAAGAGATAGTTTTTCATCTACAGACTTTGAAATTTCTCAGAAGTAGTTGGTTATACTTGAAATAGTAAATATATCGGTATCATGACTGCAGTGCAACCAGACGATGTCAATAAAGATCTAATGTGTCTCCTTCATTTATTTCTAAAACTGAAGATCAAAGACATTAAGTGACTTCCCTTTGGTCACAAGGGTAGCAAGTAAGAGAAGCACTATAATTATCCTGCCTTTCCTCTTTTCACAATGTCAATAGTTCTTAATATGGGGTGTGTGTCACGGACCCCTTTGGCACTTTGGTGAAACCATGAATCCCTTTTCAGAACAATGTATTTAAATCCAAAAAGTAAAATATATAGATTACAAAAAAAAACAACTAAATCAAGATAAAGTGAACAAATATTTTTTAAAAGTTCATGGATTCCATCTTAAGAATTCCTGTATCTAGATCACTTTTCAGTTCCTTGGACATGGCACTCTATCTCCCATCTCTAGGCATTTGCCCAAGCATTATGATGATCTACACCTGTAATATTCTTTCTTCTTACCACCTCTTAATCTATAAGTTTTCCTTGTTTCCTTCAAAACTTAACCTGTTTTCAACCTACTTCTGGAGATTTTTTTCTGGTACACTAAGTTGTTAATATCTTCCCTTCTTGGTGAATCTCCCATCATTCCTAAAGTCTATCTATCTATCTATCTATCTCTCTCTCTCTCTATCTCTCTATCTATCTATCTATCTATCTATCTATCTATCTATCTAACTATCTATCTATCCATCATCTATCTAATTATCTATCTATCATCTATCTATGTACCTATCTACCTTCCTATCTACTTATCTATCTATCTATCCATCTATCTACAGATACATCTATATATTTTCATCCATATCTCTCTCTGTCTCTCTCTCTGTCTCTGTCTCTCTCTGTCTCTGTCTCTGTCTCTCTGTCTCTGTCTCTGTCTCTCTCTCTCTCTCTCTCTCTATATATATATATATATATATATATATATATATATATGTAAATTCCTAAGCCTTCTATGTATATCAGACCTTATTTATACAAAAATAATTTTTTTTCTGTCCACAGCAATAATATAGTCACCTTATCTATCTGAAGATAAGCAAGGGAAGACAATAGCTGCAATGTAGCCCTAGGCTTTGCCACTTGCTGCTTGGGTGCCTTTGGACAAGTACATTTCTTTTTATAGATCCAAATTTATCTTCCTTTCTATATTTATCTAATATTTAAATTACCCCAGTTACATGGAAATACAATTTTTAAAGTTTGTTTTTAAAACTTTGAGTTTCAAATTCTCTCCCTTCCTCCCTCCTCAGCCCCCTATTGAGAAAGTAAGCAATTTCATTTGGTATACATGTGTAGTCATGCAAAACATTTCCATAATGGTCATGATGTGAAAAAGACACAGATAAAAATTTAGGTTAAATAAAGTTTAAAAATAGTTGCTTCATGGGGTGACCAGGTAGCACAGCGAGTAAGAGCACTGGCTCCAGTGTCGGGATGACCTGGGGATCGAATCCTGGGCTGAGACACTTAGCACCCACCCAGAAACACCTGGCCATGTAACCTTGAGCAAGTTACTTAACCCCGATTGCTTAAAAAAAATGTTGCTTCAATCTGTTTTAAAACAACATCAGATCTTTCTCTGGGGTTGGATAGCATTTTTTCATCTTAATTCCATCAGAGTTGTCTTGGATCATTGTATTGCTAAGAATAGCTAAATCATTCACAGCTAATCATCTTATAATATTTCCATTACTTTTTACCCAATACATTTCACTTTGCATCAACCCATTTAAGTCTTTCTAGATTTTTCTGAAATCATCCTTCTCATCATTTCTTATAGTACAATAGTATTCCATTATATCTACATGCCACAACTTATTCAACCATTCCCTGAAATGTATCCCCTCAATTTCTAATTCTTTACGTCCAGAAAAGACCTACTATAAATATATTTGTATGTATGGGTCCTTTTCCTTTTTAAAATTTCTTTTGAGATACAGACCCAGTAGTTTTATTGATATGTCAAAGGGTATGCATGGTTTTATAGCCCTTTTGACACAGTTCCAAATTTCTGTATAGAATGGTTTGATAAGACAATTAAACAGATTGAACTGATTAGTTCCAAATCTGACATTAGTATTTCATTTTTCCCACATTGCCTCCAACATCTGTCATTTACTTTTTCTGTCCTATTATCTAATCAAACAGGTATGAGATAGTACCTGAGAATTGTTTTAACTTTCATTTCAATAAATGGTAAGCTAGAATATATTTTTCCATATGGCTAAAGATAGCTTTAATTACTTAACCTGAAAATGAATTACATCTTTTGATCATTTATCAATTGGGTAATGGCTCTTTTAAAAAAAATTGATTCTCCATATGTCAGAAAGATGAGGACTTTATCAGAGAAACTTGCTTCAATTTTTTTTTAACAGTTACTACTACTAACTGTATTTCCCTCCATCCTTTTCCTTCTACCCCTGTTTGTTCTATTCTTTCTCTTTCACTCAGTCCCTCCTCAAAACTGTTTGCTTCTGATTACCCCCTCCCACAATCTATCTTTGCTTCTGTCACCCCCTCTCTGTTATGCCCTTTCCCTCTACTTTCCTGTAGGGTAAGATAGATTTTGATACCCAATTGAGTGTGTATGATATTCCCCCCTTAAACCAATTTATTGACCCAATTTTTAATACATTTAATATCATGAAGTTAAAATAGATTATTTCTAATGTCACTTTTAAGTGTACACATTCAATTCCAAGATATGATGAAATAGCTGAGTCTACCAGGTTGAGTGTGAGCATACCACTACACTGACATTTTGAAATCTACATGCTTATTAAAAGTAATAACAAATAATAATGTAAGATCTAGAAAATTGGTCAAGATAACAACAAAAAGGACCGTAGGTAAATATTGTAACAGTTTTGTGATGAAAGGAAAGCTAACACAGAGTGATTTTCATAAAGCATTGATCTGATTGTGTCACTACCTTAATACATCCTACTGATTCCTTCTTGCATCTATGATCCAATTCCTTTTTGAAATTTAAAACCCTTCAAAATTTAGCTCCCAGCCTTATTACTATTTAATTTCAACCTTTTATATCTTACTTGCTTTTCAACACTCTTCAGCCCAGTCCAAACGGCCACCTTGCTTTTCCTTACATATGATATTGAATTTCTTGTTTTCATACCTTTGACAGACTATTCCCCATTTTTGTAATGTATTCCCTCTTCAGGTATACCTTCTACAATCACTACATTTTTTATGGTAGGGTTTGAGTGGCATCTCTTAGATGAAATCTTTTATGATACCTTGACTGTCTTTTCCACCCAAAGGCACATTATAATATTTTGTAAACATACATAAATATATGTATTATCTATTCCTACAGAATTTGTCATTCAGTACAAGAGCTATTTCATTGCTATCTTCATGCCTAGTGTAGTGCCTGGAACAGAGTGGGAATTTAATCAATATTTGTTTGATTTATTGGAGCTATGAATTGATTGGATTGTTCTGGAACATAAGCAGGAATTATATTTCAAAAGCCATTTAAATTGTACACACCCATAAGGCAGTAATGCCACTATTTGACATAGACACGAAGAATCTCAATATAAGAGAGGAAAATCGAAAAGTAGTGCAGTTAGATAAGGAAAGAAGAGATGTCTGAATAAGGGTTCTCTCCTTAAATGGAAGTTTGGATTTCATGATCCCCTTCTGCAATCAAAGGGCAGAAGATTAGTGATTACATAGAATAATAATACCAAGGTTACTGAGATGCTACAAGTTATTGAGGTTATCCCAATAATGAGTTCTTTGGGTTATGGTGGTAGAATCAATGAGAGTGCCAAAGTAACATAGCCAGGTGAGAACAGAGATGTCTGAGCTGTGGCTTTCTTCTAAAATGGAGGTTTGGATGGGGCGGCCAGGTAGCACAGCGAGTAAGAGCACCGGCTCCAGTGTTGAGAACACCTGGAGATCGAATCCCGGGCTCAGACACTTAGCACCCACCCAGAAACACCTGGCCGTGTAACCTTGAGCAAGTTACTTAACCCCAATTGCTTAGGGGCAGCCAGGTGGCTCAGCAAGTAAAGCACCGGCTCCAGTGTCGGGATAACCTGGATCAAATCCGGGCTCAGGTACTCAGCACCACACCCAGAAATAATAACTGGCCGTGTAACCTTGAGCAAGTTACTTAACCCCAATTGCTTTAAAAAAAATAAAAAATAAATAAAATGGAGGTTTGGAGTTCATGACCCAATTTTCTAATCAGAGAAGTAGAAGATATTAATGAGGTGGGGTTCCAAAGAGTAAAGTGAATAACATTGACAAAATACAAGCACTAACAAAATATCATTAAATAATAATTTTAAATGGAAATGTCCTTTATAGGATGAATGCCTGTGCAGAAGACTAAATCATGAACCAATCCTGAGATATGAAAATATTTGGATCCTAAACTAGAAGATATTGAAAAATATATATCTTGTTCAGTATCCAATATCCATTGAATCTCTTCTCGGTCTATCCATTCAATTCAGCTCTGTCAATTAATGGATAGTTAGGGAAAGAAATAAAGAAGAAAGATTTATAATGAGAAAACAAAATCTAGAATAGAAGCCCATGTGGGGAAATTTATTGAAAGTCCAGGTTTGCAGGTGAGGGGAAGAGATAACATAAAATAAGGAGAGTTCTAATGTGTCAGACTATGTGTTCTGATATCCATATCAGTTATGTTCCATATGGGAATAAACAGAGGGAATTTTGCCAGCAAGGATCAGTTCAGCTGAAACAATAAAGTGTTAGAAGAATTAATTAAAAATGATACACAATGAGTGAAGGATAGAAGTAAAAGAGTAGAGAAAAAGGAGACTGTTCCTGAACTGCCTTAAAAGGCCATGGACCTCCCTTCATTGGGAACCCTTTATCACAGCTTGAATGGCTACTTGTATACTATAGTGAAGATGTAAATCTTGCTTGTGTTTGAGCAAATGTAGGAAATGAAACAAAATAAAATATAGAAATTTTATCCAGCAGTGGAATTCTCTCTTGTGATTTTGTGTGTTTAGTGTGTAAATATCCATAAAGGGATGAAGATCGTGTAAGACCTCAAACTCACTGGAGAGGATTGCTGTAGGGCTGAAACTTAGATATATCTTTTCCATTAATGAAGATTAGAAGGGAAAAGTGATAAAGAAAAATGAACCACATCTTAAAGAAAGGCAGCACCTTAGGAAAACTGAAGAGACTGATGAAAAAGGATGGCCAGCTTCATTCTTAGGTTCTAGATTCCCATTGATATTATGGAAGTCAAAGGAAACTGAATAGAGAAGGCTAAGGAATAGGTTGCTATACTAGACCATTAAAAAGGTAGCATTGATCAACAGAATTGACCAAGAATTATCAAGTGTGAAGTCTTGTAGAAGATGGTTAAGAGGGGAATGCAATTTACATTCTTGTAACTTAGGTGTAAATATAGAAGCAAATCATAAAAATCTTATGATCTATATTTAAGAGTATTTTTATCTATTACACTACTTTCTCCAGGCTTTTCTCTGGCCTCAACTTTCTCTGTAATACTATGTATTAAAAAGCCATTTAAAAATAATCACTGGGAGGTACTAGAAAAGTTGTCTACCTGACCTTATAATCTTCCTTGCCCCTGTGCCTTCCAGCTCCCCATTGGGCATTACCATCCAGGCAGCATTTGTATCCCAAGTCCCCCTGGGATTTGTCATCTATTCAGATACTATTCCCTAATGACGATCAGATCTTTATATCTGCCCTGAAACTGAACTTACCATATGCAATTTCTATTATAACAGAATATGAGCTCTTTGAGATTAAAGGCCACTTTGCTTTTCAATAAATCTCCCTAACACTTAAATCAGTGATTAACATTTAATAAGTCTTTTATAAATTAGTTTCCATTTCATAAAAACAAAAATGATAGTAGGCTATATGGGGAGAAGAGGAAAAGAAATATATGCTTCCTAATGGCAAAGGGTTCTGGGAGGTAAGTGGATGGGAGGAACTATGCAATCTAGGTAATAAATAGTAGAAAAAATAAAATAATTATTTCTGGTAAATCAGGCCTCAGTCTATCTGACAAGAAATAAATTTGCACTGGTAATAGGGTTGGCAGGTGTCTGGTCATATTAGGGTAGTCTGAATTGTTATTAATTCCCTAACCTAAACCCAGGCTGTTCTATATAATAATAAAAAAAAACTATCAAGGGAATTATAATCATAAACATGAAAATTCCATTAGTAGTTAAAAATTCAGATAGTTGTTAGCTGCCCAATCACTGACCTGAACAAGTCAATGTGTTTGTTGATGTATTTGCTGGAGCATAAAAAAAATGGAAATACTTATGGCCTGTCTGCAAAAGTTTGGGAATGATATCCTGAGGACATTTGACTTTTGTTCATAGAATCACATGGGGAGATAATATAGCAGAAAGTAAAAGTTTCATTTCCTTAGGGGAAGATGAAAGTGGCCCCTTGTACATTCAAGTAAGGATAGATCTCTGGAGAGTGATTCAGACTTGGTGGCTTTGTTTTTGTTTGTTAAAATATGCCAATTATTCATTAGCCAGAGGCCAGAGAGTGCACACCTACGGATCCTTTGGGCATTCATTAAATAAGACAGTCAGTGTCACACAGGTGAAAACTGATGAATTGTGATTGTTAGCCCCAGAGAAGAAGCCATGAAAATCACCATCTGGGACTGAGACTACAACTTCTGAAATGGCAACAATTTATGGGCTAAATTATTTAATTAAGACACTATTACTGGCTGGACTCCCCCAGTCTGCCTCTTGGTCGAAATGACCTTTATGTCAAAATCAGCCTTTATGTGCTGAGCCACTGTGGTTATCTGATGATATCAGAGGATCTAGATGTTAAAAGGACAGACTTGGTACAGCCAGTTATCATGGCACGATTTTCCCCTAGAGTTGTAAAATTTTATTTTTTCAACTATCTGTCTACAATTGTTTTTCATTCATTTATTTTTTGCATAATTTTATTGTACAGTGGCTTGAGCAGCTCCCCCCCCAATACTATTTTGTACCCATACATTATTTTGAATTAAGTCCCAATTTCTTGAACTTAGGTCTTCCTAACTCCAAGTTAGCCCTTGTTCTACTATAATGTCTCAATCATTATTGATCTAGGTTTACAGGTTTTTTTCAAATAAATGGAGAAGCAACACATATGTTCAAATCTTGCTTCTAGCATTTACTGTCACATCACTGGCAAGGCAATTGACATTTGGTATTCCATTTTTCCTTCAGCAAAATGAAAATAATAATATCCTTCTTGCTTATTCAAGAGAGTTATTGTGAGATAAAAGTGAAACGCTGTAAGCAAAGCACGCAGAAAACCGTAACATTTTATATAAGCATATTATTTTATTTTTGCTACTATAAATGTACATGTATAAGTGAATGTGTTTGTCTCCTAGATCTAAAAGTGCTTTCTACAAAATAACTTTACAAGAAAGTGTATGTATATATGTAAATATATGTATGTATATACACACATTTACATATGTACTGAATGTGCATGCATCTGTATGTATGTATATGTGCATACATGTATATGGGGGTATAGATATGGTGGTATAGATATAGGTCTAGATAGCTATAGACATGAATATAGATATGGATATAGAAACAGATATAAATATGTCTTTTTGAAACTTGTCAAGTTTTCTTTTCTTTTTTAATTTGGCTTTCCAAACTAGATACAATATAAATAACTAATATTGCAATTAACTCCCTCAATGAATTAAACACTCAAAAGGCAAAAGAAATTCCTTTCCTATGGTATTTTTAAAATGTATATCTTTGAGTTAAAATGTTTTTGCAGTCTTTTGTTCTTTTAGGCTAAATGTTGTATATGCTTATTTATGTGTATGCATACATTTATGTATATTAGTCTGGTATACATACACACACCTATTGTTAATATCATTCGGAGGCAGTGCTGCATACTAAGTAGTTTATCAACTATCTATCCACAATGCCTCTCTTCTTCTCCATAATACATATATATATATATATATATATATATGTCATTCCTATATGTATATGAATTTAAGTGGTCCAGATTCTTCCAAGAATGCTGAAAGTTAATGTAATCTAAATGTAGAATGGTAGCCTCAAAGTCCGGTAATTAGGGTCCTTTCCTCTAGAGGTGTTCAGTGAGACAGTGGGTAGTCACTCATTTGATAATGTTGAAGGGGAAATTGCAGTTTCAGTGATCACCCAGTCATTTATTTGGTATTCACACATCTGTAGATTTGACTGAGGCAGATAGGAATACTTCTATTCTTAAGGGGAAAAATATTTTGCTCAAATTTTGAGAAATATGACTTTTGATGAATTATGTATTTTATATCTATTCATAAAATTCACAGGTGGAAATCGATTGAGATAAATTGGTAACTATCTGTAATTCTCTAAAGTCATTTATTATTCTATTTATCCATCTATCCATCCTATCTATCCCTCCATCAATCTATCAATCAATCTATCAATCAATCAATCTATCTATCTATCTATCTATCTATCTATCTATCTATCTATCTATCTATCTATCTATCTAATTGCTATTTGTTTCTCTGTTCATGTGCTGTTTCTCCAGCTCAAATATAAAGTGCTTGAATTTGTGAGCCAACTGGCTAGCATTTATCTAGCTCTCTAAGTGGTCTTGGGATTTCTCTATGCAAATGAGCTACATTGTCAACTCAAAATGTATTATTCTTTAAAGGGAATCCACTCAAAACTGAAAAAGGGCTCATTCATCCTTTATAAGGATGAATGGAGAGGAACACCTGCTAATGCTGTGATCCAGTACTGAAAGAACACTATTTCTCAAGTTAGAAGATCTGTGTTCAAACTTCCTCTGCTGCTTACTTCCGGTGTGATATTAGGAAAGTCATTTAACCACCCAGCTTCTTATCTAGAAGTCAAAAAGAATGTGTTGAATATTAGATCATTCCTGAAGTCCACTGCAGCTTTAAAGCTAACATCTTATCACATTATTTCAGGTATCAATAATATTGGTTACAATAGACATTTTCAGAAAAATCTTAGAGAAGCAAAATGTGGAGTTTTCCTTATTGTTTTGCCCACATGCTTAGCTGGTCTCTGTTTGGTATTCGGAAGGTATGGAGGTATTCAGAAGGTTTTTTGGCTTTAGAATACAAAGTTGCACTTCTGTTTATATTTGTATCTTTCTTTATAATTATTTCCTGACAAACTGCGCTCTACATAAGGATGATTTTGAGAAAGCTTCACTTTTTAATACTAGCCTACAAGCAGAAAAGGAAAGGTCTAAGCTACAAACACCCATAGTGTCCCCCTCCAGTTATTTTCCACCCAAGCTTTTTGTCGACCTGGAGTATGTTTAATGTTTAATGACATCTGTTATCAGCTACCAGAACAAAATAATAGGGTTATTTGTTATTATTTCCAGAGGCCAGGAAAAATCACAGCCAATTTTTAAATGTGCTCTATTAAAATATAACAAAATAATGCATGTTCTAAACACATTTAAAGATAGTTGAAAATGTAAAGCAGCAATAAAATTGGGATGTTGTGTGGGCTTATGAGTATGTATAAGAAATGCCATGTTTCTCCCTCTCCCCAACAAATACAATTTAATTCAGAAACCATTTACCTGCTTAAATTAACATGAAAATTCAAGTGAAATTCCTTTAAAATTTTGGTAGAAGTTGAAGACTTCCTAGTGCATTTCCTCTTTTATCATCATAAATGCATTGTATATAGAAAATGGGAAATTAGAAAAATGAAGGTAAAAGAATAGGTTGGGGAAAGCCTAAAACTAACCACAGATGAATGTTTTTTTTTTCCTCAAATAGAGCTAGTGGGAAAGCAAATATTATGAAAAATTGAGGAACTTACTGTTTTATTAGAAGTAGCTGATTTATAATAGTGCCAGAGCATACTTATTTAAGAATATAAATTTTATAGTTAGGAAAGACCTTAGTATTTACACTAATGCCCTTATTTTATGGAGGAAGAAATGGTTCTAGAGAAGTTAGGTGACTCATCCAAGGTCACCCAGGCAGTAAGTTGCAGAACTGGAATTCGAACTCAGTTCTGTGTCCAAATCAAGAAGCTTTTCCATTATTCAATGACTGTCTCTGTATTGGGAACACATAATCCTATCTTTAACCTCTTCCTCCTTCTTAAATAAAGCAAAACGGAGTATATTTTCTACGAATTGACCAACATAATTCTTCCCTGATAATATACCAGGCTATTTTCCTACCCTGAATGAGTCAAACCTTTATGTCAGCTGGAACCCTATGTAGGAACCAACATCTTGACTTAGTAGGATCATATGTATAGAGTTGGAAGGAACCCTAAAAAATACCCAGTTCAATCATCTCATCACACAGTAAGTAAAATGAGACCCATAGAGATTAAATGACTTGTCCAAGGAGCAAGCATCAGAATGTGACATAATAGCTAGTCTTTTGATTCCAAAGTACACAATATTTATACTGTACCAAACAGTAGGTGGTATATACATTTGGTATTGAATTGAATTGAGTTGCCAAAGGTAATAAAAGGGAAAAATCTGTGATGAACAGGATTCACATGAAGCAGAGATTCCTGCCATTACAAATTTTAGGCAGTTTTCAAAACTGTAGTTAAGTGAGAATATATAAGGGTAGCATAGCAAAAGACAGTGTTATCCAGCTGTGTTTTTGCAAATGCAGATCTTTTTCTGACTAATTATGATTGGGGAACACTGGCCAGAGTGCTTAATAAAGCACTCGGGATTTCACTTTCATTTATCTTCATCATCATTTCTATTATCAATAGGACTCATTTCCTAAGTGGCCAGCCATCAGTACATCATTTTCATTGTAGTTGTTACAGGGTCCTGGCTATTACAGGAAATAGGTTAAATTCATTTCCTTTCAACAATCCATGACTATCCTGTCCTCTTCTCCACACATGAACATATATTTATTTGCACCCATAATCCTACACATGTATACATGCACACATATACACATCATTGCTCAGCATGACATGTATTCTTTGTTTCAAATTAAGTGCCTAAAAGTAATGCCACCATAAAACCTGCACTTAGGTTATTGTAATTTAAGTCGAGAGTGTTCAGAATTTTGGTCTGAAAAGTATTATTCAAGAAATTTAGAGTCTAAGTTTTTCAGAAATCCTCTCCAGGGACTGACTAGAATTTTGTACATACTGGCATCCTTCACAATTCACTTTCTCCAGGGTAAGCAAGGTTTTCAGCTAAGCAAGTAGTGAAGAATACTGATTAAGGACATTCCCCTTCCCGCATATATTGCTGGAGAATTTGTTTAGTTAAAATATACTATTGTTAATGAACTCTGGTCATGGAATTGATTCCTGTGGAATCTCTATAGTTTAAATATGTCCCATGGACAAAGGTTGGACCCTTCCTTAACAGGGGCCAATCATTTTACAAATTGGTAACATTGGCTTCAAGGATTCTGGGTCAGAATACTGCTAGGAAAACAGAGCTAAGCACATTTTCTATTAATTAAGGGACAACTTCAGATACAAAAGAAAACTATGTTTATGTATAATGAGTAACTATGTACGACTAGGTAGATGGAGAAACTTTTCTTTTGTGTCTATTTTACCTGTTCTTGTTATTATTATTATTATTATTATTATTATTATTACTTCATGTTTTAAAGGAGAAAGGTAATTAAAATTAGAGATAGAGGAAGTAGGTTAAAATCCTGGATCTGCCACTATGAAATATTGGGTAAATTCAATTTAACTCTTAATTAAGTATCTGCCATGTAAAAGGTACTTTTGTAGGTGTTTAGGATATAAAGGGGAAAATGAAATTATCTGACACTTCATTTTCTTGTTTGTAAAATGAAGGGTTTAGCTAAGGTGATCTCTAAAGTTCCTTTTATCTCAAAATTTGTGAATCTTTCAATCCAAAAATGACCTTAAGACTTATAGGGTGATATGATTAGAAATGCTTAGTTTCTGATTTAACTGAAATTTAAAATCAGTGAGATTTTATACATTCAATAGTTGGGGGGGGGATACAAAAAAAGGCAGCACTTTCTAAACTGTGGTATTTTTTAAAGTTATGGGGATGATAAGCTTGACCATCAGGTAAACTGATACACCCTATCAAAAGAAATAGAAGAATTGATTTGTTTGTGGTTCCAAATCAGGAAAAACCAAAGAAGTAGGGAAGTCCTACAAACAGTCATCAGCAAAACAAATTACAAAGCTGTGCATAGCACTTTTGGAGGTCAAAAAGAATGAGAAACTGAAAATAGGTCAATATCTGAAGGAACTATGGAATATCAATATGGTAGAGCACTGTTCTATAAGGAATGATGGAATGGTAACACCTGTATGAAATGATGCAGACAGAGGTTAGCAGAACCTGGAGAGTACTCTGTACAGACAGCAATAATGTCAAAACCATTTTGAAAGCCTTAAGAACTCTAAGTAAAATAGTGAGTTAACATGATTCCAGAGGAGACCTTACAAAAACATACTACTTGTGAATAGAGAGGCGATAGATTCCGATTGTAGATTGAGACATATGTACATTTTTGTGTGTACAGAAATGTATATATGTATGAAAGTAGAATACATATTCATATGTATATGAAATTGCACATGGCAATATATTGTATGTTAATATGCATATATTTATACATATATTTAAAAAATTTAATCCATCTACATATATATTTACATAGTCTAATCTACATGGCCATACATACAAAAATACAGATATAGGAAAAGATAGAGAGATATTAATAGATATTGATGATGAATTAAAAAAATCTATATATATGCATATATACTTATAAACATATATACATATATTTCCCCCTGAAAAGGGTTTTGTTGTTCTGACTTTCTTGGGTGAAAAGGGGAGGGGTGAAAGGTGAAGAAAGGTGGATTTTGTTGAATGATTTTCAAAAATAGGTATGGAGTCTCCATATCAGACATTCATTTGAAAGAAAAGTAAAGTAATAATGACTAGATGTGGTTGTCCAGAGGCAATTACTTAATATTTGCAAATAGAAGAGTGGTATGGTGACAATGAAGTTGAAAGAAAATTATCCTTGCCAACGCTTTTTATATCATATGTGATTTTGGAAAAATCGTGGTTATAAGAAGGATAAAGAGTTTGAAAGCTTTAGGAAAAAAAAATACAGGAGGATATGGGAAGAGATATAGATAAGAAGTGTGCCATTTCTACTGGCCAAGGAAATGGTTTGCTTAATGTTATGGGAAAAAATGTACTAGATATTGAAATGTCAGAGAGGATCGCTAGAATTTGCGAAGAACTTGAAGAATGTCTTGGTAATGTTTTTTACCTTTCTTGTCTTAAACCCTTTCTGAATGTGAGCACAAGCAAAAAATAAATAAATAAATAAGTCCATTTAATTAAAAAAGAGTGTGGTGTTGGTCTTATTTAGGATAATATATGGATTCCTGAAGACCAGAAAAAAATTCAATTTTAATTAGTATTTTATGACAGAGGCATACTGAAATACTGGGGCTAGAAGCTAAGGATCAAAACATAATAAAAGCAAAAAAAAAAAAAAAAGGAAGCTAACAAATATGATGCAAGAATGATCTTAATGACTTTTATATACTTTCAAAGAATTATCTAAAACTGAGTGAGCCTGAAAGGGATACGTGTGACCTGATAAAATCTCAGAGAAAAATATGGATTTTGCTTTTGACAGCTGGTTTATGTTTTTCTTCTCTTTGCATCAGTTCTTTTTTACATTTTTTTATATAGTCATCTAATGCTCTTCCTTGCTCCCTGAACCATCCAGTAGTTGAAAAACATGTATATTGTCCAAGGCCATAAAAGAATAAAAAAACCTGACATTGGCACTCTACTTTTCACTTTTCCAAGTATAGTACATAATATTGTATCATTTGAACTCCACAACATATCCATATCTATTATTTTTCTATAGATGGGGAAACCAAGTTCAAAGAGGTGAGGGGATTTACATGGGATCACAAGCTCAGAAGCCTCACAGACTAGATTCACACTCAGGTCTTCCTAATTCTGAATCTATCAGTCTATAGACTATACCAAATGGATCATTAAAAGCAAATTGATATTTTTTTCCAAATGCTTTATTAACTTATGGTTTACATCATTCATTTCTCCTTTTTTAAGCAATTGGGGTTAAGTAACTTGCTCAAGTTTACATGGCCAATTATTTTGTGTGGGTGCTAAGTATCTGAAGCTGGAACCAATCCCGCACTTTTACTCACCGCGCCACCTCGCTGCCCTACATCATACATTTCTGCCAGATTTTGAGTTGAAAATGTTTTCCCCGTTTTTCCCCTACACACCACCCCAAAATGGTGGTCCCACAGGATATCCCCTCCTCCAATCTGCTCTCTCCCATATCATCTCCCATGCCATCGAATTGCTGAAAAAGCTGTATGGGCGAGTGAATAGTGAGCTAGATTTTGAGTCAGGAAAATGGAGGTTAAAGTCCGGATCCTGGTATAATTTAGTTGTGTAACTGGAGACAAGTTATTGCCTCAAGTTGATCTAAAATACTTTCAGTGATTTCAGTGTATCTATGTATTCCCATAGTGCCTAGAACACAGAGAATATCTAATCAATTTTCCATGACAGAAAAATTGCTAAGTGACAGAAGTTTCTGACTTGCATTGTTGTAAAAGAGTTTTCACACTGGGAGTTTCTTATATGGATAAAATCACAAGAATATACAAAAAAAATTAAGGTATTAAATTAGAGATTAGCTCTGTATTGTGGCATGTGGATTAAATGTAATGACTGAAGAAACAAAGGTTTTAGCTTCTGAGCCTATTGATTTATGAAGTAATGCATGACAATTTCATAACAAATCAGGAGCAGGCATCCTCAACTTTGGTAAAAGACCCAGAATGCAGATGACACAGATTCTTATGGCATTAAAAGAAAACAATTAACAGGATATATAACAGGATAAAAAAAATTGGGTAATTTAATTTCTTATTGGAGGAAAGAAAAGGAGACATTTTGTGAATTGTTTTATGTTTATTTTTAGTTTACATTATTCATTTCCACAAGATTTTGAGTTACAAATTTTCTCCCCATTTTTTCCCCTAATTACCACCCCAAAACAGCAATCCTACTGAATGTCCCTTCACCCAAACTGGTCTCTCCCATATCTTTTCCCATACCCCCTTCAAAGTTCCAGTAGGGCATGGTGGATCTCTATGCCCCAGTGCCTATATAGTTTATTTCCAGTTACATGTAGAATAATAATAATAGTTATTATAATTATATATTTAAATATTAGATTTTAAAACTTTGATTTCCAGATTCTTTCCCTTCCTCCCTCATCACACACCCTTACTGGGAAGATTGGCAATTCAATACAGGCTGAACATGTATAGTTATGCAAAACATTTTCATAGTGGATATATTGTGAAAGACTGACTACATTCCCCTCTATCCTATCCCAACTCCCACTTGTTCTATTCTTTACTTTGTTCCTGTCCCTTTTCAACTGTGGATGCTTCCAACTTCCCTCCCCCCAGCCTGCCCTCCCTTCCATCATTTCCCTCTCATCTCCTTCTCCTTACTCTCCTGTAGGGTGAGATACCCTATTTAGTGTGTATGTCATTCCCTCTCTAAGCCAAATTCAATGAGGATAAGGTTGACTCATTTCCTTTTGCCTTCCTATTCTTTCCCTCCATTGTAATAGTTTTCCCTTGCTTCTTCTATATGAGATGATTTTACCCATTGTTTCTCTCCCTTTCTTCTCTCATTATATTCCTCTCTCACCTCTTAATTTCACCTTTTAAGTATCATCCCTTCCTATTCAATTGGTTCTATGCCCTCCGTGTATGCATACCTGTACACATATATACACAGAATCACATATGTATTCATATGTCCATATACCATCCTATATAGACAAATATACACACACATATACATATATATACACATACATATATATATATATATACATTTCTATTACCTTCAACTATTCTCATACTGAGAAAGTTTCATAAGTTACAGTTATCATTTTTTTCAAGTGGGGATATAAATAGTTCAACTTTGATAATTTCCTTATGATTTCTTTTCTCTGTTTACCTTCTCATTCTTCTCTTGCTCCTTGAATCTGAATGTCAAATTTTCTATTCAACTCTGAGTTTTTCATCATGAATGCTTGAAAGTCCTCTCTTCCACTGAATGACCATATTTTCCCCTGAAACATGATACTCGGTTTTGCTGGGTAGGTGATTCTTGGTTTTAATCACAGTTCTTTGCCCTCCAGAATATCATATTCCAAGCCCTTCAGTCCCTCAGATAGAAGCTGACAGATCCTGTGTCATCCTGATTTTGTTTCCACCATATGTAAATTGCTTCTTTCTGGCTCCTTGTAATATTTTCACCTTGAACTGGGAATTCCACAACCTTGCTATAACATTCCTAGGAGTTTTCTTTTTGGGATCTTTTTTTTTAGGAGCTGATTAGTGGATTCTTTCAACCTCTATTTTGCCCTCTGGTTCTAAAACATCAGGGAAATTTTCCTTGAGGATTTCTTGGAGGATGATTTCTAGGTTCTTTTATTGATCATGACTTTCAGGTAGTTCAATAATTTTAAAATTATCTCTCCTGGATCTATTTTCCAGGTCAGTGGTTTTCCCAATGAAATATTTTATATTCCCTTCTATTTTTTCATTTGTTTGGATCAGTTTAATAGTATCTTGGATTTTTCATAAAGTCACTAGCTTCCATTTGCTCCAATCTAATTCTTAAGAAATGATTCTCTTAGGGGCGGCCAGGTGGCTCAGCGAGTAAGAGCACCGGCTCTAGTGTTGGGATGACCTGGGGATGGAATCCAGGCTCTGACACTTAGCACCACACCCAGAAATAACTGGCCATGTAACCTTGAGCAAGTTACTTAACCCTGATTGCTCCTTAAAAAAATGATTCTCTTTAGTCAGGTTTTGAGATTCTTCTTCCATCTCGCAAATTCAGCTTTTTAAGACATTCTTCTCTTCATTGGCTTTTTGAGCCTCTTTTTTTTTTAAGCAATCAGGGCTAAGTAACTTGCTCAAGGTTACATGGCCAGTTATTTCTGGGTGTGGTGCTAAGTACCTGATCCCGGGTTTGATGCCCAGGTCATCCTGACACTGGAGCCGGTGCTCTTACTCGCTGTGCTACCTGGCCACCTTGTGATTTTCTGAAATCAAAGAAAAGAGGTGTCCCTCCCACAAGAATCTCTATTCAATTAAAGGAACAAAGAAACAGTAACTGATCAGTATGGGACCAGTTTTCAGATAAGACATATAGGCTACTTGAAATGTATAATCATGAGGAAACTCCTTGCATCAGTCTTCAGATATTGCTAAGTTTCTGGTTAGTATAGGCTAAGACCTTATTTAAAGGTCTCTAAGCAACAAGTAGAGGTGGTCCATCTTCACAGTCATAAAGAGCTAAGTTCAAGTAATACAATCAAGTTAGCTCACAATTCTCCTAATGGAATAAAATTTTCTCAGAAAACATAAATTGGAGTAGACCCAATGGCCATAATTGAATAGAAAGGAAACTGAGCTAGATCCAGGACTGAGTCACACGATGGAATCATCGTGGTTCACCTAATTCCCACAGGAACTTTCATTCTATCTTGACATAGGGACAAGGATAGAGACTGTACCTCTAGTCTAATTCTTTAGAGAAGTACCATGTGATGAAAACCCCTTTCAAAGATAGGTCAGCACTTCCTCTGTAACTTGTCACTTTAAAACAGGGTTGTTATTGTTTGTGAACTCTGTGAGTATGTGTATTTGTGCATGTGGGTATATGTGCTCATTAGAAACTTGTGGCATTCTGGTAGACTATGGATGCAATCTCAGAGGGTTTTTTTAAATATATGATGAACTGTTATATTTCAGTTAGAAATTGGTGAAAATAAAGATGAAATATCCCATTTTTTCCTCTTGCAAGTTTGAAAAATTTTGTGATCTGTCCCAGAGCCTCTTGGGATTCCTCTAGGTTCAGAATCCCTCTATTGGATTTGCCTACAGCATTGAGAAATTAAGTAACTTGTTTAGGGTCACAAACCCAATCTGTAAGAAGGTTGAGCATAAACTCAGGTGTTCCTGATTTTAAGGCCAGTTGTCCATCCCACAGACTACACTGCCCCATTGTTCTCAGAATATTTTCATTAGCCCCACAAGAGCATGGGATGTTTTGTGAATATGCATATAATATTGTGTAGGGGGCATGCTAATCTCTGCATTTTTATTTCTGAAAACATGCATCTGAAACAAGTATAGGATGAAGGGTGTTTGAAAAGACTACCTTTAATTCCTTGACTGAGAAAGGCATGTTTTCTCTGCTATTAACCTTTTAAAATGTTAATTCAGTCTTCAAATGTATCTTAGCACCCATAAGAGCACTGAAGAAAGTAGCATACTTTGTATACCGTATCATGCTTACGTTGACACTAAGAATGAGGGAGGAAACTTGGTACATTGTCAGCTTCCCCAAACTGGTCATCAAAATTATTAGCAGTATTCCACAGGTAGAACATTTTAGCATGAAAAATCATAGGATTTAAATAACTCCTTGACCCTTCTTTCATGAATGTGCTATATACAGGTACTTTAATTGCTATGGTTGTTTAGAATCATAGTAACTTAAGTATTCATTTATTAGTTTGTAAAATGGAAGGGGATGGAAAGAACTGTTTTCACGATATGCATGATAACAAAGTAGCAGATGTGTCATAAGCAGAAGGAAATCAGTGGAGAGGACAAGCAATTTTAAGGCAACAATGTCCAAAAAAGGAAACATTAAAAATCTATATTATCAGATGCCTCCACTATGCAATTCAATTCATTCAACAAGTCAACACATTCATTAAGAGCTTATTTTTTGCCAGGTATTGTGCTAAATGCTGGGAACACAAAGAAGATAAAAAGAAGCAAAAAGATAAAAGAACAGTAGTCCTCTTCCTTAAAGATCTCACATAATAATAACAAATTCATGTAAAAATGGCCAACTGGATGACATACTAGTTTTACAGACTGAAGCCCTCGTTTTCAATCTCAGCTCTTCATATGAACTCAAAATTTATTTTTTGTGCCTCACTTTCTTCATATATTAAAACAAGGGTTGAACTATATGACTTCTATTCCATTTAAAGTCAACAAATATGTTACATTAATAGTAATGGGAGGGTAAAAAAAATAGAAGTAGTCTGCTTTAGGAAGCAGAATATGGCCTCCCTTAGAAGATAGTGACCCGTCTTGTGTTGAAGGTCTTCAAGCAAAGGCTGGATGAGATTTCTCTGGTATGTTCTTGGAGGGGGATTCTTATACAGGTATGTGTTGGACTATATGATCATTGAGCATTCTTCCAACTCTGATTTTGATTTTCTATGAAGGTGTTGCTGAATGTAATCTCATATTTATATTGTGCTTTAAGATTTACAAAATCCTTTCCCCCTACTTGCTTCATTTTTGTCTCTCTCCCTCTGTTTCTCTGTCTCTCTATCTTTTTCTGTCTCACTCTCCCACACATACACACACCCCTACCTTTTTAAAATATGTAGTTCAAATATCATAATTCTTATTTTTTTACTTGAGTAAACTAAGACTTGGCATGGTTAAGTGATTTGTTATAGGCAACAGGTAGTAATTATGAGAACCTTTATTTGCAAACCAGCTCATGATCCATTGCTTTGGCAATTAACCAAATGGATAGAGAATGGGTAATAAACAAATTAAATTAAAATCTCAATGCAAGGAATTAAGTTCACTCTCATATGTATTGCTGAATTTCAATAATATGTGGTTCGTGCCATAGCCCTAGCATTTGGAAATGGAACCCAGTAGATAAATGAAGTAACATTGAAATACTGTATATTAAAAACTTATGATATTGAGAAAGATTGCCCTATGCAGAGGTATGAAGTGTGGAGGGAGTATTTGGAAAGGTAAAAAAATCTATGTCAAGGGCAGTTGTTAAGAATTCAACAAGGGTTTAGGGAAAAGAAAAGTAAAGATAGTTCCATATTGAGGGTATTAATTAATGCATTAAAATTAAACTACAGTATAAAAAATCTCAGTACAGTAGAAAGACACTTTAGATAAAAAGAGAGCTTATAATATGATAAAATTCAAAACCATACATCACCGATGGGGAAAACAGAGATAGCATTTCATAGACAAATAAGCTGAGGATTCTCTTTCTCTGCAAGGTCCATTGGAACTAACACTTTAATATGGTTGATAAAAGCAACTCATAAGATTGATGAATAAATACATAATATAAGGAATCAGGGAGATTATACTCTTACTGAACTATTGCTAGGGTAGACCATATCTGGAACATTTTGTTCTCTTTTGGATACCATACTGTATGCATGACGGTCACTGCAAAAGCTGAACTGGGTCCATAAAAGGATAACAAAGTTGGAGAATTATCTCAAGACCATATTAAATAAGAAGCAGTTAGGGGAATTAGAGGTATTCAGACTGGAGAAGGGAAAAATTAAGATGACTCTGATAGCTCTTACCTAATATTGTGTGGTGTGGGTCTAGTTTAGACTTGCTTTACTTGACCATTTGAGGTGGTTCAGAGTAGATATAGAACTGCATGCTATAGAGACATATTACTTCAGTTAGATTTAAGGTCAAATTTCCTACCATTTATTATCTAACTATAAGATTTACCAGTTTATAAGTCATCAGAGGGATGTTAAATGACTATACTACCTTTCAAGGAGTGGTAGAGAAAAAGGACTCTTCCTCAAATATAAGTTGGCATAGAGCAGAGTTGGGGAATCTGTGGCCTCTAGACTGCATATGGCCTTCTAGGTGCTTGAATGTAACTTTTTGATGGAGTCCAAGTTTTAAAAAACAAGTTCTCTTATTAAGATGATTTGGATTCAGTAAAAGGGCTTCTCTTGAGGACCTAAAGTGCCACATGCACCCTTGAGGCAATGGGTTCCCCATCCTTGGACATTAGAGTATCTTAGAGGTTTTTTTTTCCAAATTGGGGGTGCTCTAATCCTATGATTCTATGAAAAATTATAGACATGCAATTAATACATAGATTTGCTTAAGTACATGGATAGGATATGCAAATAGCACATTAAAATGAGTAAATAACAGTTTAGATATCTTGGAAGGATATGAGGTGATGGGTATTTCTTGGAAATATTCTTGTATATTTTGGGTTTGTTGAATTTTAAAAAGCTATATATACTCAAACAATGAATGTTGGCAGTAGATGGAATTTCTCAGCATTATTTTTCAATTACATATATGTGTGTGTGTGTATGTGTGTGTGTGTATCAGAAATAGAGAAGAGGAACACAGAGGAGTTACTTCCATAATTTACTTCAGGCCAAAATAATGGGAACAGTAGGAAGAAATGACGAATGAGGTTAATTTTATACATATGTTAGATTTCTTGAAAATTATTGAAATATATACATAATTATACCAAAGCTATTAATTTATAGAAGTATTTTTTAAAGAGAGAAATCTTTATGTCTTTTTTTAGATTAAGTGATATGTTCAAGTAGAAAACATAAGTAACAGATATAAGTGATCTTAGGCAAATTATTTAATCTAATTTTGTTGAAATTTTTACATCTATGAATGTCATTCAAATAAATTAATAGCAATTAAGCTCCTGTTTTGTGCAAAGTCATTAGAGGAGAGATCATTATTGTGTGATAGAAAGAATACTATCACTCTTCTATTTCAAATGTATATGAGTTATTGGTTTGGACAATTGTTCTACTGTATACATTATGCAGTAGAACCACACTAAAACTTAAGAGGTGTTTAATTCAATTCAATTCGACTTAATAAATATTGATTAAAATCATTCTTGTGCCAGGCACATCATACATCTCAGGTATAGAGATACAAATGAGAAAAAGAAAGGCAGTCCTTGCCTTCGTGGAGCTTGCACTCTAGAAGTCTAATGAAGGAAGACAGCAAGCAATAGAAAGATGTAAAGGGAAGGTGGGAGTCAAATCTAAGGAGTGCAGTTGGTAAGACATGATTGGTATGTGAGTTCTCTTACAATGGAAGTTTGGGAGGCTATTTTCATTCTGTCCTCTAGCCTTTCAATAAAAGGAGTTCAAGAAATTCTGTGGTCCCAGAATTCTCCACTCTTTGACCAAGCTAATGATAAATATTCTCTTTAGTCTTTGTATTTAAACAAAACATTGGCAGACATATATCTATATAACTACATATATCTATATTGTCAATGTATTTATATATATATTTATATATATACATATATATGTTTATTCATACAAATATATGAACATGCATGCAAGGGTATATGTGTATACATGTATATATGCCTATAGTATTATATAAACACATATGTATGTGTTCATATAGATTCAAAATCCATATATACTGTATACATATATATTATATATACACTATAAAATATTAAATCTGTATCTGTATATATGCCTGTTATGTGTGTGTATTTCCCATGGGTATTAGTTATTTCATTCTTTATATTGAACCTCTAGAGTATAGCTCAGTTTATGGAATATAGTAGATATTTAATTGACTGATTGCTACTGTATAAGCCCATTCTTGAAATATTTCCAACTTGGAATTTGTACCCTGGTGGCACAGACTTTGAAAAATTACAATAACCACCACTCCATAAAGAGTTATTGCTGCAAGCTTTAATCATGCTTAAATGTAACAAACATTGGTTCTGGGGTTAAGGGGGCAGGCTTCAAATTCTTTATTGACTCATTATGGCCTGTGTGACATTAGCCACTTCCTCAGTTTTTCTGGGACTCAGTTTCCTCTTCCATAAAATGAAGAGGTTAAAACATCAGCTGTCTAAGATCCCTTCCAGGTTTAAAAATGAAGAAAATATTAAAAACGATAATGAAGTGATAAGAATGATCACCATTATGATGATGATAACTAAAATGATGGTAAGGAAGATGAAGAGCAGAATTTACTCTTTGGTCTTGACTCCTTTATTGATGTTTTACTGTGCTTTCTCTGTGACTCTGGGTTCTTGAAAGCCATTCTACCTGATACAAGCTCTGACAAATAGAACCAAAATTTAGCTTATTGACTCAGTTGGAGAAATTCATGTGAGTTGTCTGAAGATCAACCTGGTCAAGTTTGAAGAATCTCATCCCCAGTTCCGGCTTAGAGTGATGTATTTGCCCACCTTAACAATGTCCTCTTTTCATCTCATTATTTTATTCTGAGGGTAGGATTACTTGACAACTAATATTAATATTGGAATTGTGCTTATAAGGTCTCCTTAATGATGTTGGTAGAATTTTAGTAAATACCTAACATGTTTAATATTTTGCATAGACATGGTATTTCCATTTCCTTAGATACTGAGCATGTAATAGAAGTTTTATTTTAAAGGCTTTACTCAATGAATTTCATTTCAACTTAACAAGTATTTAATCAATCATGGCTGCATGCTATAGACTCTGTAGGGTGCATGGGATACAAAGAAAAAATAAAAACAATAAACGTTTAGTTCCTCACTGCATGTAGCTTAGAATTAACTGGGTCATGAAATTTCGAATTTCAAAATAAGTGTGTGTGTGTGTGTGTGTGTGTGTTTTCTATTCATGTAAAACATATACTCTTGTTAGCTATCTTAAATAAATATACATGAGTCACACATGGTATGAATAAAAAAGTGATGTGGGATCTGGCATATCTGTACTCAAAGCAAATCCTATTTTCTAGATTTGCAGAGGGTGGAAGCAGGTATATACCACTCACAACACTCTTATGAAGGAGGTGCAGATTAGAGTCATTATAGCCATGAACAGGTATTATCTTTCTCACATTCCTATTACTCCATGGAGGGGAGCTGGAATAGTCTTATACTTCTCTGACATATATAATATATCTATAGTCTAGTAGTAGTGCAGTGTGTTCAAAATAAACTTCAATTTATCCATTTATTCTCAAGTGGAGGGTAAAATCTACTGCATATCTTTGTTTTCTTCCACTACACAATAGGTCCATATAAAACACCTCATTGTGAAAGTAAATAGTAAATATAAAGGCAAAGTTAAACAGATTAGAGTAGGTGAAAGATTTCACAAGAACAGATAAGCTGTTCCAGAGGAACAATGAATATACCAGGGTTGAGATGGGTGGAGTGCTGACTCCTGTGGTCTTCTAATCTGTAGGTTTACAGGCCTTACAAATCAAGGGATTTTGTAGTACTGCACTTCCCCCCAGTATCTCTGACCCTGGAGTTATCTTCTGAGTGCCATTCAAATGTTCATGTTTGCATCTTGCTCTGGGCTTTCCTGGAATTCCTTATCTGAAATGTCTCCTTCTCTCCCCATTCAATTGCCCAGGTTCTGAGCTGATTCAGTATTTTATACTAGACCAATATGGCATGACACAGTCTTTTCAGCCAAACCCAATATACTTCTGTGCAATTTCATTTCATTTAATCCAGTGCTTTTAACTCCTTCAAACTGATAAAGATCAAACAAGATTTAAACTATAACTCAATAGTTGAACATTCATTTTGTGAATTGAATTATTGCATTTTTATCATGAAAGTTAGAAGTCTTGAGGTACTACGTTTACATCTAATAAAGTTTTATTTCAACAATTCATCTTGGATAAGTCAAACCAACAAGCATTTAACAGGTAACTATTGTATCCTAGGAACTGTGATATGTTACAGAGGACTAGAAAGTTTTCTTAGTAGGTGAGATATTTTTGAATTTTGAAAAAATAAATCAAGGATCCCAGTAAGTGGTGTAATGTTCATGGGATATAAGATCATCCCTGCCCATTAATAGGCCTCCCAAGAAGCCCAGTAGGGGAAGCTTGTTTAGGGGAGGCTTGCTTATAGGAAGTCTTTCACACCTTTTGCTAAATACTAATTAGTCACTGAGTCATGAGTGTTGTGATGTCTTCTGGCTCTGAGAAATATACAATCTGAGTTGTTATATTGCTTTGGGAGCTCACTTAAAAAAAGGATTTTGTGATTCTCTGGTTAAGATTCTTAGTGGCCATATGTTCAGAACTCCCCAGCTGCTCAGATGTAAAGACTCTCTTGATCCTGGCATGTATGCAAAATAGATATTTGATTCAGGCAGTCAGATCCCTGTCTGTTGGTCTTCATTTCTCTGCTTGTATTTTCTCTGAAGTTCACAGTGCTGACTTTTCCCCTAAACTAGTGAATGTAATTTTAAAATATCATTGACTCTTGAAACAGCTATCTTTCCCAGTAAAGAAGATCTAAGGACCTTCACTTGCAGCCATCCTAGGTATGCCAGTGTGGTTGCTGTTCCAAGAGGGTAGTGAGCTGAGAGTTCCACTCAAGGGAGATATTCATCAAAAATGGATAAATTCAGGAGGACAGGGTTGGCCTTGCATTTTGAAGGCAGTTATAGCAGTCACAATATGTGCAATTTCTCAGAAAGTTGTCTAACCTTCAAGTATTAGTGTAGTTAATTATTTCTATCTACTGTCTGAGAAAATTCTAAATAGTCCTGGAAAATCTCATTGCCAGTTACACTAGAGAATAGTAGATTTGCAGAGCAAGTCTGCAAAGTCATGGAGAAGCTGCAATTTGTCTTCTGGTAGAACATTAATTCCTTGAGGAGAGAGATGTTTCTTTTTTTGCATTTACATTCCCAGTGCCAAGTACAGATAAAATATTTAATAAATGTAAGTTGGTTTATTAGTTGATTAGTTGACTTCTTCAACATAAAATATAAGCTTCTTGAAAGCAGGGGATGTTTCCTTTGTGTTTTTATGTCCCCAGTGCCTAGCACAAAACCGCATACACATTAAGTGGTTCATTCCCAAGTTTTTATCTATTTACTAATTAAATCCATTTTTGAAAGAGTGCTAACAATGGTAAAATCTATATTATTGACAACATAGAAGATTTATATAGAGAGAAGGGATTAAGAATTTTTCCATAATATTTTAAACTAGTGCACATGTGGTGATTTCATTTATAGCAGCAATGAGAAAAAGATCCTTTATTAAATTATCTTCTCTGCTTTTATCCTTTGTTTATGTAACTCTGAATAGCATGCATGTGAAATGTTCTGTGTTTCCACAGCTAAATGATGAATTACAATTTTAATCAGAGTTGTACAGAGAAAGCCTCCTTCAATAGCACAGGTGAAATTACGATTTCAGGAATAATACCTCTTGTGGAAAGGCTTCACTTGCTCAGAATGGCAAAGAGAAGAGAATTTGAAATTATTCAATGGTTCTAGTATGGAAAAGGAAGGTGAATCCTGTCTGAGATTCAGAGAACATAGTACCAAAATTGAGTCCATAAGATGGAATTGCCTTGAAATACTTAAAGGGGTTTGAGTAACTTGTTGCAAGAAGCTGCGAACATCTCTTAATGTTAAAGATGCAAGTGTTTAGTAGGTAACAAAACTGAGCACTGAGAAATCCCATCAAATGTTCCACATTTAACCACTTTTGGATCAACTGGTATCACTGAAGCATACATCTGCCCATTCTACTTTCCTGTTCAAGAAGAAGAGTGTTCAGGCATCTTTCTGATAATCATTTCATCCTTATTTTTTTTACTGTTATATGGAAATGTTCATTTTGTGAATTTCTTTTGTTTTCTGATAATTTTCTGAAGTTATCACTATAATTTCCCCCCACATTTTCTAAGAAGGTTTTTAAATACATCATTGCTTCATTTTAAAAAGGGGATAATTTTGAGCCCTTTTGTCAGTGATTATCTTTGATTTTATTCTCATATTTTATATCAAAAGCTATAATCCCTTGAGCTATGGAGGAAAATCAATGTGGAGAAGAGAAATTTTAAATTTACCCAAGATTATTGTATTTTTTTCTCTTACACCTGCTTTAATTATGGTCTATAAATTTGGTTATGATACCATATACTTTTACAAATATGTATATGAAAGAAAAAGTATAAATATATAAAACTGTGTATGTAGACATGCCTTTAATGTATATTTGTGCATTTATATGTTTCTTTAATTTTATGTTTTAAATTTATCCACTTTTAGGCTAAAATTTTAATTTTCATCTGTATTTCTCTTCATGTTATCTTAATTCATCAGAATGTTTATTGTGATTTAATTTATAAAATAATTTAAAATATTTCTGTTTTCAAAATTTACTAGAATTATTTATGCTTTGGCACATGATAAATTATCCTAAGTGAATCTAAATGATAAACATACTTTTTAAAATCCTCATTTGATTGTCTCCATTTTTCTATCAAAATCTGTCTTTGTAACATTCTGTTCAAGTCTAAAATCAGGCTTAGGTTTCTATTAGATATGCTAAGTGCCAAAGGCCTGGAAAGTGATTTCTATACTTATTAATTATATATAACATTCTGCACTGAAATAAGCTTAAAATTATTTACTTAGGGGCGGCTAGGTGGTGCAGTGAGTAAAGCGCTGGCCCTGGAGTTGGGAGGACCCGAGTTCGGTTCCATCCTGAGACACTTAACACCCACACAAAAATACTAGCCGTGTAACCTTGGGCAAGTTACTTAACCCCAAAATTGCCCTCCAAAAGGCAAAAAAAAAAAATATTTACTTAGATGCTAGGCCTTTTGCAAATTATAAACTAAGGTTGCTTTTGTTTAATTTCCAATGTTGCCTTTCAATACATAGTTTCTTTCTCTTGACAATTTTCATTTTTAATAGCTAACATATCCAAAATCACGATGGAAATGCCAATGTTTTTTTTTAATTCAGAAAAGAATAATTAAAGGAGTTCTGCCTCCTCATTTTAAATTTAACAAGCCCTATTGGCACAGTGTAAAGAGTGCTAATTTTGGGATAAGCAAACATTATGTTATGTCTTGATATGGCTCAGTGCGACAGTGAGGAACTCAGAAACATCTCTGAATTTCTCAGTCTATACATCTATAACATAAGCACTAGATATCTTCTAAAGTGCCTTTAAATTCTGAAGCCCATATTCTATGTTCCCTTGATCTTGGAATGGCAATTGAAATTGATGGCATTCACACACATATTTACTCAGGTCATCATATTTTCCCCTCAATTGTAACAGTTTCTGAGGGAAGTCCTTCTTTTCCCTATATAAAGAAGAGGAAGGGTTCAGACCTCCTCTCCTCGCCCCCTCCAGTTAATATAAACAGAAAAATAACATCATTATGGACTGGATCAATCAAAGGTTAAAACCTAGTACAAGTCCTTAATCAATATGGAAGGAAGGAAGTGCTTTGTTCATTTACTGAAGACTGAAGGATAAGTCACATGTTTAGGCATGTTTAGGTTTAGGGATGAAATAGCAAATATATCCATAAATCTGAATGTTTCAACAGACTAGTTGAGTACTGGATGAAGAAAGAAAGGGAAAACTATGTTAACCACACCCATGCTCCAAATTGGACTGATGATCTTGTGAGCCTATAAACATCTGAAGTTTTGAATTTCCCACTCACTTTTGTAATATGTTCTGCAGATCAGTAATGACTGGTGGTTCTGTTTTCATTTTGAAAAAAGAAATACCTAGGACAAATTCAATATATGTATCAAAGGCAGATTCAGAATTACAAGGACAGGAACTTATCTAGGCCGCTAAAAAAAGATTCAAAACCCAAGAGTTATAAGTGTACCATTGGGTGTCATGTGCTCTATAATTTTAGTCTGAACCTCGCTGAGTACCTAGAATGGTCAGTGAGAGAGTGGTCCCCAATTTTAAGAAAGATGCTTCTAAAGCAATTATTCTTCTGCGATAGGAACAGGCAGTTTTTTATGAAAAAAAAATAAACCTATCATTAGTCAGATGAACAAATGTCTAAATGATTATTGATTAGATAAATGCACATCAAACCAATTCTGAAGTACCTCATCACACCTATCAGACTGGCTAAAATGATAAAACAGGAAAATGTTAAATGTTGGGAAAAGTGTGGAGAAAACTGAAATACTAAGGCATTTTTGATGGAGTTGATTCATCCATCCTGGAGAGCAATTTGAAATTATGCCCCAAAGGCTATAAAACTGTGCATATCCTTTGATCCAGTAATACCACTTCTAGGTGTGTATCCCAAAGAGATCATAAAAATACGAAAAGGACCCAAATATGCAAATATATATATATTTATATATATATAGCATCTCTTTCTCTTGTAGCAAAGAATTGGAAAGTGAGAGATTGTCCATCAATTGGGGTGTGGCTGAACAAGTTGGGGTATATGAACGTATGGAATACTATGGTGCAATAAGAAATGATGAGCTGGAGGATTTCAGAAAAACTTGGAAAGACTTAAAAGAACTGATGCTGTGTGAATTGAGCAGAACCAGCAGAGCATTGTACACAGTAATAGCAACATTGTGTAATGACAAACTTTGTTAGTGTGATAGTGATGACTCAGCAATGCAGTCATCTGAGATAATAGTCTTTCAAAAGACTCAGCATGTAAAATGCTATCCACAACCAGAGAAAGAACTAGAGTCTCAATAAAGATTGAAGCATACTATTTTTTTTTCTTTTTTTCCCTTCTTGTGATTATTCCCTTTGGTTCTAATTCTTCCTTACAACATGACTAATGTGGAAATATGCTTAATTGGAATATACATGCATATTTCAAATCAGTTTCCATGTAATCTTGGGCAGGGAGAAAGGGAGAGGGGAATTTAGACATCAAAATCTTATAAAACTAATGTTGAAAACTAAAGATAGACAAATGATAGATAGATAGATAGATAGATAGATAGATAGATAGATAGATAGATAGATAGATAGATAGATAGATATTCTTCTTATGTTGTTTATTTGACACCCTTTTAAAAAGTTAATTAAATCTGGATAGTAATAGGAAACACACCAGTAGGGGCTCATGTAATAGATTTCTAGAAAAACTAATCACTTAGGGTTATTTCTAAGATCTAAGAGTAGTAGTATTCACTGATCTATAGAGTTCAGTCAGTCTATCATGATTGCAAGTTGGGGTTGTAGGACCAGAGACTGTGATACACACACACACACACACACACACACACACACACACACACACACACTATATTTGCTTACTAATTATGGATGCTTTCTGTAAGATTTTTTTAAAACTTGTGCCCATTGGGATATACATACATGCATGCATACATGTATGTATATAAACATATACACACATATGAAAACATATCCATATTGATAGATGTTATCTATAATACATATACATATATGTATGCATAAAGCTTTTCTGTATTTTCATATTTTTATAAATGTTTATTGTTTTTGCTTGTGTTTTTCTTTTAAGCAATCGGGGTTAAGTAACTTGCTAAAGGTTACACGGCCGGTTATTTCAGGGTGTGGTGCTAAGTATCTGAGCCTGGATTTGATCCCCAGGTCATCCCGACACTGGAGCTGGTGCTCTTACTTGCTGAGCCACCTGTCCTCCCCTGTGTTTTCACAGGTATTAAAATAAGATAAGATACACACACATATCTCTATCTATCTATCTATCTATCTATCTATCTATCTATCTATCTATCTA
>NW_027186352.1:27920657-27939774 GCF_028583685.1 Petaurus breviceps papuanus
CTATCTATCTATCTATCTATCTATCTATCTATCTATCTATCTATCTATCTATCTATCTATCTATCTTAATCTGCCTTACCACTAAGTATATATAAACAAGACTTGTTCTAGGAAAACTTGTGAAATAAAAAAAATCCATATTTGTGAAACCCCTGCCTTCATTTGAATCTTCCTTTGAATCTCCCCTTTTCTCCTCTACAGTTGTTTTGGGTTTTTTTTTTTTTGCCCTCTAGAAACTTCATTTGTTTCTAGCCTCTTGTCCCTACTTTGATATCTCCCTCCACACTCTTCTTTTCAGTCACCCTAACACCTTTGACTAGTAGTTCCCAAATTGTGAATTTCAAACCTATTAAATTATTTCAAGCAATGTAGTCAACAAGAGGCACATCAAACTTTTCCATCTTGATCATAGGATCATAGATTTAGAGTTTGGAAAATCTTTAGAAAACACCAATTGCAATCCTCCAATGATCTTTATTCATTTGAAATATACATATTATAAGAGAAAATATGGTATAGTGGAAAGAGGGATCAGAACATTTAAAATCTTAGTTAATTTAATTTAAAATTTTAGTGACAGTTTGATGCAACCTTACTCACTTAGTAGTACCTGTTTCCCTGGGGACCCATCCAACTAGTTCCAGGTGGGAAATGCTGCTATTTATTCCTTATCCACCTCCAGTTCCTCCTCCTCCTCCTTCTCTTCCTCTTCCTCAATTTCCTCCTCCTCTACCACCACATCCTCCTCCTTCCCCTTTGTCCATGTGTCCTCTAGGAAGTCATACCCTCATATGTGGGTGCTCTATGCAAAGGAATATAAAGTGTTATCATTTGGTGTCTGGAGGCTAATTTTTTCTTCCTTCCTTATTTATTCTATCATTTAAAAAAACAGAAAAATGAACTTTTTCATGCAGTTTTTATTCATAATTACTTTAAATATAGCTCGTGAAAATAAGACTTTGATAAAGCCCACTGGGATTCAAGGGGAGCTACTTGACTATGCCTTTAAGCCCAAATCATTCTGGCTCTTACTGATTGTATAATAAGATGCAAAACAAGCCTCATTTGCTCATTGTTTGGGTTCTGATGGCTCAGAGTGAATGTAAGTAGCAATTATGTCTGTTCTGCCCAGAAAAATTGAGGGTCTCTCCTTTCAAGACTGACTCTTTTGTGAAGGCAAACGAGGCCATCTTTTTGCCTCAATTCTTACTTAGCATCTAACTACTGAGTGGGAGTTGCCTCAGACAGACTTAGATCTGGGAAAGATCTTAGCTTAAAAAGGTTAAGGTTTCTCACTGTATACAGTGCCATCACAAGTCATCCTGACCTATGTTTTGCCACTGGACTCTGATTAATGTGAGGGAAAGAGGAAGGCTGATGATTTTTCACAACTCTGCCTCACTTAAATCCAATTCACTTTCAAGTTAAGACATCACCCTCCTAATGTCATTGGTTCTCTTCAAGAACAGAGGACAATAACAAATTACTCACACTTCCCGGGTTTCAGTCTTCTTATCTTTAAAATGGAAAGAGTTTGGGGTGGCTAGGTTGCACAGCGAATAGAGCACCAGCCCTGGAGTCAGGAGGACCTGAGTTCAAATCCAGATTTAGACACTTAACACAAAAAATAGCCGTTTGACCTTGGGCAAGTCACTTAACCCCAATTGCCCTCCAAAAAGCAAAAAACAATAAAAAGGAGAGAGCTGGATCTGATAATATCTAAGAATTTTAAAATCTCATTTCTAGCTCTAAATTTATAATATACCATCTTAATTAATAGAAATATTGTTATGAGGGCAACCTAAAACATTTGAAATTAAATTTGGTAATGGAATAAGGTTTGGAAACTGATCAGATGAGGTAAGGAATAGAAAACATAGCCAAAAGTAAGTCTTCTTGGGTTTTTCTTCATGCTTATCCCAATGATTTGGGTAAAGAGAAGTATTCAACCAGCAATATTCCCCTACCATTCCCTGTTCACATCTTATGACCAATAATGAATGCAACATGTCCTTCAGTTCTCTGATCATATTCTAACTTCAAAATCCATCATAAACAATTTTACATTCTGGTGCATGTTATTATGCTGTCACATGAGAATTTGTTTTTCATTGGTGTTATTTTAAGTTTTAATAACTGTATTTTAATATAATCAATTTCCTTTATAATCCTACATATTTTGATCTAAGTATTATTTATTTCTTGGAAAAGGTCCACAGGCTCCAAGAGATTCCCAAGAAAACATAACACAATTTTAGTGCTGTTACAAGTCAAGGAATCCTCATTAATGCACCATAAATAATTACATAGAAATAGTTTAACATAATACATGCAAGAAAATCTCCTGACAGAAGACAACTATTTATTTTCTAATGTTCTGGTAAAACCTAGTTGATAGATCCTATAGTGATATCATTACCTCATCCCTTTCATTTAAAATGAATAAGAATTCCCACTGGGAAAGAGATGAGAAAAATGGACTAGAAAATAACTTGATTTTTTTTATGTGATTACAAACCATTTTTTCACCATCTGTTTTTGGAATTATTACAAGAAATAAAAATAAATGCTAAAATCAATACATATTGGTTGAAAAGTAAATAAATTTTACTAAACTTAGTTATTAATATTAATATTTAGAACAACATCAAAAATTCTATCGTAGAAGACATGGGCAGAAAAGTAAGGAGGATGTCCAGATGATACTATTTGGCATGAGATGCATCTGAAGTCTGTAATGATGAAAATTATCATTTCTATAGTGCTCTAGACTTTACAATGTTTTACATATAAATGATCTCATTCATTCCTCACCATATCCCTGTGAATATTATTATTTCTGTTTTAGAAATGTCAGAACTTAAGTAGAGAGTGTCTAAGTGACTTGCTTTGGGATACACTACTCGCAAGTATCAGAGGTGGATTTAAACTGAAAACTTTTTGAATACAGGTCTTGTAACATATAAATTGCTCTAGAATATTTCAAACAAGAGAATCTTGAGGATTAATTGACAATTTTTTTTAAATTGATATTATGTCAAAAAATGGTCTTGTGATTTCATTTATATAGGAATTCCAAGATAAGGATTATGGGTGTTTTATGTATACACACATGGTCATTCACACACACATATATACACACATTTATAGGTATATGCACACATGTATACATATACATACATTTGTACAAAAGAAGGGGGGAGAGAGCGATATAGACTGAGACAGAGACAGAGAAAGAGAGAGGGAGAGAGAGAGAGATGTCAAACTGAATTCTAAATGGGATACATAAAAAAATCACAATTCATTTTTGCAGCCTAAGGAAGGTTAAAAATACAGAAACAGAAGTATATAGAAACTATACTTTTGACTGGACAGAAGTGTAGCATGTTAAAAGTAGCACCCGTGGTGGACCTTGAAAACAGAGGTTACAGAAGCAGAAGCAGCACCAGGAGTGCTCAGTACCTAGGGATAATAAAGGATTGAATAGAGGATTGAGAGAGATTACAGGGGACTCCTGCTTTGCCACTGGGTATAGGAATAGGCACCATTTCGCAACTCTATTTCCCATTATTAAGTTCTGGGTAGTAGTTCACTGGTAGGAGGAGTTTTTTGTAAAAGAGAAGGGGCCCTAATTAAATATGGATTGGAGTACAGACAAGGAAAGCAGTAATCAGATCTCTCCACAGATGACACTACCTTGGAAGCACGCACAGAAAAATGCCATCACATAGACTTAGTTGAGAAAGCAGTAGAAAATAAAAATCCATCTTACCCAAAAGGATAGGAAAAGGGCAAAGGGATAAAGGAATGAGAGAGGCAATTATATAAGGGATTCCTAACTGGGGAAGGAGGTAATCAGAAGGAAAACATTTGTGAGGATGGACAGTAAAAAAGGCAAGAGAGTGTAGAATAAATGGGGGGGGGGAGTAGAATCAGAGGAGATATGGTTATAATCAAAAATGTGAAAAATCTTTACAATAGTTTCTCCAATTAAGGCTTAATTTCTCAAATATATAGAGAACTGAACCAAATTTATGAAAAAAGAGCCATTCCCCTATTGATAAGTGGTCAAATGATTTGAACAGGCCATATTTAGACAAATAAATCAAGGCTCTATGTATTTATATGTAAAAAATAGGCCAATTTGGAGTATATATAGACAGAGGACACAGGTGTGAATTTAATATGAAGGGATGATATTTGAAAAAAATAAAAGCTAAGAAGTGAAAGAAGAATGTACTGGGAGAAAGGGAAAGGAAGAAGTAGAATGGAGCAAATTATGTCACATAAAAGAAGGAAGTTAAAGTTTTTACAGTGGAGGGGAAGAGAGGTAAAGCAGAATGAATTGACTTACTCTCATCAGAATTAGCTCAAATAAGGAATAGTATACACACTCATTTGGGTATAAAAATCCTTCTTACCCTACAGGAAAGTAGGAGGTGAAGGGAAAAAGAGAAGATAGTGTAACATGGGGAGTACTGGTTAGGGATGGATGTAGTCAGAGTGAAAACACTTTTGGAGAGGGACAGGTTCAATGGAGGGAGAATAGAATAATAATGAGGGAACAGGACAAAGAGAAATACAGTTAGCAAAGGTAACTAAAAAATTTAAGCAAGTTTCTCTGATAGACCTCATTTCTCAAACATGTAGAGAACTGAGTCAAATCTATAAAAATAAGAACCATTCCCCAGTTCATAAATGATCAAAAGACATGAACATTTTTTCAGATGAAATAGTTATCCACAATTTTATGAAAAAATGATTCAACATATTATTGATTTGAGAAATGCTAATTTTAAAATTCTGAGGTACTACCTCACACCTATTAGATTTGCTAATGGGACAGAAAAGGAAAATGGCAAATGGTGGAGAGGATGTGGGGAAAATGAGACATTAAACTCTGTTAATGGAGTTATTTACTAATCCAACCATTCTGAAGAGCAACTTAGAACTATGCCAAAAGGAGTATAAAACAATATATTTTTTTGACCTAGTGATACCACTGCTAGGTCTGTAACACAAGAGATTTAAATAAAAAAGGAAAAAAAGACTTATATGTACAAAATCATTTATAGTAGCTCTTTTCTGGTTGCAACAAATTGGAAATGGAGATGTTCACCAATTGGGGAATGGCTGAACAAATTGTGATATATGATTATGATGGAATAATATTATGCTATAAGAAATAATGAACAGGCTGCTTTCAGGAAAACCTTGAAAGACATACATGAGTTGATGCAAAATGAAATGTACTATGTTCAAATTAACAGTCATATTGTAAGATGATCAGTTGTCAAAGAATTAGCTCTTCTCAGCAATACAATGACCCAAGAAAACTTTAAAAGACATGCTATCCATTGCTAGAGAAAGAACTGAAGGTATCTGAATTCAAATTGAAGCATAGTTTTTTTTTTACTTTATATTTCTTGAGGGTTTTGTTGGTTTCATATCATAACATCACTATTATGGCAATGTTTTGCATGACTACACATGTACACCCTATATTGATTGCCTGCCTTCTTAATGAAGGACTTTGGGAAAGGAAGTAGGTGAAAAAATGAGCAAGGATTTGAACACATTTCTTCTGAGTATGAGTACAAGATACTCTTTCCTACAGTGTTGTGCCTCCTTTGCACATTTTGATTGAATCAACTTGTGATTTACCTTCCTTAAGAAAGTTTAAATGAGTAGTCATACTATTCAAAATCCTTTACTTTGTTATATGTCCTTAGAAATTAAATGAAATTGATATGCTGTATTTTATGTTATTTCAGATTCTCCAGCATATTTTGATTATTTATTTGGACTTTATCATTATCTAATTTAATTATGCATAAATATAATATATAGATAAATTTCCACATCATGACAAGTAGGGATTATTGCTACTACTTTTTTGAACCACTCCAAATATTTAATGCAGAAGATCCTTTATGATTTGTTTTTGGGTTTGAAAGAATACATTAATCAATAACAGTTGATGTATTTATCATTTTAATATTTCCTAAATTTTTAAACTTATTTGAGACTCAAAAAACCTCATTTTGATAATTACTGCAAGTATTAACATTTCCATTTTGTAAATGAGAAAAGTAAATCACAGAGATGTCATATAACTTGTCCAATGATCGCCATTAGTGAGTGACAGAAGCAATATTTGTTTTTCTTTGTTTTTTTTACTTGAAATACAGTGTTATTTTCATTACAAAATAAAGTGTGACTGACATCAATTACACAATATTATACACATATCTCCATAATCAGAGAAAATATTACAATTTATTAAATAGAATTCATTGAATCGCTATCTTCAGGTTGCTAATTTAATGATAGCCCATTTCCCTAGGATTTAGACCTGACATTTCCTGAGAAGTACAGGCTACCCTCAAATCTTTCAGTGCTTATTTTAACCACTAATTTTTTGTCTCTTCTACTGTAGTTGTCATTCTCTTTTCCTCAATGTTATATAATGCATTTGATGGAATCCTTCGTTAATTAATTGTTATTCTTCAGTTGTTACTTTTTTCTGAAACTAGTTTTCTTCTTCTGACTCCCTGTAAAAGATTTTCTCATAGGAAACAGCACAAAGTCAAATAAGACTATAAATATTTTTAGTTAATGCACAGAGAGACAGTCAATCACGTAAAGAATTCTTCGTTATTTCAAGTAACAGGGAATCTTTCCAAATTCCTTTATTGCTGCATTGACTCATGAAACAGTTTCCCTGGAAGTGGTTGAAAATCATGAAGTTAACTCAGCAGGAGCTGTTTTAATGAAGTGTCAGGCAGACATTTCGACCCTCTGACATAGGCAGGTGAGACACTATGAAACATTGTCAAAGAACTCTGTGTAGAATTCCCAAGTCACTAGGGTCCCTTTTTGTGCTACTGTCCTTGGGTCCTATAGAAATAAATGCTTTGTCTGGGTTTTTGTTCTTAGTGTGCCAATTGTAGTTTGTATGTTAGTTTTTTCATGCTCAGGAGGGATATTCCTGTTTATGAAACTTGCCAAAACTCATCCCTTGCTAATTCATGTTACTCCAAAGTAGAGAGTATTTACCATATTTTGGTATTTAGGTAAAACTTAGTCTGAGTTCAGGGCTCTTATATTTTTGAGAACTAAATTTAATTTTTCCCTTCTGTACTTACTGCCTCTATGAACATTTAAAGTCATTTTCCTAATCTGGTCCTCTGTTTTAATTTTAATAAATGAAAAGTTGGGGGGGGGGTGGCAGAGTCAAGATGGTGAAGTAGAAACAGGACTTCTGCATGACTCCAGCATCCACCTCCTCCAATTCATGTAAAAGATGACTCTGAATAAACTTTGGAGCTACAGAATCCACAAAATGACACAGGAAAGCTAACCTCCCAATGAGGACAGCCCAGCAGGCTGGCCATGAGCAGCCAGCACAGTGCTATGGGACCCCAGCACAGCCCCAAGCAAGCCCAAGGTTTTAGCCTCAGGGGGCCCTGATCAGCCACCAGCTGTAGGTACTTCAGATCAACAGGAGGTGTGGTGGTTTCCAGAATTATCAACACATAGATGCTAAGGAAAAAGTGAGAAGTCAGTGCAATGGGGACTTTGGTATCCAGTAGTTCAGGAGGGAGATCAGGCCTTTATACACTGGATGGAGAAGTCACAGTGGCTGCACGGCAAGGCAGCCACCACCACGTGGCAGCTCCAGCTCCTGGATTACAGATTTTAGGGGGACAAAGGAACCAGTCTGAGGGGTAATCACTCTTGCTTTAAACTGGATTGTGGTCTAGGGTGGATGTACTAGGGGTGTGTTAATAGCTTGGCAGAGTGTGTGGAGACTTTAGAGATGCACCCAACTAATAGCTTTGGGAGATGAAAAAACCCCAGCATTTGGGACAAAGCTCCCCTGCCTGGTAACAGAGTGCTACTGTGGCAAAAAGCCCAAAGTCAAGTAAATGAGTGGCAACATGAGCAGGCAAAGGAAGCAAAGCAAGCAGACCAATCCAACTTTACATGACTGTTTTGGGGACCAAAAGGATTAAAGCCTGGAACTAGAGGAAGATAAAGAAGTCAGAACTCTTGCACAAACACTTACAAGAAAAATATGAATTGGGTACAGGCCATAGAGGATATTAAGAAGGATTTTGAAAACCAAATAATAGAAGTGGAGGAAATATTGGGAAGAGAATGAGAAAAATACAGGAAAATTATGAAACGAGAGTCAACAACATCTTAAAAATAGATGAACTCAAATGGCAAAAGAGGCTCAAAAAAACCAATGAGGAGAAGAATGCTTTAAAAAGCCCAATTTGGCAGATGAAAAAAGAATCTCAAAAGATCACTGAAGGGAATCATTTCTTTAGAATTAGATTGGAGCAAATGGAAGCTAGTGCCTTTATGAGAAATTAAGATACATTAAATAGATCCATACAAATGAAAAAATAGAAGGCAATGGGAAATATCTCACTGGGAAAACTACTGACCTGGAAAATAGATCCAAGAGAGTTATTTAAAAATTATTGGACTAACTGAAAGCCATGATCAAAAAAAGAACCTAGAAATCATTCTTCAAGAAATTCTCAAGGGATATTGTCCCACTGTTTTAGAACCAGAAGACAAAATAGAGGTTCAAAGAATCCACCAATCACCTCCTGAAAAAGATTCCAAAATGAAAACTCCTAGGAATACTTTATCCAGGTTTCAGCATTCGCAGATCAAGGAGAAAATATTACAAGCGGCCATGAAGAAGCAATTTTAATATTGTGTAAACAAAAACAGGATAACACAGGATCTGGTAGCTTCTACACTGAGGGATTTAAGGGTTTGGAATATGATATTCCAGAAGTCAAACAAGCTGAGATTAAAACCAAGAATCACCTACCCAGCAAAGCTGTTTATCATGTTTGAGGGGAAAATATGGTCATTCAATGGAATAGAGGATTTTCAAGTGTTCTTGATGAAAAAACCAGAGTTGAATAGAAAATTTGACATTCAGATACAAGAAGCAAGAGAAGTATGAGAAGGTAAATAGGGAAAAGAAGTCATAAGGAATTTATCAAAGTTGAACTATTTATATTTCTCCATGGAAAAACAATAATTATAACTACTGAAACTTTTCTAAGTATGAAAATAGTTGAAAGGAATAGAAATATATACATATAAATACACATATATATGCTTATACATACATATATAAGGGCATATGGGAGTATATGAAATTCATATGGAAGTGTGTGCATATATGTGTACAGGTATACATAGATAGAGGGCACTGGACCAATTTAACAGAAAGGGATGATACTCAAAAGGTGAAATTAAGAGATGAGAGAGGAATATAATGAGAGGTGACTGGGAGAGACAGAATGGGTAAACTATCTCATATAGAAGAGTCAAGGGAAAATGGTTACAATGTAGAGGGAAGAACAGGAAGGTTAAAGGGAATGGGTCAACCTTATTCTTATTGAATTTGCCTTAGGGAGGGAATGATATACACACTCAATAGGGTACCTCACTCTACAGGAGACTAGGGGGGAAGGAGATAAGAGGGGGGTGATGGAGGGGAGTGTAAGCTGGGGGGAGGGAACTTGGAAGAACCAACTTTTGAAAAGGGACAGGATCAAAGTAGAGAATACAACAAATGGGCGTGTAATAGAATGGAGGGAAATATAGTAAGGTGTTTACAATATATCCACTATGAAAATGTTTTGCATAGCTACACATGTATAAATTATTGAATTGCTTATATTCCTGGTAAGGGTGGGTGACAAGGGAGTAAGGGAATGAATCTGGAATTCAAAGTTTTAAAATCCAATGTTTGTACACACACACACACACACACACACACACACATATATGTATGTATACACACACACACACATATATATATATATATACACTTTATTAATATTATTTTACATGTAACTGGGAAATTAGATATACAGGTACGGGGGTATAGACATCCACCCTGCCCTACTGGAAAGTAGGAGGGGGTATGGGGGAAGATATGGGAGAGAGGAGATTGGAGAAGGGGATATCCAGTGGGATCACTCTTTTGGTATGACTATATTGGGGTTGGACCTGAAGTCAGGGAAGACATGAGTTCAAATCTGACCTTAGACACTTACTATCTGTGTGACCATGTTCAGGTCACTTATCCCAGTTTTCCTCAGTTTTCTCATCTTAAAATGAGCTGGAGAAGGAAATGTGGAGCCACTCTAGTATCTGTTGCCAAGAAAGCTCCAAATGGTGTCCCACAGATTTGGACACAAATAAAACAACTAAACAGCAGCATGAGTCATACTCCAAGATTAATACTGCTCAAATTTTACAATTCCAATGACCAAACAAAATTCAGCAAGCTGACAAAAGGAAACCCTTTACATACAAATATAAGGAAATTCAAATAACAGAACTGTTGTTCAACAAACAACACTTCACATTTAGTAGCAATAATAAACGAAAGAAAAAGAGTCACATATGATTAAAAGCAGAGAATTTTAAGCTGAATCCTTTAGACCTGGTCATCAAGGATGAAGGCAAGATAGTCTGCACAGAGAGGCATTTGAAACATTTCCATGAAAAAAAAAACTAAAAAAGACAGAGGAAAAATATTTTACTTTCAAGTACTCAAAAAATACAGAAATACAAGAAAGGTAGTGAAGTAAAATTTTAAAAATAAAAACAAAGACTAAATCCTGGAAAAAATATTTTGTAATTAGAAGGCTTTATTTATTTATGAGAAAAAAATATATAAGGCAGACAGAGGAAAATGTTGACTTTTTTCAGTGTATTGCTATGATGCCAAAAATATGAGAGGAGAGAGAGAACTGCAAATGATTTTTTTATTTCAATTATTTCCATTCCATTAGTTTACCAGTAAGTATACAAAGTTTTAATTTTTCCCACCTCATTAGAAAAAAAAATAATGACTACATAATCATCAAATTTCAGAATTGGATGGAAATTCAAAGGGCATTCAATTCAACCTATAATTGAACAATTGCCATAATACCATCCTTCTAAAATGTCAACCTAACTTTTGCTTGAAAACTTACAGTGAGGGGGCGGCTAGGTGGTGCAGTGAATAGAGCACTGGCCCTGGAGTCAGGAGGACCTGAGTTCAAATCCAGACTCAGACACAACACATACACACACATACACAAACCTAGCCATATGATCGTGGGCAAGTCACTTAACTCCAATTACTCTCCAAAAAGAAAAAAAAAAAAGAAAACATACAATGAGGGGTAGTTATAGTCATTATCTGCTCTCGACATAGTTCATTTAACTCTCATCCTCTGTCTGTAGAACAGTCCTAGAACCCCTGAAAACATTAGCAAAACCCTCTCCCAGGATTTCTGTAAACATACAACAAGAAAATCATATTTTGATTTTGTCTGTTCTTAATTTGTCACTGATTACAATGGAGAGCACCTATGCTGGTATTCTGAACCTTGGGAAGTTGCCTTTCTTTGGCATTACATTACACTATCTATCTATCTACTTCAATCTGTATTCAGATTTTATCTGTTTTCTCCCTCTATAGGTGGATAGCATTTGTCATAATAAGTCCTTTGGAATTGTCTTTGATCATTGAATTTCTGAGAATAGCTAAGTCATTCACAGATGATCATACTTACAATATTGTTGTTCATATGTGCACTGCTGTCATGGTTCTTCTCAATTCACTTTGCATCAATTCATGTAAGGCTTTCCAGATTTTTTGGAGAGCATACAGGTCATTATTTCTTATACTTCAATAATATTCCATCACAATCATATAGCATCAATTATTCAGCCCTTCCCCAATGTACCGGCATCATCTTAATTTCTAATTCTTTGCCACTACAAAAAGAGCTGCTATAAATATTTTAGTACATATAGATCATTTTACATTTCAAAAAAATGTCTGAGACTCGGCCCTAATTGCTGGGTCAAAGTGTATGCACAATTTAATAGCCCTTAGGGTACAGTTCCAAGTTGCTATGCAGGATGTTTTTATCAGTTCAGAAAGCCACAAATAGTGCATTAGTGTCCAAATTTTTCCACATGTCCTTCAAAATTGTCATTTTATTTTTCTACCTTATTAACAAATCTGAAGGGTGTGAGGTCATATTTTAGAATTGTTTTAATTTATATTTCTCCAATCAGCAGTGATTTTTTTATAGGAAAATAGATGGCTTTACTTTTTTTTTTCTTCTAAAATCTGCCTGCTCATGTCCTTTGACAATTTATCAGTGGGAGAATGAATGATATTCTTATAAATTTGACTTGATTCTCTAGATAGTTGAGAAAGTATGTCTTATTCAGGGAAATTAAAAAAAAAGTTTTTGTTTTCCTTCTAATATTTGCTACATTGGTTTTATTTATGCAAAACCTTTTAAATTTAAAATAATAAACATTATCCTTTTGCATCCCATTCTCCCATTACAATCTAGCGCTCTTTCTCTTATTGACTCAAAAATTCTTCTTCTATCTTTAAATCTGACAGGTAAACTATTTCATGCTCCCCTAATTTGCTTATACTATCACCATTTATGTCTAAACAATAGACCCATTTTCACCTCATCTTCTTCTCTTTCTTTCTCTTGTCTTTCACCCTGTCCCTTCTCAAAAGTATTTTGCTTCTGATTTTCACCTTCTCAAACTCTCCCTATCTGGTTGTCTAAATTTCTCTTATCCTCTTCCCCTTCTACTTTCCCATAGAAAAGAAATTTTTATAACTAACTTAGTGTATGTGTTATACCCTCTGAGCCAATTTTGATAAGGGTACAATTCAAGGGTTACACACAATCACCTCATCTTCCCCTCTGTTGTAAAAGGTCTTTTAGATCTCTTTTATGTGAAATAATTCACTCCATTCTCCCCTTCTCTTCCCCCCTCACCCAGTGCACCTATCATCAATCTTTCTCTTATTTTTAGTTATTTATTTATTTTGCATATCATCCCATCATAGTCATCTAGGTATACTTTTGCTAACTGCCCTAATAATGAGAAAGTTCTGATGAGTTACAAGTATCACCTTCCAATGAAGGAATATAAACAGTTTAATTTTATTGAATCCCTTATGATTGCTTTTCTTGACTCATGCATTTGAAAATCACATTTTCTATTCAGCTCTGGTCTTTTCATTGGGAATGCTTAAACATCTTCTGTTTCATGAAATATCCTTATTTTCCTCTTCTATTTAAAATAAAGTCAAGAAATCTAAAACTTGGGAGGCTACCTGAAAAGATAAACCAAGAGGTTATATAAAGACAATTACAAAATACTTCTTGTAGAAATAAATGTAAATCCAAACAACTGGAGAAATATTAATTTCTCAAAGGTAGACTAATACAATAATACAAAAATGACAATCCTATCTACGCTAATTTACTTATTCCGTGCCATACCAATTAAAGATCTGAAGAATTATTTCATGGAGCTAGAATATATTGTTAGAAAATTCATCTAGAACAAAAGGTTCAGAATATCGAAGTAATTAATTAAAAAATGTAAAGGAACACAGTTTAAACATCTAGATTTCAGACTATATTAAAAAGCGGTAATCATCAAAAAAGCTCTGATACCCACCCCTATGTACGTATGTCTGTATGCATGAGCTCTTTTTATGGCAACAAAGAATAGAAAATTGAGGTGTCCATCAATTGGGGAAAGACTTAATATTTTCTAGCAGAGGATTGTGATAGAATACTATCATGCTATAAGAAATGATTAGAGATATAATTTCAGAAAACCTTTGGAACACTGATATAAACTCATGTAAATTGAAATGAGCAGAACCAGGAGACTATTGTACATAGTAGCAACAATATTTTGAGAATGATAAAATGGGAAAGGCTTAGCTGCTCTGATCAAGACAATTACTCAAGAACATTTCGAAAGATTCATGATGAAACATACTACCTTAAAAGAGAGAACTTATCAACTATGAATACAAAATAAAAATATACTTTTTTACTCTCTTAATTTTTATTGTTTAAATTTGTTTGATATTTTCTTTTGCAATGTGATTAATATTTTTTCCATGACTGCACATACATAATCAATATCAAATTGCTTATCTTCTTAAAGAGGGGAACGGGGCTATGGGGAGAAGAATTTAGAACTCAATATTTTTAGAAAAGATTGTTAATTTATAAACATAATTGGGGAATGTTTAATGAAATAAAATATTTTTACAAAATAAATGAATGTGTTGGCAATAGAACTTCTGAAATCCCATTTAGCTACAGAATTATTATGATCCTAGGGGTGGGTAGTTTGTTCAATGAATAGAGGACAGGCTCTGGAGTCAGGAGGACCTGAGTTCAAATCTGGCCTCAGACACTTGATACACTTATTAGATGTGTGATTTAGGTCAAGTCACTTAACACCAATTGCCCTCCAAATACCAAAAACATAAAAATAAAAAGAGGGAGAATAACTATGATTCTATGATCATTCAATATTTTCTCCATCAATAAGAAAATTGTAAATGTTACTTTACTAGAGTTGCTCTGTGTCCCCTACACCTCATCTTTAAAAAGAGAACAAGTAATTAACAAAACAATACATGTTTCATGGTAACAAATAGTATGTAGAGATAAAATGATGGTGTGCTATTTTGTTCCTTTAAAGCAATGCCTACCTCTTTTTTTTTTTTTTTTTTTTGCTTTATGCTTTTTGAAGTGGGGAAGGCCTGGCAAATGGGGTTAAGTGACTTGCCCAAGGTCACACAGCTAGCAAGTGTCTGAGGCCAGATCCAAACTCAGGTCCTCCTGACTTCAGGGCCAGTGCTTTATTCACTGCTCCATATAGCAACCCCCTACCTCTTTTTAAAAGTAGTTAAAAACTTAGCAAATATGGTTTTGCTAAATTATTTTTACTATAGAGTTGGTAAGAGCATTATTGAAATCCATTTGGTTCAAAATGACTTCTTGGAGCAGTTTATTGGTGTCTTTGTGACCCATTCCTTCATGTACTTCTATAATACAAATCCTCTATACTATTCAGAAATACTGGAGATTTTCTTTTTTTTACTTTATCAAATACTTTATTAAGTTATACTTTACATTATTGATTTCTGCAAGATTTTGAGCCACACATTTTCTCCCCGTTTTTCCCCTACTAACCACACAAAAATAATGATCCCACTGGATATCCCATCCTCCAATCTTCTCTCTCCCATATCTTCCCCCATACCCACTCCAACTTTCCAGTAGGGCATGGTGAATCTCTGTGCCCCAGTGCCCGTATGTCTTATTTCCCAGTTACATGTAAAATAATACAAATAATAGTATATGCTTATTTTAAACGTTAGATATCAAAACTTTGAATTCCAGATTCATTCCCTTCCTCCCTTGTCACCCACCCTTACTGGGAAGATAAGCAATTCAATATAGATTGTACATGTATACCTATGAAAAACATTTCCATAGTGGATATATTGTAAAAGCCTTACTATATTTCCCTCTCTCCTTTTCCATCCCCCACTTCTTTATTCCCTACTTTTATCCTGTTCCTTTTCAAAAGTGGGTGCTTCCAACTTCTCTCCACCCTAGTCTGTCCTCCCTTTCATCATCCACCCTCTCATCCCCTTCCCCCCTACTCTCCTGTAGGGTGAGATACACTATTTAGTATGTATGTCATTCCCTCCATCACCCAAATTCAATGAGAAATAAGGTTGACCCATTCCTTTTTTCCTTCCTGTTTTCCCCCTCCATTGTAACCATTTTCCTTTGCCTCTTCTATATGAGATAGTTTACCCCATTATGTGTCTTCACATCACCTCTCATTATATTCTTCCCTCACCTCTTGATTTCACCTTTTAAGTATCATCCCTTCCTATTAAATTGGTGATAAGCCCTCTTTCTTTGTAAACCTGTACACATATATAAAGACACATGTATGGATTCATATGCTCATATACCATCCTATATATACATATATATGTATGTATGTATATATACATATATACACATACATATATATACACACATTTATATACTCCAATTATCCTCACACTGAGAAAATATTCAAAAGTTGCAATTTTCATTTTCCATGGAGGAATATAAATAGTGTAACTTTCTTAAGTTCCTTATGATTTCTTTTCCCTGTTTACCTTCTCATGCTTCTCTTGCTTTTTGTATCTGAATGTCAAATTTTCTAATCAATTCTGTTTTTTTCATTAAGAATGCTTGAAAGTCCTATATTACACTAAATGACCACATTTTGCCCTGAAAGATGACACCCTGTTTTGCTGGGTAGGTGATTCTTGGTTTAATCCTAGCTCCTTTGACCTCTAGAATATCATATTTCAAGCCCTTTGATCCCTCAGTGTAGAAGCTGCCATATCCTGTGTTATCCTGTTGGCATTTCCACAATATTCAAATTGTTTCTTCCTGTCTACTTGTAATATTTTCCCCTTGATCTGGGGATTCTGGAACCTGGCTATAATATTCCTAGGAGTTTTCTTTTGGGGATCTTTTTCAGGAGGTGATTGGTGGATTCTTTCAACCTCTATTTTGCCCTGTGTTTCTAAAACATCAGGGCAATTTTCCTTGAGAATTTCTTGAAAGATGATTTCTAGGTTATTTTTTTGATCATGACTTTCAGGTAGGCCAATAATTTTTAAATTTATCTCTCCTGGATCTACGTTCCAGATCAGTGGTTTTCCAAATGTGATATTTCACATTGCCTTCTATTTTTTTTTTATTTGTTTGGGTCTTGATTTCTCATGAAGTCACTAGCTTCCATTTGCTCCAATGTAATTCTCAAGGAATGATTCTCTTTAGTGAGCTTCTGAAATTCTTTTTTCTATCTGACATGTTTAGCTTTATAAGGCATTCTTCTCATTGGATTTTGAGCCATTTTTGCATTTGAGTTAGTCTATTTTTAAGGTGTTATTTTCTTCAGTCAGGTTGTTGACTCTCATTTCACAATTTTCTTACATCATTTTATTTCTTTCCAAATTTTCTCCATTTCTCTTATTTGGTTTTCAAAATCCTTCTTAACATCCTCTATGGCCTATAACCAGCTCGTATTTTTCTTGGAACCTTTTGGTGCAGGAGTTCTGACTTCTCTCTCTTCCTCCTGTTCTATGCTTGGATCCTTTTTGTCCACAAAATAGAAGTGTAAAGTTGGATTGCCCTGCTTGCTTTGCTTCCTTTGCCTGCTCATGTTGCCAATCAATTACTTGACCTTTAGTTTTTGCCACAGTAGGTCTCTGTTAAGAGACAGTTGAGTTTTTTTCCCAATCTCTGGGGTTTTCTCATCTGCCAAAGCTATTAGTTTGTTGCCTCTCTGAAGCCTTCCCACACTCTCACAAACTGGGACACACACCCCAGGACCTCCACCCTAGACCACAACCCAGATATAAGCAGGTTAAAGCAAAAGTGATTACCCCTCAGACTGGATGCTTGGTCCCCGTACAAACTGTAAGCCAGGATATGAAGCTGCCACCTGGAGGCAGCTGCACAGCTGGGGCATCTCAGCGATTTCTCCCTACAGTGGATAAAGGCCAGACCTCATTCCCAAACTACTGAATCCCAAAGTCCCCACTGCTCTTACCTCTCACTTTGTCCTTAGCCGCTTTGTGTTGATAATTCTGAAAAAGCACCACATATGCTAATGATCTGAAGTCCCTACAGCTGGTGGCTGATCAGGCCACCCTGAGGGTAAAATCTCAAGGCTTCCATGTGGCTGGTCTCGGCTCCTGTAGCACTGCACTGGCCGGTTCCTGTCAGCCTGCGATGCTGTTCTCAGCGGGAGGTTAGCTTCTCTGCGTCATTTTATGGTTTCTGTAGCTCCAAAGTTTGTTCAGTGTCATCTTTTACATGAATTGGAGGAGGTGAAAGCTGGAGCCATGCAGAAGTCCTGTTTCTACTCCGCCATCTTGCCTCCACCCCCAATATGGGTAATTTTTATCTAGTGAGGGCATCTAGGATCAAGGGCATCAGAGAACTAGAAATAAGGACTAAGGGGGACTGGGTTGAAAGATTATTCCAATCTTTTTTTACAATTGGTTCAATAATTGGAAAATTTAAAAGAAATAATTATTTTTTAAATTAGAAAAAGCCACACCAATATACTCATACACCTTCATGCCCAACATCATTTAATTGTTCATGTCTTCCTTCAACAGTAATCTACTATATAGATATATTCAATATTTGTGCAGATGCTTGAACTTTTTCAGATAATTGAAAGAAATTCTTATTAATGCTTTGGTCAGCTAGGCAGCACATGATATATGCTCAAATTGTTCAGCTTCCACTTGAACAATTGTTAACTTTCTTTGTAAGGTCATGTGAAGAGATTTTAAAAACTCATTTCACTTTTGTATGCCCTTTAAAATTTATCAGCACTTATGACTTATAAAAGACATATGGTGCTACAAATGCTTGTTAAATAGCTTTTTTAAATGTATATAGCCATTTCCATGCCTGAATATTTACCAGTATAACAAATAAAGATCAGAGGCAAATCTTAACATCTTTTCCCGATAAAAGAGGCTGGACATAGTAAGCAAACGATATTGATGATGATGGTGGTGATGATGAGGAAGAGGAGGAGGTGGAGGATTACAATTTTTCTCTCCTATTTTTCTAAATATTTCTTCCTCCCTCCCTTTTTCTTTCTTTCTTTCCTTCCTTCCAACTTTCTTTCTTTCTTTCTTTCTTTCTTTCTTTCTTTCTTTCTTTCTTTCTTTCTTTCTTTCTTCCTTCCTTCTTTATTCCTTTCCTCCTTCCTTCCTTCCTTCCTTCCTTCCTTCCTTCCTTCCTTCCTTCCTTCCTTCCTTCCTTCCTTCCTTCCTTCTTTCCTTCCTTCCTACTACATACCTACCTACCCATCATCTATATTAATGTTTCCTATATCCAGAAAAGTGTGGCTTCATCAGGTTGATTATTGTTTTGTTTTTGTCTTTATTTTTCCCAGAATCTGGCAGAGTGCTTCGTCTTTGATAGATAGTGAATAATTAGTTGTTTGTTTCATTGAATTTTTTTTTTCTGTTCATCAAAATAATAGTTATCTTCCACTTAATTGGAAATTCCATGTTCCCCCTGCATTCTGTATATTTAAGTGTGAGGGAGTATTAATACTGTTAGAGAGAAGGAAGGAAGGAAGGAAGGAAGGAAGGAAGGAAGGAAGGAAGGAA
>NW_027186352.1:27939784-27957965 GCF_028583685.1 Petaurus breviceps papuanus
GGAAGGAAGGAAGGAAGGAAGGAAGGAAGGAAGGAAGGAAGGAAGGAGGGAGGGAGGGAAGGAAGAAGTGGGGGGAGGGAAAGAAGAAAGGAAGGGCATTAAGGAGCAAGAGAGATTAGGGAAGTGAATCTAATTCCCTCATTTTATTGCTCATACAACTGAGGCATAGAAATGGGGAAGAGAGTTTTATTAATGCTTACTGTGCCATTAAATAGCAGAGCTAGGATTTGACCCTATTTATTTTATTTGATTCCAAGTCCTCTCCACCTTCTGTTGCTCTAAACTGATAATTATCTTATTAACATTAGCCTTTTATATGAGGAACTATGTTTAAAATCTTTTTTTTAATGTAGCTTAAAGTCTTCCTTTACTTTTAAAATAATGTCTATGAACAGTCTTTTTTTTTAATCCATTGACTAACTGACTTTGGAACTTTGGAAAGAACTGGTTGTAATTGGCATTGACCTAGTCCAAAGCACTAGAATCAGAAAGACACCTTTGTAGGCATCTATTAAACCTATACTCAAACAGAAATTTCTACCATGACATCCCTCACAAGTGATTATTCAGTCTTTCTTTAAAATCCTCCAGGGAGGACTTTGCCTCCAATAACAGAAAGGCAGCCCATTCAACTTTGACACAGATCTTATACTTAGGAAGCTTCTGTTGTTGCCTCAGTGATTTATCATTTCCCCAGGCATAAACATAAATTTCTTTAAATGCCTGTTTCCCACATATTGTACCTTTTTTTTCTAGAGAGGCAAACAAAATACATCTATTTTCTCTTAGATGACATACTTCTAGTAATGAAAATAACTATTACTCCTTAGCCCCATCAAAAATATTTTCTTCTCCAGCTTAAAACTCCAAGTTCTAATAATAGTCATGTGGTATGAACTTGAGTCATATGAGATATAGTGTGTGTATGTTTATGTATGTACAAGTCTTTTTCAAACATTATGTGTTAGCAATTAATCATATTCATTACTGTTTTTTCAAGTTTCAATTTGAAAACTTTTTGTTTGTTTCTATCTCAAGTAACAAACTCTGAAGTTTTGGTATGCTAGCACCAACTGTTAGTGATGTGCTAGTCACATGATCTAAAAATGGCATGTGTATTTCTGTGGTAAATCCCTAGTGACACATTTCTATTTAACATCTTTAAAGAAACTTAATAGGGTACGAATAGTGGTTCTTGGACTCCGACATGTTAGACTTAACTGATATTTCTTATTTAGAAGAAGAAAACATTTATTAGTTTAATTCAAGCTCTGTTTGAAAAGATGAAAAAATTTGGTACTCTATTTTTTTTAGCAAACTATAAGGAAAATAAATTAGTCATTGTTATTTACCAATCTATTATTATTTATAAGTCACTCTGATGTTAAGCTTTATATAAACTTCAATTACAAATGAATTTTTGAGTGAGGTCTGTACTTACTTCTGTATCTAAAGTCTGCAGCCCTTTATGTTGTATAGTGGGAAGAATTAGGAATTTGGAGTTAAAGCATGTTAATTTGACAACCAGCTATGCTACTTAGTCTATGAATGAGCTTGGGTAAGTCAGTTCACTGTAGTTTTTTTTTCAATTTTCTCAAAATTAATGAAGACAACTGGATGATATTTTAAGTGACTTCAAACTTCAATTTTTTTCTATGACTTGGTATTTGGCAAGCTTAGTGTCTTCCATTGATTGTACCAAAAATCCTTTTAAAGCCATCTATATAACCTTATACAAGTCAATTAAATTTTTCCCCTCATTTTGCTCATATTTAAAATAAGGGAACTGAAGTAGAGGCCTCTTCTAGCTTCAATTCTACAAGTCTATCTTCTGCAATCAGAACATTTTTAAATAGACCACTCATAAGATCATAGATTTAATCATAGACTGGACAATTGGAAAAATATAGTATAGAACTCTGATTTTACAGCTGAAGAAACTAAGATACAGGGCTTTCACCTCCTCCAATTCATATAAAAGGTGACTCAGAAGAAACTCTGGAGCTACAGAACCCCCAAAATGACACAGAGAAGCTAACTTCTCATTGAGGATAGCCAGGCAGGCTGGCAGGAAGTGGCCAGTACAATGCTCTGGGAGCCGAGTCCAGCCCCACGCAGGCCTGAAGTTTTTGGTGCAGGGTGGGCCTGAGCAGGTTCAGGTTAGAGGGACTTCAGTTCACCAGCAGCTGTGGGGGTTTCCAGAATTATCAACAAGTACATTCTTAGGACAAGCTGAGAGGTCAGTGAAGAGTGGACTTTGGGATGTTTAGTAGTTCAGGAGTGTTGTTGGCTTTTGTGCCCAGGGTGAGAAGCAGTTGAGGTGCAGTGGCCATGCAGCCACAGCCATGTGGCAGCTTCAGCTCCTGGCTTGCAGATTGTAGGGTGGCCAAACAACCAGTCTGAGGGTTAATCACCCTTGTTTTACCCTGCTTGGATCTGGATTGCAGTATAGGGTAGAGGTCCTGGTGTGTGTGTGACCAGATTGACAGAGCATGTGGAGGCTTCAGAGAGGGCAACCAAATAATACCTTTGGCAGCTGAGAAAACCCCAGAGATTAGGAAGAATTTACCCTGTCTCGTAGCAGAGTCCTACTGTGGCAAAAAAGCTCAAAAGTCAAGTAATTGAGTGGCAACATGAGCAAATGAGGGAATCAAAGTAAGCAGAGCAATCCAACTTTACACACCTATTTTTGGGACAAAATGGAGTAAAGAATGGAATAGGAGGAAGACAGAGAAATCAGAACTCCTGCACCAAAAGATTCCCAGAAAAATACGAGCTAGTTACAGGCCATAGAGGACCTTAAGAAGGATTTTGAAAACCAAATAAGAGAAGAGGAGGAAATATTAGGAAGAGAAATGAGAACGATGTAAGAAAATTATGAAATGAGAGTCAACAACCTGACTGAAGAAAATAACACCTTAAAAAAATAGACTAACTTGGGGAGGCCAGGTAGCACAGCGAATAAGAGCATGGACCCCAGGGTCGGGATGACCTGGGATCAAATCTGGGCTCAGACACTTAGCACCCACCCAGAAACACCTGGCAGTGTAACCTTGAGCAAATTACTTAATCCCAATTGCTTAGGGGCGGCCAGGTGGCTCAGTAAGAGCACCGGCCCCAGAGTCAGGATGACCTGGGATCAAATCCAGGCTCTGATATTTAGCACCACACCCAGAAATAACTGGCCATGTAACCTTGAGAAAGTTACTTAACCCCAATTGCTTTAAAAAAAAAATAGACTAACTCAAAAGACAAAAGAGGCTCAAAAAGACAATGAGGAGTAAAATGCCTTATAAATCTGAACTTGCCAGATGAAAAAAGAATCTCAAAAGCTCACTGAAGACAGTCATTCCTTCAGAATTACATTGGAGCAAATGGAAGCTAGTGACTTTATGAGAAATCAAGATACTATTAAACAGATGCAAAGAAATGAAAAAAAAAATAGAAGGCAATATGAAATATCTCATTGGGAAAATCACTGACCTGAAAGATAGATACATGAGAGATAATTTAAAAATTATTGGACTACCTGAAAGCCACGATCCAAAAAAGAACCTAAAAATTATCCTTCAAGTAATTCCTGAGGAAAATCCCCCTGATGTTTAGAACCAGAGGGCAAAATAGGGGTTGAAAGAATTTACTGATCACCTCCTGAAAAATATCCCAAAAAGAAAACTCCTAGCAATATTAGAGTCAGATTCTGGAATTCTCAGATCAAGGAGAAAATATTACAAGCAGCCAGGAAGAAACAATTTGAATATTGTGGAAACACAATCAGGATAACACAGTGTCTGGCAGCTTCCAAACTGAGGGATTGAAGGGCTTGAAATGTGATATTCTGGAGGTCAAAGGTGCTAGAATTAAAACCAAAAATCACCTACCCAGCAAAACTGAGTATCATATTTCAGGGGAAATATTGTCATTTAGTGGAATACATGACTTTCAAGCACTTTTGATGACAAAACCGGAGTTGAGTAGAAAATTTGACATTCAGATACAAGAAGCAGGAAAAGCTTAGAAGGTAAAAAGGGAAAAGAAATCATAAAGATCTTATCAAATTTGAACTATTTAAATCCCTACAAGGGAAAATTAAAATTGTAACTGATGAAACTTTTCTCAGTATAAGAATAGTTGAAGGGAATAGAAATATTTATATATGTATAAATACATGTATATATGTGTGTGTATATATATATATGTGTGTGTGCATAAGAGGGCATATGGGCATATGAATATACATGTGAATGAACATGTATACATAGATAGAGGGCATGGGATCAATTTAATAGTAAGGGATGATACTTAAAAGATGAAATTAAGATGTGAGAGAGTAATAAAATTATCAGAGATGGAGAGAGATAGAATGGCGTAAACTATCTCATGTAGAAGAGGCAACTGAAAATGGTTACAATGGAAGGGAAGAACAGGAAGGCCAAAGGGAATGGGTCAAACTTATTCTCATTGAATTTGGCTTAGGGAGGGAATGACATATATACTAAATAGGGTATCTCACCCTACAGGAGAGTAGGGAAGGGGATGAGGGGGGGATGATGGAAGGGAGGGCAGGCTGGGGGGAGGGCAGTTGGAAGCACCCACTTTTGAAAAGGGTCATGATCAAAGTAGAGAATAGAACAAGTAGGATGTGGGATAGGAGAGAGGGAAATATAGTCTGTCTTTTACAATATATCCACTATGGAAATGTTTTGCATAGATACACATGTACAACTTATACTGAATTGCTTATCTTCCCAGTAAGGGTGGGTGACAAGGGAGGAAGGGACTGTATCTGGAATTGAAAGTTTTGAAATCAAAGGTTTAAAAAAGCACACATATATATGTATATATATATATACATATACTATTATTAATCTTATTTTACATGTAACTGTGAAAAAATAAGACATATAGTCACTGGGGCATAGAGATTCACCGTGTCCTACTGGAAAGTTGAAGGTGGTATGGGACAACACATGGGAGAGAGCAGATTGGAGGTGGGGATATGCAGTGGGATCACTATTTTGGGGTTGTGGGTAGGGGAAAAATGGGTAGAAAATTTGTAACTCCACATCTTACAGAAATGAATGATGTAAACTAGAAGTTAATAAAACATTTTATTTTTAAAAAAAATAAGAAAAAAAATTGAGATGCTGGGAAGCAAAGTGATGTCCAAAGATCCCAAAGATAGAGGAAATGGAGAAAGGCAGGATTTGAACCCAAGTCCTCTCCACCCTCCGAATTAAGAACATTGTGTTTACAAATAAGGGAACACATGTCAACCTTCTTTTTCATTTACTTGCCATCTTCCCTCTGCTGTTTTTATCTTTTAGGTCTCTCTATTCCTTTTTTTTTTGGAGGGCAGTTGGGGTTAAGTGACTTGCTGAAGGTTACATGGCTAGTTTTTGTGTGAAGTGTCTTAGTCTAGATTTGAACTCAGGTCCTTCTGACTCCAGGATTGGTGCTCTATTCACTTTGGCACCTAGCTGCCCCTGGTCTCTCTATTCTTGAGCCTAATTCCAATATATTAATTCATGATGTTTGGGTGACTAGCCCCTGGTCTTATGGTAGTGACCAGAGTTGAACACAAATGATGATGGCAGTTTGCCCTGAGTAAGTCAATTTTCTAAATGTTGATAGATTCCTTTGTAGACTTCATTTGCTATTTGGAAACATTTAATATATTGTACCCTATAGCAAGGATTAAGACCCTTAGGCTGGATACTAGGACCAGAAATCAAGGTTTGTTTTTTAATAGGATTGGGAAAAAAAGTAATGCGATATCAAGAATGAAGTAGGAATATGAAAAATAGGGACACTCGACACTGGTGTCTGTCTACTCACTGAAAGATTCACCCAACAGTCAATGAGCATTTCTCCAGGACATAATGAAAATGTAACCATGTTAGTTGGGGAGACAAATATGAGAAATGGAATGCTCTTTATGTTTATACAGTCTGCTAGAAGGGAGAATCGCGTGTACAGAGATGTTAATAAGAGACAGGGAAAGATGAATGTAAAGAAGAAAATAAGACATGATGATCCAAGGCATTCTAAATACATGAAGATTTTCGGTGCAGAAAATCAAGCTTTGGATCATGGAGGAGATGACACCTGAACTGGGTTTTAAAAGGGGGAAAAGGATATTAGCAAGAAAATTTGATGCAGGTGTACATTTCTGGCTGGTGAGAAAGGCAGTTTTATGCGAGAAAAGTTTTATAGACCAGTTTGTGTTCCAATGTGTTTGAAGTTTAAATAACATGAAAGGAAGTCTTTTGATATAGGACTGGAAAAGTAGGTTACAGCCATGTTGTAGAGGACCTGAAATTCCTTGCCTAAAGAATGTTTGATAACAGGTATGAATAGGAGGAATTAAAGGTTTCTGAAAGATGAAATCTGTGTCTAAAGGAGAGTACTTTGGAAGTTTTGCAAGTTGGGAGGGACCGTAAGAGGGGAAATTTAGGTTCATACAACATGTGAGAGAAGATGAGGATCTTTACTGGGGTCAGGGCGGGGAAAGTGGGCAGGACTATGTAAGAAGGTAATCTATATTTAGATCTTTTCTGCTAAAGTTACACAATCATATTCAAGTGGCTGAGCTTTTCCCTTTGATAGTGGTCATTCTGCATGATTTCTATTAATTAGCAGATCCCCTTTTCACCAGTCAGTTCCAACCAAAGAATGTTTACTTACAAAGATTCCTGCAAGACAAAATATTCTCATTTCAAAAATGCTAGGTCACCTATACTTAAGAAAATAAAATCTCTAATAGGACTTTGAGATAAGTCTTAAATTCTCCTAGGCAAGTTAGCCATATGATATGAACCTGTTCTGATTAATAACTGCCTCTCCAGTACCTCTCTTTTTTCCTTCTCCCTTCCATTGATAAAATAAGGAACCAAGATCAAATCATCTTTGCCATGGTTTCTGTATGGGGTGTGTCCATCTACTTACCTTTGCCTCCATTCATCAGCCCTAAAACTTTATGTTTTTTGTTTCCTGACTTAAAATGTTAGATCCTTAATGGTAGGAGCACCTTTTTATTTTATTTTTGCTTTTGTATTTGTATTCTCAGCACTCAAATAAGTGCTAAGCCCACAGCAAGCACTTAGTTACTGCTCTTTTTAATTTATACATTCATTCAAAAATAATAATAAATTCATGACTGAAAACCAATTATCACTAGGTCTTATAAGTTCTAGGACCTCAAAAATAGGTATTTTACTGTTAGACTTAATCTTCTGTGAAGCAGAATAAGTATCATATAGCTGTTCTATTTATCAATTAGCATCTTGTGAAAACTCAACAATTAATAAAAACAGAAATGATTCTTCCAAATGAATATTTTTCCTTGAAACCTTAAGGAATCACAGACCAAACCACATGATTTTTTTCAAGGACATTTAATTGTACTCTTTAAAAATAGATGTAGTTTTCAGTCAAAGTTGGAGAGCTGATTTACAGCCACCACCTCATTCTTCCTAGCCTTTATGAGTTTTTGTATTGAAGAATTCTAGCATTTAATTCAAAGTGAATTCTTTAATCAATAAAGATCATTTTTAAGAATGTGAATCTGTCTATCTAGAGAGAAGTTATTCAGTATAATCCTTCAAAGATGATTTTGGTCATCTAGCATTTTATCTTCACAGAATTTAAAGGCTTCTGACCTTTTAGTTTGAAGATAGTATTTTTGGTGACTCATTTCGAATTTGAAATTTATACTGAAAGTGTTTTCTCCACCTATTTCTAAGTTTACCAGCAGGAGCTTTTTTCTATTTATCCAAAGGAATTTTTATTAGGGACTTTAATACATTGTCCAAATACTTTGTTTACCATGACTGGATATATTAATTATCCAGTGTTTACTATATAAACAATGGGAGATTTGTCTATTGCCTCTGATATATACTTGCTCTATAGCCCTGAGCCAGTAAATCACTTAACCTCTCAATGTCTCAGGCTGCTCTGTAAGATGATAAATTTAAAATCAATGGTTAATTTAAATTCTATTGGTAGAGGAAATTCTCCAATATATTCACATATACATAAATACAAATATCTTTCTTTGCATGTTGTTAGATTCTTTGAGTGGCAATGTAGTAAAATGGAAAGAAATAAAGTTGGAGTCAGACAAAAAGGAATTTGAGTTCTGATTTTGCCATTTAGTGCCTATGGGACCCTAGGAGTCACTTCTCTTTGAGGCAATTTTAGTATCTGTCAATTGAAAGGATTGGCCTAGATAATCTGAAAAAGATGTAACGACCTTAGAGCACTGGAGTTTCAAGAATGTGATATGCAGCAAAGAAAACTAATTGATTTTAGACTATATTGAGAGAGGACGGGAACACAATAAGCATTTATTAAACACAATAAGCATTTATTAAGTGCCTACCATATGTCAAACATTGGGTTAGTTGAATGCTTTACAGGTATTATCTCATTGGATTCTCACAAAAATTCTCTGAGGTAGGTGTTATTATGATTGCCAATTTCCAGTTGAGGAAACTGAGGCAGGCAGAAGTTAAGTAATGTGCTTAGAGTCACATAGCTATTAGTTTCTGAGGCCATATTTGAATTCAAGTCTTCCTAACTCGAAGCTCAGGGCTCTATCCATAGTATCCCCCAGCTGCCTCTGTTTAGAGGCACAGTTTTTATAGAATCCAGAGTTAACAAATCATCCTACTGTATTCAGCTTTCAACAAACCACACCTAGAATACTGTGTTTCCTGGGAACCTCATTTTATCAAGGACATTACTAAATTGAAGATTATCCAAACTAGAGTAATGTGAAGGGTTTCAAATTCATTCTGCATAAAATCTGGTCAAAGGGACTAGGTAAATTTAACATGAAGAAAAGAAGACAAGAGTAGACACAAAAAATCTCTCTCTAATCATTTGAGTTATCTTCAAGATATGGAAGTTTGATTTTGAGTTTGATTTAAAGGTAAATGCAACCTCAAAGAGGCCCAGTGGCCTAGCAAACTTTTTTTTTATAAGTAAGGAAATTTAGGTCTAGAAAAGAAAATTACTTATTCAAGAGACATAGTAAGTATATTAAATACACAAACATATGGAAACTGTTTTGTGTGTGTGTATGTGTGTGTGTGTGTGTGCGCGCGCACCAAATCTTTGTTTTTATGCTTGTAGGTAGTACCTGACAGAGAACTTCCTCAGGATAGTCAAAGTATAATTTTCTTCCAGGGTCTCATTGTTGTTCGGTCATTTTTAGTTAGATTTGACTATTCATGATCCCTTTGGGGATTTTCTCAGCAAAGATACTGGAGTAGTTTGTCATTTCTTTTCTAGCTCATTTTGCAGATGAGGAAACTGAGGCAAACAGGGTTAAGTGACTTCCCCACAGTAATACAATTAGTGTCTGAGGCCAGATTAGAATTTGGGAAAATGAATCTATTTGACTCCAGATCTGGAATTCCATCACTGAACCACTTAGCTGCCCCATTTTACAGCTAGTTTGTGTCAAAGATGAGGTTTGAATCTCCTTCTTCTGATTCTAAAGGCTATCTACAACAGGTACACAGCTGCTTTCAGTTTCCCTCCTCTCACACTCTTTTTCACTCCTTACAATGTAACTTCTGACATTTTTACTCCAGGAAATGGTACTGACCATTCTAAAGAATGTAATCACTAAATATTCAATTCACACTAAAACTACTAAAAATAACTCTAAAGTTACTAAATATTTAAAAGTGACTAAAAATCCATTGGATTTTTCTCAGTCCTTATTCTCATTGACTTTTCATTAGCTTTTGATATTATTGATCACTCTTTCCTCCTTCATATTCTCTTCTCTCTAGGTCTTCCAAATACATGTTCTCCTAATTTTCCTTCCACCTATCTGATCATTGCTTCTCTGTCTTCTTTTCTGGAGCATCCTCCAGATCACACCTTCTAATTCTAGGTATTCCTCAGGGTTCTGTCTGGGTCCTTCTTCTATTTTAGCACTATACAACTTCCCTTGTTAATATTATGAGCTTACATGGATTTGATTTAATTACCATCTCTATTCTAATGATTCTCCACTCTGCCCTTTCTGCTCCATCTTTCGGCTGGTCTCCAATCTTACATCTCCAACTGCCTTTCAGGCATCTCACAATGAATGCCCAGTAGGCATCTTAAATTCAGTATGTCCAAAACAGAACCAATTATCTTCCCCCCAAATCCTTTCCTTCCTCCCTTCTCTATTATTCAAAAGGGCAACACTATTCTTCTAGTAGTCTCTCAGAATTTCATTCTTGGGGTCATCATGGATTCTTGACTATTTCTCAATCCCCCATGTCCAAGCTGTTGCCAAGACCAGTCAATTTGACCTTTTATAACATCTCTCAGATATGCCCCTTTCTTTCTCCTGAGAAAATATGAGCCCTCATCACCTCATATATTGATTGTGGTAATAGCCTACTGGTGGGTCCATCTGCCTTGTCTCTCCTGACTCCATACCATCTTTCTTTCAGCCACCACAGTGATTTTCCTAAAATGCCAGCTCAATAATAGCACCATCTGAACTCAACAAGCTATAATGACTTCCTGTTGTTTCTAAGAGCAAATATGAAATGCAGTATTTGGCATTCAAGACTTTTTACAAACCAGCCTTCCCTCCCCCTCCACCTTGTCTTTCTAGTCTTCTTACATCCAATTCCACAAGACATAACTCTTCAATCCAGTAACAATGACCTCCTGGCTGTCCTACAAATAAGAAACTCCATTTCTCTTCTCTAGTCATTCTCTCTAGTTTCCACCCTTTCCTATAATATTCTCCTTTCTCCAATCCAAATACTAAGTTTCTGTTATTCTGTTAATTACCAATTCAAATTCCACTTCCACATGAAGACTTTGCCAATCATTAACATTTCCAGTGCCTCCCCTCTCTTATTTACTTCCTACTAGTTGCTTGCTTGTTGTTTCCCTATTAGATGGTAAATTATTTGAAGACAGGGACTTTTTTGGCTCTTTTTGCATCCCTAGCATTTAGAACAGTCTGTTTCACAAAGAAGGCTCTTGCTAAGTATTTGTTTGTTGATTCTTCATATAGAAATATTGGATATTCAGAATTACAAAAAAGGAAAATTGATTACTATGTAAATTTCTTTATGGATTCTACCTCTACCCTCATTTTACTGTGTATAAGAGAAAATAGAACGAACTTTTTGGGGGGGTAGGGGATAATAAGATTGAAAGATTATTCAATGATATGAATTTGGTCAGAATAGTAAAGAAATAAAATAAACTGAATGCTATAAAAGAAATTGAATATGCATTATAAAATAGGTTAGAGTTCTTTTCTAATACCAGTCAATGTTCCCTAGCCCTTAGCCAGTGAGGTGCCTGAAATGTGAGAATGGGGGCTGAGATCCAGACATTCCTCCTCTTGGATTATCAGATCAAGCAAATGACTACTGCCTAATTCTTCTGGCAGGTGCTTCGGAAGAATAAGAAGTGATGTTTAGCTCAAGATTTGCTTCTCCCATCAATTCTTATTCCTTTTTTAGCATAACAAAATATGTTTGAATTGATCCTTTGGACACTGGATTACTTACCCTTTCCTCCCTTTTTGAGGTTCCCTACATTGTCATGCACCCTCACTTCTCCTCAAAAATCATCTCCCAGTGGCCAGCACTTGGGTGACTAAGCTTTTGGAATAGAGTAAGAATTTTATTGGATGAAAGTCCTATGTTTTTGGGGAAAAACAAAACAAAAATCTTCTCTGATTAGTATGATGTGTCAGATCCTAACTTTTAGGGATCGAGGATCACTTTGGCATTGAAATGAAACCTTCAAGGATGGATATATTTACCATCCTAATTTCTCAATAATACTAATAATAGCCTGCTTCTCCCAAAAGTGATCAATGATCTTATTGACAGACATTTTCCCTTCAAAGATTCAGGCTGCATCCCTTCCTGTGCAATTGTAATCTTTTCTCTTGTACAAGTTCATCATAAGAGATACACCTAACACATTTGGAAGACTTTTGGGGAGTAATTATTATACAGATACTAACATGGAAAGGGTCACTTACCATTGGTAATTTATTGGTTGTCCTGCTCCCTTGCAGACTCACTGGCCCATACTTTGAACCATCATGTATGTCTTTGGTGAGATACTTTATGCCACATCTTCTCAGTAACATTGTTTGTAACATGTAACGTGTTTGTAGCCTGCTCTTAAGCCCTATGTGTAGTTATGTGGATGCTAATGATGACAATAACCTCATACTTAATGGCTATAATTAACAACAGCAAATTGTAGTAGTAGAGGGCTGTTCTTACAAACAAGAGTTTAATTTTCTTTCGCCCCTTCAGAAATTATATATCTTATACTAGAGGTTGAGGGTGGGGATAATTAGTGTTTATCTAAACAATTGGGTCCCCTAAAGCAGTAGAAGAAATTACAGTGATTACATACTTTGAGTTGTCCCATTTTCAGGATTATGGAACAAGTAGGAATTGACTAGCTATAACCAGGTAACCCTTTCAGACTGCGAGTGATTAATTCACATGTGAAAGCATTCGCAATTTCAGCTCTGAGGTCTAACATCTTCTTAGAAGGATCCCAGCACCTGGCAATGAACTTGTTCCAACTGGCATCAACTTGATAGTCAAGTTCTACCCTAGTGGACCTTGTCATGTGGTTTAAGAGAAAGTTACTGTAGGGTATGAAAGAAAAATCCTCTCTATGCCTTGCTATATTTTTGAAGAACAAATAAATGAATTGGATTCCATATCCAACAAGAGAGTACTCTTGTTTATAGACCGAGTTTTCTTCACCATGATTGGTTTCTCCTTTTGTAAACTCTTGCCCATTCTTTACCTATGCAGGTCAAGTCCATAATTTTTGCCAATCCTCAGCCAGGTTCCAAATATTTTCATGTATGAATGGGTCACTTAGTGTCTAATAGGAACACATCCTAATATCTCCTAGTCTATGTTGTCTGCCAGTAACAATATAAAAATGGGGCCACAAAATGTCTTATACTCTGAAATTTAAAGTGAACTTGGAATTCATCTGATCAATTATACCTTCTTCAATCCACCCTCTCAATCCTGGCTGGCCCTTACCATAACCTACTTATGTACAGGGGACTAGCCAAGACCAGTTTTCATGTTCATGTTCAGTTCAAACAGCTGATACAATCACCACATGGATGTTCGAGCATACCCAGACATTCTGTAACTTCTTGTGGTTTAATAACCAAGTAATACAAGGGTTCCCAAAAGTTTTAGTATTGTGTTAAGCTTTAAATTTTATAATACTAATTATGCTACTGTTCTTGGTTTACCAATCATTGAGTCATTCCAGTCATGTCAGACTCTTTGTGGCTCCATTTGAGATTTTCTTGACAAAGATACTATAGTGATTTGTTATTTCCTTCAGCTTATTTTACAGATGAGGAAACTGAGGCAAGAAGAGTTAAGTCATTGACTCAGGGTCACACAGCTAGTTAAGTGTCTGAGGCCAGATAATAACTCAGGTTCTATCAAGTGGACCATCTAGCTGTCCCTAATAGGAAGATCATATTTGTTTGATCATTTTTCAATCATATCTTCAAAGGGTAAAATAAGAATGAGTATAATGAGATTCTGCATTTGAACTGGTTCTTCTGGTAAAAATCTTGGCAAACTAACCTGGAGATGATGACTGCATCCTAGAATTTATGAGAGAGAAGGAAACAGATAGATAAATAAATGATAGATAAGTGGATAGATAGAGAGGTAGATAGATAGATAGGTAGATAGATAGGTAGATAGATAGATAGATAGATAGATAGATAGGTAGATGGATAGAGGTAAATAGACATGTATCAATATCTATATCTGTCTGGCTGTCCATCTATCTATCTATCTATCTATCTATCTATCTATCTATCTATCTATCTATCTATCTATCTCTCTATCTATCTATCTATCCGTCTGTCTGTCTGTCGGTCTATCTATCATGTTTTATATGCAGTCTACATTTTGTGAAAATGGATTTCGAAAGTTGAAAATTAGGAGCCCATGAAAAAAATGCTCCAAGAAAAGTCAGACAAATAGGAATAGGAAATTCTCAGGACTAAAAAATTTGAGAGCAAGAAGAAATGTTTGAAAACAAGAACAAAGAGGGAAAGAAACTGAAGAGACTGTTTAGAATACATGGATTAAAAAAAAATTATATTAGCTTGAAGAGGACTATAGAAAATGAAAATGATTGTGTTGCAATCTATTAGGAAATTATGTCAGGGATGCTGAAGTTTACAAGAAATTGAAAGTACTGAGGTAAACTAAGGTCAATTACAACAGGAACAATACAATGTTGTATTTGGATTGTTTTACCATTGTTATTTTTTTTTAGAGAAAAAAAGTCCTATAAAAGACATAGGTATTTTCTTAAAGAAGAATGAATGATAATGACAGGCAACACTGAGGACATGGAGAAGCCCAGTACTGATTTTGTTTCTATTTTTTCTCCTAAAGTGGGTGATGCTCACTAGAAATGATGGGAAAAAAATCAATGATATGAAATTGATCCCAAGAGAGGCAAGAAGATACAGAGAAATTAGCTTTCCTTGATTAATTCAAGTCCCTGGCTCCTCAATGAAATGACAGAAAGATTCATTGGTCATGGTATTTGAGACATTGGTCATGGTATTTGAAAGCTTAGAGACAATGTGGGAGCTACCATACTATTGGAAACAGGGAACCATTTTCCTGATGTTCTGTAAAATTGTGAAGAGAACAAAGAATTAGCTAACAAAGAGTTAGCAAAATCCAGGTTAATGACCCTGGTTTCCATTCCTAGGATATTTGTTGAAAGAATTTTTAATGATTTGTTGGTGATACTGGAAAGGGAATAGTGACTACTAGCCAGCATATTTTCAACAAAGACAAGTCATGGTAGACTTGTGTCATTTAACTTTTTTAAGTGACTGAAATAGAAGATGAGGGGAATGTTGTGCATGTAGTTTACTCACATAAAGAATTCTTGTGTGGAAGATGGAAATCTGTGCATTAGATGATAATACAATGGGATAGAATCAGAACTAGTTAAATAGCTGTACTTGAAGTGCAATTGTTAATACTTCAATACCAATATGAAAGGGGGTTTAGAATGGAGTCCCTCAGTGATATGTGTTTGGTTTAACCTTTTGTAAAAAGACTTGAACAAAGGTTTAAATGTTGTGTTCATCAAATTTGCAGGTGACACAACTAGAAGGAATAACCAATAAACTGGATTATAGATTCATATTCCAAAAAGCATTGAGCTAAAACAAATAGAATGAAACTTAATAAGGTTAGTTGTTAAATCTTTTACTTGAGTAAAAGCAAAAACAGATAAAAATCAATTATAAAATTATACTGGATGTATTGCTAGAAAGACAACAAAAGTCCTGAAGATGATCTAGGATATTTTGTGGTTTATAAAGTCAAAATGAATGAGGAGTATAATATGGCAGTCAAAAATCTAATGGAAATTTTATATATCTTAGGCAGGATATAGCCACCAGGAATAGTGAGTTGAGGGTCCTACTTTTCATTTCTTGGTCTTTCTGTTGAGTCTGAATTTAGTTCTGGGCACAACAGTTTAAAAAGGTTATTAATAATTTGGAGAGTACCCAAAGGAGGGCAACCGAGATGGTGAAAGACCATGCATTTGTAACATATGAGGATAAGCTGAAGTATCTGGGAATATTTATTTTAAGGAAAAGAAGACTCATGAGGGATATTTTATCTGTTTTCTAATGTTTGATGATCTATTGTGGATTAGAATTAGACTTTCTCTGTTTGGTCCTAGAAAGCAGAACCAGTAAAAAGAAGGCAAAAGTTACAAAGAGCTCAATTTGGCCTATATGTCAGGAAAAAATAATTCCCAATATTTAGACTGTTGTAACCACCATTTTTGAGAACTCTCCCCAACCCCTTTCCCTATCAAGCTCACCTTACTCCTGGTCCCTTAGGAAACTCACCAACAAAACAGACCTACTCTGTCAGAAAGGCCCACCATGTCAGACCTGTCCAAGCCTGCCACAAAAACCCACCAAGCAGAACACCACAGTCCCTCACCGTTACCTAGGAACCAATCAAGAGCTTTTTAATGTTTAGGTAACTCATGGGTCGTTAAGCTACGCTAACCTTTGCCTTCTGTATTTTCCCAGCTTGCTCCCCTTGGCAACATTTATGTGGTGATTTTTGTTTATATAAACCCCAAGAGGTATGTGCTCAGGGCTTCCTGATTTGGGTATGTGACCCCTGGCAGTCCCCAGGTTCATTATGCTTCACTATCAAAATTTAATTTAAAATGAATAATTATTGGTCTCATCTTGGAATCTCTCATTACAACAAGACATTCAAAAGTAGAATGGACTGCTAAGGGAAGTGCTGGGTTCCTCCTACTTCCTTGGACATCTTCTACATAGGGTGAATTGAACATTGTTGGGTGTGTGATAGCAGAATGCCTTAGTGAGATGAATTAAGCTAGGTGACTACATCTCATATTCTGTGATGTGATCTCTGATTTTAACTGTCCAAATTCTCCCCATTAAGACTGAGGCTAATACATCATAATGTACAACCACAGCATGTTGCCTTTCTTGGACATCTTAATCATCTTACATAGTATTATATAGCTATTATGTGTCAGACCTATGACTTAAAACCAGTCCTTATTTCCTGAATCTCAATCAAGCATTCTACATACCATGTTTCCTAAATAATATTTTCTTAACATAATTATTCTCACAGAACATCAGTAATATGTCTATAATGATTATTTACAATGTTCTTTTTATAGATGTATTTGTTATGCTATTTATTCCTTCCCTCCTTCCTTCCTACCTTCCTTTCTTTCTTCCCTCCTTCCTTCCATTCTTTTTTCCTTCCTTCCTTCTTCCTTTCTTCTTTCCTTCCACTCTCCTTCCTCCTATCCCTCCCTCCCTCCTTCCCTCTTTCCTTCTTTCCTTCCTCCCTCCCTGCTCCCCTTTCATTTTTCCTTCCTTTCTTCATCCATTTTTGTTTTTAATTTATTTTTGCTGTTGTTTATTTACTGTGACAGGATTAGGTTGCATGGTCTTTAATTTTTCTGAAAGTGAAGTTACCATCATACCTGTTTCCTGTACTGGGGTAGCTAAAATAGACCATTTCAGAAGACTCAGTTACTAATCTTTAGGTTTCTGACTTAGTCTCTGTTTTACTAAGCCCTGAGGCCATTTTGTTATTGAAAGGAATTTTCTTCAATTTACTAAACCAGCAAAGATACCAGCCTCAAGGTACAATTTTAAGAATGATTCTTCCTCTGCGGCTCACAATATGTGGCCATTTTGCAATTACTCAGTATTTTCCAGTTTACAAAGTCCCCTTACATGAAGCTGTCTGTAGTCATCAATATGTTAAGAAAAAGTAGAAATTATAGTATTCTGGGATCAAGGATCTCCAGAATGAAAGAATCCATTTTATAGCAGTTTCCTTGAAAGACCTTTAATATGTGATATGGTTACTTTGAGACAGAATCCTCCTGCATCATTGCTAGTCTCAGAGCCTATTTTCAGCCTTCCATTCCCAAAAGAAATGGCTGCACTGTCAGTTTGTATCTACGTTCCTGGACTGAATGGCTCAAGGTGTTCTCAACCTCTAGATGTCCCTAATAAAAAATAAAATGCTATTTAAATAGACATCTGCAATGTGTTGGGAAGCCCCAAAGCCCTTAGTGCCCCCTTGACAACTGAAAAGCACCATTTTAAAGGCTCTTACAGAATGCTCACTTTTTCATTTTTTCAATCTGTTTCTCTGTATATTGATGTTGCTATTTCTCCATTTATTTCTCTGTATCTCTCTGTCTTCCCCTCCATCTCTTCCTCTCTTTCTGTCTCTGCTTGTCTCTGTCTCTCCATTTCTTTCTTTTTCCAGCTTTCTATTTCATGGTCTCCCTCTTCCTCTCTCTGGATAATAATGAGTTTTGTTGGCTAAAATAAACTGCTCAACCTTTTTGTTACCCATTAAGGATCAGGTGAATTGCCATCATAATAGCAGTTCAATATTCATAGATGTGTATGCATAATATGCATATATTATTATATTTGTCTCTTCTCTTTCTATTCCTATTCTTTTTTAAAAGTACTCTCTCCCTCCCTCCCTCCTTCCCTCCCTCCCTTTCTCTCTCTCTCTCTCTCTCTCTCTCTCTCTCTCTCTCTCTCTCT
>NW_027186352.1:27957975-27995712 GCF_028583685.1 Petaurus breviceps papuanus
CTCTCTCTCTCTCTCTCTCTCTCTCTCTCTCTCTCTCTCTCTCTCTCTCTCTCTCTCTCTCTCTCTCTCTCTCTCTCTCTCTCTCTCTCTCTCTCTCTCTCTCTCTCTCCTACTATCTTTCTTTCATATGTAGGCACTCTTCCAAACCCTTATCACTTCATCAGATTGTGTCCACAGACTGCAGTTGGCTACATCACTCCTGAATGTTCTATCTATAACCCTGAAAGGTAAAGGGGAGTAAATTTACAGTTTTGCTGTTCATGAGGAGTCCCAACATTCATAAAATTTCTTCAGGAATAATCTGATAAATATCTAATAGGGAAATAGAGAAGTTCTTTAAAAACCTCTTCTCAAAGAAGGTGCTAAGGCCAGACATCTTTTCATTTCTCAATGGTTGTATTCCTGATTCCCCCATCATACCACCCATTAAACTTATCCTGTGAGATCATGTCAGCCTTAACACTAATATATCTTCAGGATTCCCTGCTCCCTCGACCCTTCTGCAGAGAGGCTAGAGAGCACCCCCAGATCCTCCATGTATGTAGGACATCCAGGGCAGCTCTCACTTCATTTATCACCTAGCTATATTCCTTTGGGTTTCTCCATCATGCCATATGCTAGGAACTTGCCCTTCTCCCCAATCCCAGCTTTGCAGATTCCTTTTCTGTCTTGTATTCCCCTATTAGATTGTAAGCTACTTGATAGCAGGGATATTATTTGAATTTCATTTTTGTATTGCCAGTGCCAGTATAGTGCCTGACTCTTAGAAGGCAATTAATGAATATTTATTTATGTACTGACTGATCTAATACAATTTAACAAAATGAAGGTTAATTTTTTTGAAGTTTTTTTTTCAAATGCTTTATTCACTTCTAGTTTACATCATTCATTTCAGCAACATTTTAAATTACAAATTTTCTCCCCATTTTCCCCCTATGCAACACACCAAAATAGTGATACCACTGGATATCCCCTCCTCCAGTCTGCTCTCTCCCATATCTTCTCACATACACCCTGCGACTTTCCAGTAGGGCATGGTGAATCTCTATTTCCCAGTGCCTGTATATCTTATTTCCCAGTTACATTCAAAATAATATTAACAATAGTATATATATATATATATATATATATATATATATATATATATATATATATATATATATATATATATATATATATATGAATGTATTAAACATTTGATTTTAAAACATTGAATTTCATACTCATTCCCTTCCTCCCTCCTCCCTTGCAACCACCCTTACTGGGAAGATAAGCAATTCAATATACATTGTACATGTGGAGCTATGCAAAACCTCTCCATAGTGGATATATTGTAAAAGACTGACTATATTTACCTCCCTCCTAACCCACCTCCCACTTATTCTGTTCTCTACTTTGATCCTGTCACTTTTCAAAAGTGGGTGTTTCCAATGATCCCCCAGCCTGCTCTCCCTTCCATCACCACCATCTCATCCCCTACCCCTCTACTGTGCTGTAGGTTGGAATACCCTATTTACTGTGTATGTCATTCCGTCCCTAAGCCAAATTCAATGAGAATAAGATTGACCAATTCCATTTTGCCTTCCTGTTTTTCCCCTCCATTGTAAACATTTTCCCTTACCTCTTCTGTATGAGATAATTTAACCCATTTGGTCTCTCCCCATCTCCTTGTGTCCTCTCACTTGTTAATTTCACCTTTTAAGTATCATCCCTTCCCATTAAATTGGTCCTCTGCCCTCTATATATGTATACCTGTAAACATATATAGACACATTCACGTACGTATTCATATACCTACATACCCTCCTATATAGACATATGTATGAATGTGTGTGTATACACACACTTGTATTCCCTTCAACTATTCTTATACTGAGAAAAGTTTCATAAGTTACAATTATCATTTTTCTATGTAGGGAGGTAAATAGTTCAACTTAGAAAGTTCCTTATGATTTCTTTTCCCTGTTTATCTTCTCATGCTTCTCTTGTTTCTTGTATCTGAATGTCTAATTTTCTATTCAACTCTAGTTTTTTCATCAAGAATGCTTGAAATACCTCTATTCCACTGAATGACCATATTTCCCCTAAAACATGACATTCAGTTTTGTGGGGTAGGTGATTCTTTATTTTAATCCCAGCTCCTTTGACGTTCAGAATACTTTATTCCAAACCCTTTGATCCCTTAGTGTAGAAGCTGTCAGATCCTGAGTTTTCCTTATAGTGTTTCCACAATATTGAAATTGTTTCTTCCTGGCTGCTTGTAATATTTTCTCCTTGATCTGGGAATTCCAGGATCTGACTATAATATTGCTAGGAGTTTTCTTTTTGGGATTTTTTCAGGAGGTGATCAATGAATTCTTTCATCCTATATTTTTCCCCCTGGTTCTAAAATATCAGGGCAATTTTCCTTGGAGGACGAATTTCTTGGAGGACAATTTCTAGATTCTTTTTTTCTTCATGGCTTTCAGGTAGTCCAATAATTTTAAAATTATCTCTCCTGGATCTATTTTCCAGGTCAGTGGTTTTCCCAATGAGATATTTCACATTGCCTTCTATTTTTTCATTTGTTTGGATCTGTTTAATAGGATCTTGATTTCTCATAAAGTCACTATCTTCCATTTGCTCCAATTTAATTCGAATAAATGATTCTCTTCAGTAAGCTTTTGAAATTCTTTTTCCATCTGGCAAATTCAGGTTTTAAAGCATTCTTCTCCTCCTTGCCTTTTAAAGCCTCTTTTGCCATCTGAATTCCTCTATTTTTAAGGTGTTATTTTCTTCAGTGAGGTTGTTGACACTCATTTCACAATTTTCTTGCATTGTTCTCATTTCTCTTCCCAATTTTTCCTCCACTTCTCTTATTTGATTTTCAAAATCCTTTTTAAGCTCCTGTATGGTCTGTAACCAGCTCATATTTTTCTTGGAAGCTTTTGATGCAGGCGTTTCGACTTTGCTGTCTTCCTCCTCTTCCATGCTTTCATCAATTTTATCCACAAAATAGGAGTGTAATATTGTATTGCTCTGCTTGTTTTGCTTCCTTTACATGCTCATGCTGCCACTCAATTACTTGACTTTTGGGCATTTTGCCACAGAAGGACTCTGCTACCAGACAGGGCAGCTTTTTCCCAAATGCTATGGTTTTCTCAGCTGTCAGAGGTATTTGTTGGGTGCTCTCTTTGAAGCTTCCACACACTCTGGCAAGCTGGTGCCACACCCCAGGATCTCCACCCTACACAACAATCCAGATCCAAGCAGATTAAAGCAAGAGTGATTACCCCTCAAACTGGTCATTTGGTCCCCCTACATTCTGCAGACCAGGAGATGAAGTTGCCATGTGGCAGTGGCTACACAGCTGAGGTGCCTCAGTGGCTTCTCTCTCTGAGATGGGTACCCACTAAGAGGGTTAGGGTTGCTCTGGAGACCCCAAAATACCAACATGCCTGTTCCAGCTGAATTAATTCGACTCAAGTCTTCTCAGCCAAAGAAAAGTAAAATTTATTAAAAGCTCGCTTGCATTAGACACAGAGTAAGTCTGTGCTAGGTAATTCTATGGCACTCTCACTATTCTATGGCATCCTATGGAGCTCTCACTATTATAAGACATTCTATGGCACTCTCATACCACATGGTGTGAGATGGGGTCTTATATACTGAAGATTGTGGGAGGAATCTGGGGGTGCTCTAGAGGAGGAGTATGGAGAGTGTCTTCAGGAAGAGTTAATGAGGTCAATAAATGATTAAGGGTGGGAGGTAGATGGAGGCTACAGGTAATGGTGGGCTAAGCCAGTTCAAGGGTGTATTAATATTTTGATGGGCTCAAGGGTGGGAAGTAGATGATCAATGGAAGGCTAGGCTAGTAACTAGGCTAGTAGTTAACAGTTAGTAACTAGGCTAGAGGTCTTGGCCCAGCCACAATGTAAGGCTTATTGCCTCATGCAAATGCATCATCAAATGAGTCAATTAAATCAAGAGTCCAAGGGAAGTTCCCAGAACCTGTACCTCAAGGACTCAAGGAGAGTTCGAGGGGTCTCCCAGAGCCCATACCTCATCACCTCCAGGGGATATAGGCTAGACCACACTCCCAAACTACTGTATCCCAAAGTCCACACTGCACTGACTTCTCACTTTATCCTTGGCATCTATGGGTTGATAATTCTGGAAACCACCATAGGTTCTGGTCATCTGAAGTCCCTCCAGCCTGAGGCTGGTCAGGTCTGGCCTGGGGCTAAAACCTTGGGCTTGCTGAGGGCTGGGCTTGACTCCCAAAGTTTTGTGCTGGTGGCTTACTGCTGGCCTGCCAGGCTGTGCTCAGTGGGCAGTTAGCTTCTCTGTGTCATTTTGTCAGTTATGTAGCTCCAAAGTTTTTCAGAGTCACCTTTTACATGAATTGGGGTGGTGAAGCCGGAGCCCCAAGCAATTCCTGTTTCCACTCCCCAAATTGAAGTTTATTGACTAAGTATTTATACAAAGTAGAAAAATAAAGTATTCCTGACTTAAGTCTTTCCTCTACCACTTGTTTTGTATTGGGAGTAGACTCAAAATTGTAAGGTTGATACAATATATTCCCCACTCAAAGTACATTTCTGGGTGTAATATAGCTAGGACTAAAGTTGTTGCTTTGCTTGCAGGTCAGAGTGTTTCACCTGGCAGGGTTGATTCACTGTTGGGCTAGTAATTGAGGTCACTGACTATTTATTGGACTCAGCTGTGAGAGTTATTACCTTCTGGTGCCAAGAAGACCTTTGCCCTTCTGAGGTTTCTAAAAGCCAAAAGCAGGCTTGCCCTGTCTCTGCTATTCTTTCACATATTCATGGGGTGCTTGGGATCTATATTTGTAAAACCAATTTGTAACATCAGTCTTTAAAACCAATTTGTAAAATCAACCCCCCCCCCCAACTTCAGAGCATTATCTCTTCCTAGCAACAACTCATGAATAGTTTATCTCAGCTTGGAACAATAACAAGCTACACCTATGTATCCTTCACAAAAATATCTATAAACATTCCAGCTTAGGTAACTATTATCTCCCCCTTGTATAGTGTCCCGCTGCCCCCATGAATCCTTCAATACCCTATCTCTAGGTTAACGCCTTAGTAATTATCCACATACTGAGTCTCCATTAGCCTTGGTTCCCAGACATCAATCTTGTCAAACATGACACTGATAGGTGGCAGACTGGGCACTTCTCCATCACCCCCTGACCACTAGCTGACTTAGTGACATTTCAAGCCTAAAACCACACCTCCAGGTAGCCCTGCCCACCCTTGGGCTATTTCCCAGTGAATTATGGGCAATATATCTGCAGAGTTTACATTAAAAGTGCATGTTCCTTCAAACACTTGCCCCACCTTAAACTCCTCCCTAATCCCACCCTTTTCTCACCTGGTCAGCATAATTGACATCCAATGAATATCTTTAACTCTTTAAAAACTATGCCTGTGTCTTCTTTAAGCTTGCAGGTCCCCTAATGAGACTTGCCCGCTATAAAGTTTACAATACACTTTTACAACTCTGACTCCAAGTTGGCTTGGGCTGAATTCTTTCCAGACTGAATCTCAGGTTTTCTGGTCTTATATAAAGATGAACCCATTGTCATCCCTCATCACTATGATCTGAAGAAAAACAAAGAATCACAACAGAAAAGAAATAAAGATGCATCGAGGATTTATAATCACATGGCATTGGAATGGTGAGTTAAGGTAGGTGAGGACAGGGCACAAGCTATTACTTCACATGTTGCTGCTGCTTCCCTTTCTACCTAGAGGCTTACATTCATTCTTGTCTTACTCAACAACAACCAAGAAGACAAAACAAGTTTTCTGTTAGAGAAGTTTTATGTGCACTCATTTTTGATTCAGCTATCAGTTAAAAAGCCTTTTTGTGATTACTTTATTTTACTACATGTAGTAAATGAACAGGAAATAATCACATAATATTTCTGCTTATTATGAGGCATAAATGGCCAGAGTCCTTCTTTTACTTATTTCTGGAAATTGAGTTACCAGTCCTTTTAAGGGATGATCTAGATAGAGCATATGGTACATGCTCTAAGAACTTCGTTTTCATTGGATGTCTCTTTCTTTCACACACACACACACACACACACACACAAACACACACCGACACAGATGAGCTTTTTATTTAAAAAAAAATTTTTTTTATTATTAAGCAATCAGGGTTAAGTAACTTGCTCAAGGTTACAAGGCCAGTTATTTCTGGGTGTGGTGCTGAGTGTCCAAGCCCGGGATTCGATCTCCAGGTCGTCCCAACACTGGAGCCGGTGCTCTTACTCACTGAGCCACCTGGCCGCCCCTAAGCAATTGGGGTTAAGTAACTTGCTCAAGGTTACATGGCCAGGTGTTTCTGGGTGGCAGATGAGCTTTTTAAAGAATATACCACTAGCCTAGGCAAAGATCCTTAGTTAATATTTTCCTTCTAATTAAATCCTATTTCTTTCAAGCCTTTTTAGAGTTAATCAGAGATGTGGAAGCCTAGGCTCTATGATGGTGGTGATGATTGTTTTATTTATTTATTTATTTTTTAAGCAATTGGGTTAAGTAACTTGCTCAAGGTTACACAGCCAGTTATTTATGGGTGTGGTGCTAAGTATCTGAGCCCAGATTTGATCCCCTTGTCATTCCGACACTGGGGCCGGTGCTCTTACTCGCTGAGCCACCTGACCGCCCCAATGATGATTGTTTTATAACAGCAGTAAATATAATCAACCTGTATTTTCTTGTTTTGTGATAGTACAATATGGGATGGGGAAGGGGAGGGAGGGAGAGGTGGGATGGTACATTTTGAAATACCTCTTCTCCATCCTTGTGGTAAATCAATCATTTATTTTAATCCATGGGACACATGGATTTAGCAAAAGGGGCTCAAAAGTTTAATTCAGAGCATGAAAACCTTCCTTGCCCTTTTCTAGTACATGCTTCTCAGAAGCAATAGAAAATTCCACCACCCCCTTTCACATTTCCCAAGGGTTCACTTTCATCTGCACCAAAGTTGTGGGAAGGGGAGAATTGGGCTGATTATGAACCTGGCAAAGAGACTGAGCAAGTGGGAGAAGTGTCAGCAAGAGAATCTATTCGTGTTGCCAAATACAAATATGGTTTTTAGGTTATTTGTTAGCATTTGGAATTTAGAATTCAGTGAAGATTTCCTTGTCAAATCATTCATCACAGACTGGCATCAAGGAGAAAAAGAGGAAAGACAACACCTGTTTAGAGCTCGAGGCAGGTTTATATTGTTCCAATCAGGGATATATTTTCCAATCACTTTATTTTCTGGTTATTTTTAAGCAATTGGGGTTAAGTAACTTGCTCAAGATTACACAGACAGGTGTTTCTGGGTGGGTGCTAAGTGTCTGAGCCTGGACTCGATCCCAGGTCATCCCGACTCTGGGGCCAGAGCTCTTACTCGCTGTGCTACCTGGCTGCCCCTATTTTATGTTTTTAATGAATTACCTTGTCAAAGGGAAAAGATGTAAAAGTTAGTTCAATGGTCAAAACAACCCTATCTTGACCCAGGAAAATTCAATTCAATAGATAAGGGCTAATTTATTTTTATATAAGTTCATTGCCAAAGACCTAGGCTGACACTTGCCAACTTGGCAAGTCAGGACAGTGAAATGGCTGACTATACTTTCCCCTCAGCTCTATGTCCTACACCTGTGCAGGTGAATCTGCTTCCCACTGAGGACTGTGCTCTTACCATTATAAAGGCCTGCCAAGACCTCATCATTGACATGCTAAGCTTCACCATCCTCGTTTAAACCATACTTCCATTGAGACACACTATTACTCCTCAAATTACATTGCAAGTAATCATCAAAAGATCTGTCTCTCTGAGAGGAAATGATGGAGGCATATTATTTGTACAGTTTTATGATTGAGTTTCATATTAAAGAACTTCTCTCCCTACTCTATAAGTAATATTGCCTTGAAGCATAAGTATATTTATGGGATACCTTCTAAAATTTTATCCATCAAATCTATTTAATGATTTCAAGTTTAAAAAGTGTGTTAATTCTTTTTTTATCTTTTTTATTATTTTATTATTACATTAAATGTATCCCAGAGATAGGAAGAACCTCAGCAGGTTTCCAGTTCAATCCGTCTCTAAGTAGGAATCCCATCCATCATCTTTTTTTTTTTGTAATTTTTCAAATGCTTTATAACTTCTGATTTACATCATTCATTTCTGCCAGATTTTGAGTTACAAATTTTCTCCCCGTTTTACCCCTACCCACCACCCCCAAATAGCAGTCCCATAGGATATTCCCTCCTCCAATCTGCCCTCTCCCATATCTTTTCTCATACTCCCTTTGACTTTTCCAATAGGGCATGGTGGATCTTTATGCCCCAGTGCCTGGATATTTTATTTCATAATTACATATAAAATAGTATTAATAATACTATATATATATACATATACATATATATATATATATATATATATATATATATATATATATATACATTTGAATTTAAAACTTTGAATTCCAGATTCATTCCCTTTCTCCCTTGACACCCACCCTTACTGGAAAGATAAGCAGTTCAGTATAGGTTGTCCATGTGTAGCTAATGCAAAACATTTCCATAGTGGATATATTATGAAAGACTGACTATATTTCCCTCCCTCCTATCCCACCTCCCACTTGTTCTATTCTCTACTTTGATCCTGTCCCTTTTCAAAAGTGGGTGCTTCCAAATTCCCTCCCCCAGAACCTGCCCTCCCTTCCATCATCCCCCCTCTCATCCCCTTCCCCCCTATTCTGCTGTAGGGTGAGATGCCTTATGTAGTGTGTATTTCATTCATACCCTGAGCCAAATTCAATGAGAATAAGGTTGACCCATTTCCTTTTGCCTTCCTATTCTTCCCCTCCCTTGTAATTATTTTCCCTTGACTCTTCTATATGAGATAGTTGACCCCATTCTGTCTCTCCCCATCTCCTCTCATTATATTCCTTTCTCATCTCTTAATTTCACCTTTTTGGTATCATCCCTTCCTGTTAAATTGGTCTTGTGCCCTCTATATATGTATATCTGTAAACATATATACACACATTCACATATATATTCATACACCTGAATACCCTGCAATATATGTGTGTGTGTATATATATATATTCCCTTCAACTATTTTCATACTGAGAAGAGTTTCATCAGTTACAATGATTGTTTTCCATGTAGGATTGTTAATTGTTCAACTTTGATAAGTTCCTTATGATTTCTTTTCCCCTGTTGGCCTTTTCATGCTTATCTTGCTTCTTATATCTGAATGACATATTTTCTCTTCAACTCTTGTTTATTCATCAAGAATGCGTGAAAGTCCTCTATTCCACTGAATGACCATATTTTCCCCTGAAACATGATACTCAGTTTTGTTTGACAGGTGATTTTTGGTTTTAATCCCAGCTCCTTTGCCCTCTGGAATATGAAATTCCAATCCCTTCAGTCCCTCAATGTAGAAGTTGCCAGATCCTGAGTTATTCTGATTGTGTTTCCACAATATTCAAATTGTTTCTTCCTGGTTGTTTGTAATATTCTCTCTTCAATCTGGGAATTTTGGAACCTATTTGTTATATTATTAGGTACCAGAGAGGGGAGGTTCCTTTTTGGGATCTTTTCCAGAAGGTGATCGGTGGATTCTTTCAACTTCTATTTTGTCCTCTGGTTGTAAAATATGAGGGAATTTTTCCTTGAGAATTTATTGGAGGATCATTTCTAGGTTCTTTCTTTGATCATGGCTTTCAGGTAGTCCAATAATTTTAAAATTATCTCTCCTGGATCTATTTTCAAGGTTAATGGTTTTTCCAATGAGATATTTTACATTGACTTCTATTCTTTCATTTGCTTAGATCTGTTTAACAGCATCTTGATTTCCCATAAAGTCATTAGCAGCCATTTGCTCAAATTTAATTCTGAAGGAATTATTTTCCTCAGTGAGCTATTGAAATTCTTTTTCCATTTGGTAAATTCTGCTTTTTAAGGCATTCTTCTCCTCATTGCCTTTTTGAGCCTCTTTTGCCATTTCAGTTAGTTTATTTTTTATTTTCCTCAGTCAGGCTGTCGATTCCCATTTCATAATTTCCTTGCATCATTCTCCTTTCTCTTCCCAATTTTTCCTCCACTTCTCTTATCTGCTTCTTAAGGTCCTTAATGGCCTGTAACCAGCTAGTATTTTCCTTTGAAGCTTTTATGTCAGGAATTCTGACTTCATTGTATTCCTCCTGTTCCATGCTTTGATCCCTTTTTCCTCCAAATAGGAGTCTAATGTAGGGTTCTTCTGTTTGCTTTGCTTCCTTTTCCTGGTCATTTTGCCTCTCACTTACTTGACTTTTGGGCTTTTTGTCATTAGAGGACCCTGCTACCAGAGAGGGGGGCTTCCTTTTATAAGCTGAGTTTATCTCAGCTGCCAGAGGTAATATTTGGCTGCCCTCTCTGAAGCCTCCACATGCTCTAGCAAGCTGGTCACACACCACAAGACCTCCACCCTAGAACACAATCCAGATTCAAGCAGGTTAAAGCAAGAGCAATTACCCCTCAGTCTGGTCCCTTGGTCCCCCTACACTCTGTAGGCCTGGAACTGGACTTGCCATGTGGCTGCAGCTGCACTGCAGCCCTCAGCAGCTTCTCACCCCAGGGGCAAAAGCCAACACACTCCTAACTACTGGGTCCCAAAGTCCACATTGCACTGACCTCTCACTTTGTCTTTAGCATCTGTGTGTGGATAATTCTGGACCTCCACAGCTACTGGTGATCTGGAGTCCTTCCAGCCATTTGTTTGTCAGGTCTCCCTGGGGCTAAAACCTCAGAATGGATCTGGGTTCGGCTCCCAGAGTGCAGATTTAGCTGCTTCCTGCCGGCCTGTGTATCAGCAATGCCATATTCACAATGCCTATAGAGATTACAAATATGCTGATATAATTATCCATCACAAAATACATCAGGTTTGCCATTTGGGGAAATAAACTAGAAAATTTATTAAGATACCAAAAGACTGAGTCCCAAAACCAGAAAGTGAAAGCCATCAGAGTAGTTATGACATTGGCACAGGTAGATAAAGTAGAAAGCACCCACATTTTCAAGCCTTTAAAACAGAACAGGCTACCTCAGGCAAAGGTCCTCCTCTCCCCACTCACAGCAACCACCCAGCGTCCTGGAAGAATGCTCCCAGCAGCTCCGGCCCCTGGCAGTGCTCAGCCGGAGTCCCAACTCAAAAAAAAAAAAAAAGGCAACTGCCACCAACTGCCAACCGCAGGACCGTTAGCTCGGCTTTTCACTTTCTCTTGCTCTGCTATGTCAGCACGTCCATGGGGCATGGGAGATCTTTAAATCCCATAACCCTTACAGCCTGCCAGTCTGTCCTCAGTGGGAGATTAGCTCTTCTGTGTCATTTTGTGGGTTCTGTAGCTCCAAAGTTTGTTCAGTCTTCATTTACATGAATTGGAGGTGCAGGGAGGAGGAGATGTGTGGATCTTTTGTTTCTACTCTGCCCTTTTGACTCTGGAAAGTATATTAATTCTACAGCTCCTTAATTTAAAGAAACACAAACTAAAAAGTTGAAATAAAGAAACTCTTTTCAAAGGAGTAATCTTACATATTACAGTTTTACAGTCTCTCATTCATTAGAACTGGTTAATTTTCTTAATCAAAATAAATGCTCAAACATTTGTTTTCTTTACATATTTCCCATTCTCCTCTTAGTAAGCTCCAATGTCTGTTCTTTTCCTCGTCTTCTGGACATAGCAATATGAATTATTATTTTTCCTCTGATACAAAAAGCATTTCATAAAACACTTTTGCTTTCTGTCCCAAATAATTATTTATTCAGGAGTAATTATGAGATTAATTTCTTTATACTTCTCTACTTCCTCGACTCCCCCCCCCCCTTTTGAGGAAACTCCAGTTTCTGCACCCTGAGGGCAGAGTCAGGGACAATGTTTCAAAGTTATAAAAAGTCAAAATTAGATTCAATGTAAGGAAAAGTTTCCCAGTTATAGCTGATCCTAAGTGTAACAGGTTGCCTAAAGAGATGAGAGGTTCAGATCTTTAAAGAGAGACTGGATGAACAGTTGCCAAATATATTATAGCAAGATTCTTACAGTACGAGGTGTGATGGAGTGACTAGATGTTCATTGTTTCCTTTGAAATTTCTGTGTTTTTAGGATTCATTGTTGACACATTCAACTAAGCAGAAGAACTTTAATTTCCTCACTGCGTGGAGGTATGGGTTGTCTCTGCCAAGAACATATAAATCTCAGACAGTCGTGAGAGGCACAGAAACATAAAGTGAGTTGCCCAGGCTCATGTTGTTGTTTCTCCTTCATTTTTGAAGAGTACTGTGGCTAGTAAAGTCAAAGGTGGGATAAGCCCTTGGATATCTCAACATAAGGCCCAGAGCTCTAATTCACTTTTGGAGAGAGGCTCCATGAAAATTTTCATTGTTTTATAGATGTACATGGATCATGGCCCAGGGGTGGTACCTCTGTATGCTGAAAAATGCTGTGGGCCTGACCATGAATAGATTCCTAATAATGCATCTTCATCCCTATGTCCATTACACCCCATGTCAAAAATTACCCTGCAGTACTCTGTTGATCAGGTATTACAACATACCTCTGTCTCAAGCTATTTTTATGGCTTTCATTCTTATACTGGAAAAAGTGTGGAAATCAACCAGATATCTGACAGAATAATTCCATGAGAGATACGAATCAGATGTGAAGAAGGACTAGTTATAGACATTTAGTCCATTAGTCAATCAAACAAAGTCATTTCAACTAGGTACAGCAGGAAATGTGCTACCATAGGCTGGGGTCACTAAGCCATACTCCATGAATCTTTTTTTAAATTAAATTTTATGTTTATTTTAGTTTATATCATACATTTCCACAAGATTTTCACTTTCAAATTTTCTCCCTGTCTTTTCCCTACCCACCACCCCAAAACAGCAATCCCACAGTATACCCCCTCCCCCAATCTGCTCTCTCCTATATCCTTCCCCACCCCTGCTCTGACTTTCCAGAAGGGCAAGATGGATCTGTATACCCCAATTCCTGAATAGATTATTTCCCAGTTGCATATAAAAATAATAATATTTTTTTAAACATTTGATTTTAAAACTTAAAATTCCAGATCCATTCCCTTCCTCCCTTCTCACCCACCCTTATTGGGAAGATAGGCAATTCAATATAGGTTGTAGACGCCTTGCTATGCAAAACATTTCCATAGTGGATATATTATGAAAGACTGACTATATTTCCCTCCATCCTATCCCGCCCCCCACTTGTTCTATTCTCTACTTTGACTCAGTCACTTTTCAAATGTGTGTGCTTCTAACTTCCCTCTCCCCCATTTGCCCTTACCTTTATCATCCCCCCTCTCATCCCTTTTCCCCCTACTCTCTTATAGGGTGAGATACCCTAATTAGTGTGTATATCATTCCCTCTATAAGCCATATTTAATGAGAATAAAGTTGACCCATTCCCTTTTGCCTTCCTGTTCTTCCCCCTCATTATAAGTTTTCCCTTAAATCTTCCATATGAAATAATTTACCCCATTCTGTCTCTCCCCATCTTCTCTAATTATATTCCTCTCTCACTATTCCATTTCAACTTTTTAGTATCATCCCTTCCTATTAAATTGGTACTGTGTCTTATGTCTATGTATACCTGTATATATATACATAAATATATATATATATATTTATATATATGCTCACACATGTATTCATATGTCCTTATAACCTCCTATATATATATGTATTTATACATATATATGTGTGAGTGTATATTTATATATGCAAGCACACACAATTATATTCCTTTCAACTAATCTCATACAGAGAAAAGTTTCATAAGATACAACTATTGTTTTTCCATATAGGATTGTAAATCATTCAAATTTGATAAGTTACTTATGATTTCCTTTCCCTGTTTACTTCTCATGCTTCTTTTGCTTCCTTTATCTGAATGTCAAATTTTCTACTTAACTCTGGTTTTTGATTTATTTTTTTCACTTTTGAAATGCTTTATTAACTTGTAATTTACATCATTCATTCCCACCAGATTTTGAGTTACAAATTTTCTCCCCGTTTTTCCCCTACCTACCACCCCAAAATAGAAGTCCCACAGGATATCCCCACCTCCAATCTGCTCTCTCCCATATTCTCTCATACCCCCTTCGACTTTTCCAGTAGGGCATGGTGGATCTCTATGCCTCAGTTCATGTATATCTTATTTCTAAAATTACATTTAAAATAATATTAATAATAGTATATATATTTAAATATTTGATTTTAAAACTTGGATTTCCAGATTCATTCCCTTACTGCTTTGCCACCCACCATTACTGGGAAGATAAGCAATTCAGTATAGGTTGTACATGTGTAGCTAATGCAAAACATTACCATAGTAAATATATTGTAAAAAACTGACTATATTTCCTTCCCTCCTATCCCACCTCCCACTTGTTCTATTCTCTACTTTGATCCTGTCCCTTTTAAAAAACGGGTGCTTCCAAATTCCCTCCCCCCCTCAGCCTGCCCTCCTTTTCATCAACCCCCCTCTCATTCCCTTCCCCCTTAGTCTCCTTTAGGGTGACATACACTATTTAGTGTGTATGTCATTCCTTACCTGAGGCAAATTCAGTGAGAATAAGGTTGACTCATTCCCTTTTGCTTTCCTATTCTTCCCCTCCATTGTAACCTTTTCCCTTGCCTCTTCTATATGAGATAGTTGACCCTATTCTGTCTCTTTCCATCTCCTCTCATTATATTCCTCTCTCACCTCTTAATTTCACCTTTTAAGTATCATCCCTTTCTAATTAAATAAGTCCTGTGCCCTCTATCTATGTATACCTGTAAACATATCTACACACATTCACATATGTATTCATATGGCTGTATACACCCCTATATATATGTGTGTGTATACACACACACACATTTCTATTCCCTTCAAATATTTTCATACTGAGAAAGGCTTCATCCCTTACATTTCTCATTTTTCCATGTAGGTATCTTAATAGTTCAGTTTTGATAAGTTCCTTATGATTTCTTTTCCCTGTTTACCTTCTCATGCTTCTCTTGCTTCTTGTATCTTAATGTCAATTTTTCTGTTCAACTCTGTATTTTTTCATCAAAAATGCTTGAAAGTCCTCTATTCCACTTAATGACCATATTTTCCCCTGAAACATGATACTCAGTTTTGCTGGGTAGGTGATGTTTGGTTTTAATCCCAGTACCTTTGACCTCAAGAATATCATATTCCAAGCCCTTCAGTCCCTCAGTGTAGAAGCTGCCAGACCCTAAGTTACCCTGATTGTATTTTCACAATATTAAAATTATTTCTTCCCGTCTGCTTTTAATATTTTCTCCTTGATCTGGGAATTTCAGAACCTGGATATAACATTCCTAGGAGTTTTCTTTTTGGCATCTTTTTCAGGAGGGGATCAGTGGATTCTTTCAACTGCTATTTTGCCCTCTGGTTCTAAACAAACCATCAGGGAATTTTTTTTTGAAAAATTTCTTGGAGGATCATTTCTAGGTTCTTTCTTTGATCATGACTTTCAGGTAGTCCAATAATATTTAAATTAACACTCCTGCATCTATTTTCCATGTCAGTGGTTTTTCCAATGAGATATTTCACATTGCCTTCTATTCTTTCATTTGTTTGGATCTGTTTAACAGCATCTTGATTTCTCCTAAAGTCATTAGCATCCATTTGCTCCAATCTAATTCTTAAGGAATGATTCTCCTCAGTGAGCTTTTGATATTCTTTTTCCATCTGTCAAATTCGGTGTTTTAAGGCCTTTTTCTCCTCATTGCCTTTTAAAATTCTTTTACCATTTGAGTTAGTCTATTTTTTAAGGTGTTATATTCCTCAGTCAGGCTGTTGACACTCATTTCACATTTTTTTGCATCATTCTCATTTCTCTTCCCATTTTTTCTTCCAGTTCTATTATCTGCTTCTTGGAAGCTTTTGGTGCAGGAGTTTTGATTTCACTGTCTTCCTCCTGTTCCATCCTTTGATCCTTTTTGTCCACAAAATAGGATTTTAACGTTGGATTCTGCTGCTTGTTTTGCTTCCTTTACCAGGTCATGTCGCCACTCAGTAACTTGAAGCCTGGGATTTTTGCCACTGTAGGACTCTGCCACCAGCTAGGGGAGCTTCATTCCAAATGCTGAGGTTTTCTCAGCTGCCAGAGGTATTAGTTCAGTGCCCTCGCTGATGCCTCCACATGCTCTGGCAAGCTGCTCACACACCCCAGGACCTCTACCCTAGACCGCAATCTAGATCCAAAAATGTTAAAGAAAGAGGGATTACCCCTCACACTGGTCCCTTGGTCCCCCTACACTCTGCAGGTCAGGAACTGAAGCTGCCATGTGGTGGCGTCTGCACCGGAGTCCTCAGTGGCTTCTTACCCCAGGGGGCCAAAGCCAATGCACTCCCAAATACTGGGTCCCAAAGCCCACACTGCACTAACCTCTCACTTTGTCCTTCACATCTATGTGTTGATAATTCTGGACCACCACAGCTGCTGGTTTTTTGAACTCCCTGCAGCTGGTGGTTGGTCAGGCCCACCCTGGGTCTAAAACCCCTGACTTGCGTGTGTCTGTGGTCATCTCCCATAGCAATGTACTGACTGCTACATGCAGGCCTGCCAGGCTGTCTTCAGTGGGAGGTTAGCTTCTTTAGGTAATATTGTGGATTCTGTAGCTGCAAAGTCTGTTCAGAGTCCCCTTTTACTTGAATTGGAGGTGGTGGGAGGTGGAACCACTTGGAGGTTCTGTTTCTCTCAACTCTGTTTTTTTTTTCATCATGAATGCTTGAAAGTTCTCTATTCAACTGAATGACCATATTTTCTCCTGAAACATGATACTCAATTTTTCTGGGTAGCTGCTTCTTGGGTTTAATCCCAGCTCCTTTGACCTCTGGAATATCATATTCCATACCCTTTGATCTCTCAATGTAGAAGCTTCCAGACCCTGTTTTATCTTGAAAGTGTTGCCACAATATTGAAGTTGTTTCCTCTTGGCTGCTTGTTCTATTTTCTCCTTGATCTGGGAACTCTGGAACCTGGCAATAACATCCCTAGTAGTTTTCTTTTTGGGATCTTTTTCAGGAGGTGGATGGCTTCTTTCAACCTCTATTTTGCCCTCTGGTTCTAAAACATTAGGGCAATTTTTCTTGACATGTGATTTCTAGATTTATTTTTTGATCATAGCTTTCAGGTAGTCAAATAATTTTTAAATTATTTCTTGTGGATCTATTTTCCAGATCCATGGTTTTTACAGTGAGATATTTCACATTGCCCTCTATTTTTACTTTCTACCTCTTTAAGAGTATCTTGATTTCTAATAAATTCACTAGTTTCCATTTGCTCCTATCTAATTCTGAAGGAATGATTTTCTTCAGTGAGATGTTGAGTTTCTTTTTTCCATGTGGCAAATTCAGATTTTTAAGGGATGCTTCTCCTCATTGGCTTTTTGATCCTCTTTTGCCATTTAAATTAATCTATTTTTAAGGTGTTTTTTTTTCAGTCAGGTTGTTGACTCACTTTTCATGATTTTCTTGCATCATTCTCATTTCTCTTGCCAAATTTTCCTCCACTTCTCTTTTTTGGTTTCAAAATCCTTCTTAAGGTCCTCTATGGCCCATAACCAGTTCATATTTTTCTTGGAAGATTTTGGTACTGCAGTTTTGACTTTGTTTTCTTCCTCCTGTTCCATGCTTTCATTCTTTATGTCCCCAAAATGGAATTGAAATTTGGATTGCTGTGCTTGCTTTGCTTCCTTTTCTTCCTCATGTTGCCACTCAATTCCTTGACTTTTGAGCTTTTTGCCATGGTAGAACTCTGCTTCCAGAGAGGAGAGCTTTGTTCCAAATCACTGGGTTTATCAGCTGCCAGAGCTTTTAATTGGGTGCCCTCTCTGAAGCCTCCACAGGCTCTGGCTGGTGGTCACACACCCCAGGACATCAATCATAGACAGCAATCCCGATCTAAGCAGGTCAAACATGAGTTATTACCCTTCAAAATGGTTGCTTGGTCACCCTAAAATTTGTGGGCCAGGAGCTCTGAAGTAACTACGTGACAGCAGCTGCTGTGCTTCCCTCTGGGGCAGAGGACAGACCATATTCCATGATCTCCTGTTCCCAAAGTCTACACTAAACTCTCACATTGTCTTTGGAATTTATGGGTTGATAATTCTGGAAACTACCACAGCTGCTGGTATTCCGCTCTACTGAAGCCAAATCCCTCCTGCTGGCTTTTAGTTGAGGCCTCCCTGAGGCTAAAACTGTGGGCTTACTTGGGGCTGGGCTTTCTGCTCCCAGAGTGCTTCAATGGACCCTTTCTGTCCACCTGCTAGGCTGCCTTCAACTGGAGATTTGTTTCTCTCTCTCACTTTTTGGGTTCTGTAGCCTTGATGTTTGTTTAGAGTCATTTTTATTGTTATTTGAGGTGGTTAAGGAAGGGAGGCAATGGATTTTCCTGCTTCCATGTCACTATCTTGCCTCTGCCACTTTCCATGCTCCATGAGTCTTGTGTGAAATAGTAAACCAATTCCCATCCTTGCATTTTGGTGTTAAGCAAGGAGAGACCAATTGTAGTCAAGTCCCTTGGAGTGAATCACTTGGACAGTAGGGAAAGAAAATCTTCTGTCTCCTGACAATCACTCACACCCATCACCCAAGCAAAAGAAAACCTTTGGAATTTCAGAAAGGAAGAAGTGGACATTAAATTTTCCTAGCAACATCCCTTGAACAGCAGTGACTGTAACATGTCTATAGGATCAAAGGACAAACTAGATACTCTGAATATATATAATCTACAGACTCTACAGGAGGGGTATTTTGCAGACTCCAGAAAAATGATCTGCAAAAGTTGAGAATATTATACTTTACCACATATACTTGATTCTACAAACTTGAGTCCACTTTCCCAGGAATCTGTATGTACTTGTGGGTGAAACTTTAACACACATTGGGGTTGGTTGAGGAAATATTTTACACTCAATGTTGTTATTATATTGCCTGAGTAAATCTTACTAAAGAAAATGACTTAAAATGACTAATTATTAACTCATTGTGGAAGGCAGAGAACAAACATTGTCCATCTTCTCAGTGCTTTTTAGAATCCATGGAGAGGAATAGTAGCCACTATATTTTGACACAACCTTCCAGACATCACGGGGTTCAGGAAACTTGGTCCAGAGCACGTGTTCAACCAGACTTGATGCTCAGCATCATGTACCATCAGCTCAAAACTAATCTTTATTTTTTCCTCAAGCCATATATATTCTAAGACCATTTTCTCTGAAATTAAATTCTAAAATTTCTATTTATAACTTCCTTTTATAATATTTTCATTAAAAAATTTTTTCACCATTCTATTTTTCTTTTGAAGCTTTTTCATAATCTTTTTCTACATTATATAATTTCTTTCTAGATCTCTTCATTTTAAATTTACCTTTTCTACTTCCTAATATCTCATTACTTTTAAAGGTCTTCTGATTTCTTGTTAACCATCACTTTTATCCTTTATAAATACATACATACACGTATATATACATACATATATGTGCAATGTGTGCATATATGCATATTTATATGTGTGTTCACACACACACATTTTTCAGATGCCTGCGCATTCCCTTATTATTATCCACTTTAATGAAGTCAAGATCCCTGAGTTGTAAGGGGTGGAAAATAGACAATCCAGGCATAAATCTTAAGCATTCCCCAGGTCTGCTCTGCTGCTCTCTATAGAATAAAGATAAAAAGGGAGGGGATGTACAGAACCTCTAGGGTGGCATTTGTTTAGCTGACCCACTGTTCCTGAAGTCTTTTCTCTTGATGAAATGTAGAGAAAAATGAGACCTATTGCTCTATAAGCTAGTACAGTAGAAAGAATACTATTTCTGTCATCAGAGATGAAGTCAACTCTTTCTTCCATTTATGATATGCATGGCCTTGGCCAAGTCTGCATCTCAGTTTCCTCGTATACAAACCAAGGCATTTCAACTCGATATTTTTTGAGGTACCATCCAGCTCCACATCTATGATCTTATGGTATCTTAATGATGAAGCAGCTTGCTATTCTTGGGAAGATTTCCATATAGCTTTCTGTTTTCCTACATAGAGTCACCTTGGCAAAGATTTGCTGTGAATCACCTAAGATCTTAGGCATATTGTAGTAATATGGTGTAGTAATGCATTCTATCAATAAGCATTTATCAAATTATACACTACATGTGAGGTCCTGTGCTAGGTAATTGAAGCACGGCCAAATTATAGACATATGTCTTTATTTTTTATGTGTAATCAGGAAAATCTTTAAGTCTCTGAGTTGCTTGCCTTTAAGGTGGTATGAAATATTCACATTGAAAGTTTACCATCCCAACAAAATTGCTCTGAATTCTTCTCCCCTCAAAAAATTGATAAATGAAGCTATTATTCACAAAATCTTTTACTCTGCGTCTATAATTTGGGACAATAGTATAAGAAAAAAGGTTTTAAAATATTAGTGTTTATCTCCTGTTAAAATACTGAATTGACTAACCTATCTAAAATGAAAGACTGATTTGAGGAAATTGTGGGAGTTGAAGTCAAAAGGAAATTTTGGAGTGGATTGCATTGAGTCATATATGTCAAGGAAAAATGTGTTGTACATTTTTTATAATATTAATCTTTGAAATTATTAAAGAATTCTAGCTTTTTTTTTATAATTGGCCATTAGGTTTGTTTCTCATATCTAATCTTTAAGCAATGTAAACACACACCAGTTTTAGGAGATTTAATTTCCATTCATTAAGGTTATAATGCAACTTCTGTGGGGCTCCTGCTTCTACCTCCTCCAATTCATGTAAAAGGTGAGTCTGAACAAATTTTGGAGCTACAGAACCCACAAAATGACACAGAGAAGCTAACTTCTCACTGAATACACTCCAGCAGGCTGGCAGGCAGGGGCCAGCACAGTATTCTGGGAGCCAAGTACAGCCCCCTGTGACTACTACCAGCCCCCAGCAAGAGGGACTTCAGATCACCAGCTGTGGTGGTTTGAGAATTATCAAACCATAGATGCTAGGGACAAATTAAGAGGTCAGTGCAGTGTGGAATTTGTGAACCAGGAGTTTGGGAGTGGGGTCAGGTCTTTACACTCTGGAGGAAGAAGCAGGTGAGGTGTGGCAGCCATGCAGTCACCGCCACATGGCTGCTTCAGAGTTCCTGGTGTGCAGATCGTAGGGGGACCAAGAGACCAGTCTAAGGGGTAATCACTCCTGTTTTAAACTGCTTGTATTGGGATTGTGATCTAGGATGGACGTCTTAGGGTGTGTGACCAGTTTGCCAGAGATTCTGGAGGCTTCAGATAGGGCACCCAACTCATAGCTCCAGCAACTGCAAAAACCCCAGCGATTGGGTCAAAGCTTCCCTCACTGGTAGCAGAGTTCTGCTGTAGCAAATAAGCTCAAAAGTCAAGTAATTGAGTAGAAACATGAACAAACAAGGAAAGCAAAGCAAGCATGGAAATGTGACTTTACACTCTTATTTTGGGGAACAAAAAAATCAAAGCATGGAACAGGCGGAAGACAGCATAGTCAGAACTCCTGCACCAGAAGCTTTGAAGAAATTAATGAGCTGCTTACAGGCCATAGAGGAGCTAAGGAAGGATTTTGAAAACCAACTAAGATAAGTGGAAGAAAAATTGGGAAGAGAAATGACGAGGCAAGAAAATTACAAAATGAGAGTCATCAACCTGACTGAAGAAAATAGCAGCTTAAAAAATAGACTAACTCAAATGGCAAAAGATGTTCAAAAAACCAATGAGTAGAAGAATGCCTTAAAAAGCCAAATTTGCCAGATGGAAAAAGAGTCTCAAAATCTCACTGAAGAGAATCATTCCTTCAAAATTAGATTAGAGCAAATCAAAGCTAGGGATTTTATGAGAAATCAAGATATTATTAAACAGATCCAAACAAATGAAAAAGTAGAAGGCAATGTGAAATATCTATTTGGTAAACCACTGATCTGGAAAATAGATCCAGGAGAGATAATTTTAAAATTGTTGGACTACCTGAAAGCCATGATCAAAAAACAACCTAGAAATGATCCTCCAAGAAATTCTCAAGGAAAATTGTCCTGATGTTTTAGAACCAGAGGGCAAAAAGATCCCAAAAAGAAAACTCCTAGCAATATTATAGCCTAGGTTCCAGACTTCCCAGATCAAGTAGAAAATATTACAAGCAGCCAAGAAGAAAAATTTGAATACTATGGAAACCCAATCAGGATAACACAGGATCTGGCAGCTTCTACACTAAATGATTGAAGGGCTTAGAATATGATGTTCCAGAGGTCAAAGGAGCTTGGATTAAAAACAAGAATCACCTAATGAGTAAAACTGAGTATAATGTTTCAGGGGAAAATTTGGTCATTCAGTGGAATAGAGGACTTTCAAGCATTCTTGGTGAAAAAAAAACAGCGTTGAATAGAAAATTTGACATTCAGATACAAGAAGCAAGAGAAGGATGAGAAGGTAAACAGGGAAAAGAAATCATAAGGAACTTATCAGAGTTGAACTCTTTACATTCTACATGGAAAAATGATCATTGTAACTGATGAAACTTTTCTCAGTATGAGAATAGTTGAATGGAATGGAAATGTATGTATACATACATACACGTATGTATATGAATACATACATACATATATTTCTATATAGGAGTGTATGGGTGTATGAATACATATGTGAGTATGTGTATATATGTGGACAGGTATACATAGACAAAGGCTATAAGACAACATGAATAGGAAGGGATGATACTTTAAAGGCGAAATTAAGACATGAGTGAGGAATATATTGAGAGGAGATTGGGAGACATAGAATGGGGCAAATTATCTTATATAGAGGAGGCAAGGGAAAAATGTTACAATGGAGGGGAAGAACATGAAGGCAAAATGGAATGAGTCAAACTTATTTGCAATGAATTTGGCTTAGGGAGGGAATGGCATATGCACTAAATAGGGTATCTCACCCTACAGGTGAGTAGGGGGGAAGGGGATGAGAGGCAGGATGATGGAAGGGAGGGCAGACTGCGGGGAAGGGAAGTTGGAAGCACCCACTTTTGAAAAGGGCCAGGATCAAAGCAGAGAATAGAATAAGGTGGGGGTGGGATAGGATGGAGGGAAATATAGTCTTTTTTCCCCAATATATCCAGTATGGAAACGTTTTGCAAAACTACGCATATACAACCTATATTTAATTGCTTATCGTTTGAGTAAGGGTGTGTGACGAGGGAGGTAGGGAAAGAATATGGAATTCAAAGGTGTAAAAATCAAATGTTTAAAAATATATTACTAGTATTATTATTAATTTACATGTAAGTGGGAAATAAGATAGACAGGCACTGGGCCATAGAGATCCATTGTGCCCTTCTGAAAAGTCAGAGGGGGTATGGGTGAAGAGATGGGAGAGAGCAGTTTGGGAAGGGTACATTCAGTGGGATCGCTGTTTGTGGTGGTGGGTAGGGGAAAAATGGGGAGAAAATTTGTAACTCAAAATCTTGTGGAAATGAATAATATAAACTAAAAAAAATAAAAAATAAATAAAAAAGGTTTATAATCCACCCCTGCATAGGACAACAGATCGTCAATGCCCTGCTTTTTGGTTATATCATCATGTACATGCCATGATAATGTTTGTCTTCAAGAAAGGCGAAAAAGTAGAGAATTCATTCTGCTTTTACTGCTTGGATTCAGTGAGTAATCCAGGAACAATGGGTGAAAGACATAGTAGCAATTTTATGTTTGATTTATTTATTTTTTCTAACAGTTAGAACTATTGAAAAGAAAAAAAGGGGTTACCTGAGGGGATATTGGAATCCCCCTTATTAGAAGTCAAAAAGCAAAGTTGAACTGAAAACTTCTTTCGTTTGTTGGGGATGGGTTCTGGTTCAGGAAGGTTTTTGCAGGGGAGCCATGGTGATCTTTACCTGAGATTCTGTTGTCCTGTTTATTTTAACTGCAGTTGTCTTGTTCTTTTTTTAAATGTAATTCCTCAAATTATTTATAATTCCCCTTCATTACTTATCTCCTCTGTATATTTCATCTCTTTGGGTATTTTCCACTAATTTTAAGTCAGTAAATATTGTGCTAGGGTAGAGTACCAAAATATACATGTAAATATTCAGGCATTCAAACCTCTACATTGAGCCAGGTATATGGTTATACATTGGAGATATGCAAACAAAAAAGAGAGAAAAACAAACAGAACAACAATAAAACAAAGCAGTCCCTTATCCCACAGAGTACATGGAAGATATGGAGTGTAAATAACTTCATATATACAAGATGTAGTATATATTGGCGATAGTCTAATATAGAAGTCACAAACAATAAGGAAGACTATGATCTGAAGCACTGCTCAAGCACTTATTTAGTTCCAGTTGGATATTGGGATCAAATGAGGCATATACAAGTCATGGAACATTTATTCCAAGGAGATTTACTTTGCCCTAATGCAGTTAGGATATCACTTAAGGATACAGTGTCTTCTCTGAATACAGTCCTCTACCATTTGTAAAACTGTCAGATCAAGATGCATCAATGAAGCATAAATTCTATCAAAACTGGGAAGGGCGCCCAGCAGAAAGTGAGAATTTAGGCAAGACATGAGGAAAACCTGAAGTTTGGCATGAAGAAGGTGAGAATTTCAGGCTTGGGGGCTAGTCAGTGAAAATGCACAGAGTCCAAAGAAGTGTTTTTTTTTTATTTCTTTTCCTTGAATTGAATTTTATGTTTATTTTAGTTTACATCATTCATTTCCCCAAGATTTTGCATTGCAAATTTTCTCCCCAATTTTCCCCTGCCTACCACCCCAAAACAGCAATCCCACTGAATATCCCCTCCCCCAATCTGCTCTCTCCTATATCCTCCTCCATCCTCCCTCTGACTTTCCAGTAGGGCATGGTGGACCTCTGTGCCTCAGTACCTGTATATCTTATTTCCCAGGTGCATGTAAAATAACAATAGTAATAATAATAATAATAAGTAATATGTATTTAAAACCTTTGATTTTAAAACTTTGAATTCCAGATTCTTTCACTTCTTCCACCCATCACCAAACCTTACTGGGAAGATAAGCAGTTCAATATAGGTTGTACATGTGTATCTATGCAAAACATTTCCATAGTGTATATATTTTGAAAGAAGGACCTCCATCCTATCCCGCGCAGACTTGTTCTATTTTCTACTTTGATCCCATCCCTTTTCAAAAGTGGGTGCTTCCAACTTCCCTCCCCCCCAACCTGCCCTCCCCTCATAATCCCCTCTCTCATCCCCTTTCCCCCTACTCTCCTGTAGGGAGAGATAGCCTATTTAGTATGTATGTCATTCCCTCCCTAAGCCAAATTCATTGATAGTAAGGTTGACTCATTGCCTTTTGCATTCCTGTTCTTGCCCTTCATTGTAACCATTTTCACTTGCCTCTTCTATATAAGAAAGTTTACCCCATTCTGTCTCTCCCCATCTCCTATCATTATATTCCTCACTCGCCTCTCAATTTCACCTTTTAAGTATCATCCTTCCCTATTCAATTGGCCCTGTGCCCTCTGTCTATGTATACCTGTACACATATATACACACACTTACATATGTATTCATATGCCCATCTACACTCCTATATAGACATATGTATGTTTGTATATGTGTGTGGATAGATAGATAGATAAATAGATAGATAGATAGATAGATACATAGATAGATAGATACATAGACAGACAGACAGACAGACAGAGAGATAGATAGATAGATAGATAGATAGATAGATAGATAGATAGATAGATGGATAGATAGATATTCCCTTCAACTATTCTCATACTGAGAAAAGTTTCATCAGTTACTGTTCTCATTTTTCTATGTAGAAATGTAAATCGTTCAACTTTGATAAGTTCCTTATGATTTCTTTTCCCTGTTTACCTTCCCATGCTACTCTTGCATCTTGTATCTGAATGTCAAATTTTTTTTTTCCACTCTGTTTTTTTCATCATGAATGCTTGAAATTCCTCTATTCCACTGAATGACCATAATTCCCCCTGGAACATGATACTCAGTTTTGGTGTGTAGGTGATTCTTGGTTTTAATGCCAGCTCCGTTGCCCTCTGGAATATCATATTCCAAGCCCTTTGAACCTTCAGTGTAGAAGCTGCCAATTCCTGTGTTATCCTGAATGTATTTCCACAATATACAAATTGTTTCTTCTTGGCTGCTTGTAATATTTTCTCCTTTATCTGGGAACTCTGGAACGTGGCTATAATATTCCTAGGAGTTTTCTTTTTGGGATATTTTTCAGGAGGTGATTGGTGGATTCTTTCAACCTCTATTTTGCCCTCTGGTTCTAAAACTTCAGGACAATTTTCCCTGACAATTGCTTGAAAGATGATTTGTAGTTAGCAACTTACCAATCATTACATTTCACTGAAGCATGAATTCATAATCCAGAATCCAGAATTAAGAAGAATGTTAGAAGAAAGGAAAATTGAAGCAGCTCTTCTGGATGTCCTGCTTAAGCTTAAAACTGAAAAGAAAGAGTTAGATGAGATCATAGTTTGGGTGGATGAACCAAATTAAAGTTTCTTGTACATAGATAGTACTTGAGTATATTTGTAGGCAGTAGAGAAGAGCCGGTAAATTGAGATATATTAATGACTAAGGAGAAAACATATTTTTTTATGTTAGAAGGAACCCCCCCCCCAAAGCCTTAGTTTATATTAATCACATGCTGTTAAAAGATTGTGGGATGGGGTGGCTCCTAGGGTACCCAAGGTCCAATTTTCTATCACCTACATGTGATTCTTAATTCAGAAGTGACTTGATAGAAGCTGAATTTTACCTTCTCTTTAAATCTATATCATACCACGCTCAGTCAGTACTTAATATATGTTTGTCATATCATATTGTATTGTATCATACTGGACCATATTGTTTCATTGTGTTGTTTTGTCTGTCATTGCATTATCATTATTTTTTTTTTGCTCCCTTTTTTTCCCTTCTGATACACATACCAATCTTTCTCACATCTTCCTAAATCTAAAGGAATGGTTTTTTTCCCCTCTGTGCTAGGCTTATGCATGTTTCTTCATAGGCATGGCTACTTTTCCAATAATTTCTAACCCCCAACCTCTCAGTTTTCTCAATTATCCTGCTATTAGTACCACAGAAACACAGAATGTCTTTCTGTCTTTACCACAGAGCTATAAAGTCTTAGAGTAAGAACCTAAAAGCTCACCTAATCCAGTCTTTACCCAAGTAGCTATGACATGTAGAGCAGCCCTGACAATTAGTCAGCTATCCTCTGATTAAAGGCTTCTTGTGATGAAGGAATCCAGTAACTCATGAGGAGGTAGCTGATTCCACTTTTGGACTACTTTCATGATTTGAAAGTTTTCCTTAAATGGAGCAGATAACTATGTCTCTGAAAAGAGCTCTTAGGTCTGCCCTCAAAACATAATTAAAATTGTTACAATCCCAGTTCCTCAATTGTATCCTTTTAGGCTTTTGAAGGGGGTGATTTTTTCCCTTCCTTGTCCCACCCTCCATTACTCAACTCTATATCCCCTGGCCAAGTCTTTTCTATACTAAACATTGCTTGTTCTTTCACCTAGTACTTTTATGATAGTCATGTGGACATTCCTTTCTTTGTATGGCATCATGCTGTTTTTTTTTTTTTTTATTAAGCAATCAGGGTTAAGTAACTTACTCAAGGTTACACGGCCAGTTACTTCTGGGTGTGGTGCTGAGTGTCTGAGCCTGGGATTCGATCTCCAGGTCGTCCCAACACTGGAGCTGGTGCTCTTACTCGCTGAGCCACCTGGCTGCCCCTAAGCAATTGGGGTTAAGTAACTTGCTCAAAGTTACACAGCCAGTTGTTTCTGGGTGGGTGCTAAGTGTCTGAGCCCGGGATTTGATCTCCAAGTCGTTCTGACACTGGAGCCGGTGCTCTTACTTGCTGTGCTACCTGGCCGCCCCATCATGCTGGTTTTTTAATCAGAGGATCTGAGTCTAAATCTTATCTCTCATTCTTACTAGTCATGGGAAGTTGGGTAAGTGACTTAACCTACCCTGGCCTCAGAATTATCAACTGAAAAATCAATGATGGGGAGGGAGGGGCAGCTAAGTGGCACAGTGAATAGAGCATTGGCCCTGGAGTCAGGTGGACCTGAGTTGAAATCTGGTCTCAGACACTTAACATACAAACAAAAAGAAACTAGCCATGTGACCTTGGGCAAGTAACTTATCCCCAATTGCCTTACCTTCTCCCCTCCAAAAAGCAAAAAAAAAAAAAAAATAACGATCCCATCATTGATATCATTGGCTGTAGCAGCAAGCACCCCAAGCTTCCTCAGGGTTTGCTGCCAATACAGGTTCTTGGATCTGCTTTGTTAAAGGAAAGCAACTCAAAATGGGTTAACAAGCTTACTTTAATCAGTCAGACATATATCATTTACCTTGTTCAGGGGAAAAAGGTCAGCAGCCCGAACTTCAAAGTATACAGGCAGAATTATCAAGACAGAAACAGATTAAGTAGACAGATTTCAAACTGTCCAACCATTACATCCATACCCAGTCAACATCTTGGTTTCAACATCTGGGTTTTTCAAAGCTGGGGGGGCTCTGGACAACAGCTTCCCAGAATCCAGATCAAATCACAGAACACTTCTCAAAGTGAGCCCCCAAAACAAAGCCTCACAACAGGGCTTATATAGCCTTCTCCTGGCTCAGAGAATGTAACAACCTTTTGGACCCACTGGCCAATCAAAAAGTATCTACTGAAAAACAAGCCTCCCACCCCAGGCTCCAGGTGCACTTTAGCCTAGGGGCAGGGAAGATCTTTAAAATTTACATTCCCATTACATTGGTATCATCACTCTCACCACTTGGTCACCTTTGTCTAATTATTCTCTAAATTGTCCAATGCCTTTCTAAGATGTGAGATGTGGAACTCATTAAAATACACTAGCTTTGGTCCAATCAAAATAGAGGACAACAAAAATAGCATTTCCTTTGAGAGAGCCTACAAATTTCTCCAAATACAGTCAAAGGTCACATTTTTTTAACTACAAAGCTATTGAAATTACTCGGGATTATCCTTTCAATACTTATGCAATTATTTTTCTCACAAAGAATTGTTGAAAGAGGACTCACTCCAGATTAAGACATCCTTCTTTCAAATTGTACTTCTGATTCTGAAATATTTGTGTGGCCTTGGACAACTCACTAATCAAGCTTCCTTAGACTTCATTTTCTTTTTCTTTTTTTGCCTTTTGGAGGACAATTGGAGTTAAGTAACTTGCCCAAGGTTACATAGCTAGTTTAGACTTAATTTTTGATTTATTAAATGAGTAGGTTAGTCTATATGGCTTCTATAATTGTGTGGTTTCTTACCTTGGAAAGACGTGGAACATCTTCGGACTTTGGTATCCCTATTTTTAAAATTAAGCAGTCCCTTCTAACTTTTAATCAATGATTTACTTTTCGACACAGGCTTTATTCCTTTGAGTTCCCATCCCTCTGAATATTTCTGTTTATGTGAACACCACTATTTTCAGTGTTTTCCATCCTGGCCAAAGACCAAGGCAGGTTATTATTGGTGCCATTTTAATAGGGTCTGTTCAGCACTTCTGCCTGTCTGTATAGGAGAAAAAATGGTTCACCATGAAATGAATTTACAATTCATCCTTCCTAACACAAGCTCCCATTCACCATCAACTTTTCTTCATGGAAACAAATGTTCCAGCAACACACACAGCTCTCTAGTGGGTAAGTGAGGATTGCTCTGGCAGGATCTCTCATAAGGTTAAAGGATTCCTTCACCTGCCTTCAGTCACGGGATGACTCCCAGCTGCTCCCAGCTTGGCCATTCTGTTGGAATCCATGAGTGGCTTTACTTTCACTTCTGCTGACCTTAGGCTAAGAGCAGCAAAGTAAATTCCATCACCTTCCTCCCAGAAGCAAGAACATTTGTTATGCATGCTCATGATTCCCACTATTCAGCGAAGAATATTGGCACTCACTTTAGTTCTTCCCTCCAAAAATTGGGTCTCATTTCTTGGTCATTGGGCTTTATTAATAGACAGAGAAAAGCAGTCAAATGAAAACTTCACTTCCCATTCATTGAATAAAGCAATAGCTTATTGAACAACATATACTTATCAGCAGAGCTGGGCTTTGCCGAGATCATTTTATCATTAATTTGTGGTGCAGCTTCTTTGACTCTATATGTCAGTCTAATCTTAAATCCCCCAAGTTGTAATTTCACAGGGTTCTTCTGCTTAGTTATAATTCATCAATCCAATTAACTTCTTTTGAGAAGAGGTTGAAGCTTAGTGGTCACAACAACAGCAGCAGCAGCTAAAATGTATATAGTATTTACGATGTACAAAACACTGTGTTAAGTTCTTTACAATTATCTTATTTGATCTTCATAACAATCCTGGGAAGTAGGTTCTATCCTTATCCTCATTTCACAGACGAGGAAACTGAGTCAAACAGACATTATTTGCCCAGTCTAAATATCAAACTGGATTTGAACTCAGGTCTTCCAGACTTTAAGATTAACACTCTAAACCAGGGCAGAAGAACCTGTGGCTCTCTAGGTCCTCAAGTGTGGCCCTTTAAATAAGTCCAAACTTCACCAAACAAATGATTTTATTAATGCCTCTAGGCTGCAGGTTCCCCACCTCTACTCTAAACACTGTGCCACCTCACAGTTTCAGTGGTGAAATAAGAATTCTCTCTCTCTCTCTCTCTCTCTCTCTCTCTGTCTCTCTCTCATGCACACACACATACATACACACATGCATGCAGACATACTCATATCATATTCCCTTTAAAGATAAGTTTTGCTAATTCTAAAATCTTATCTACCTTATCTATCTTTCAAAGTCCATATCTAAGTTGTATTTGTCTGTGAGAATACATTGTTTAAAGAAAAGAAGCACTGAAGGCCATGTTTTCTAACTTTCTGAAAAGTGTTTTGATCCTCCCCACCCCACCCGAGAACAACAACAACACAAAAAAATAACTGCACTTCACTAATCCTTCTTCGTTTTGTCTAAAGCCTGAGCACTTCTTCTTTAATGTGTTCAGCTGATCAAGTGCATTAAATATTCTTTTTCCCACATAAATCTAATTTATACAGTTAGAAGAAAGGGAACAGCCATCCGAATAATGTCTCTAAGGAGCATGGAGAAACATTTCAAACAGAATGGGAATAGAACTGGAACGACATACCAAATATGAGAATGAAGTTTCTTCCCAGAACTACCTACAGGTGTCATTCTCAAGCCTATGTTTCAAAATGTATGCCAAAGAGAAAACATGTTCTACTCTAGCTCACAGGAGGGGCCATCATGTAAGAGTCTAATGTGGGAAAGTTCTATTTGGAGAGCAATGTTTGATGCCAGAGACATTTGATGTAATCCCTGAGTACCACTGTAGCAATAGGTTGGCAGGTCTAGGTAGCTATGTGATATAAAGCAGTAGACATATAGGCAGGAAAATCTGATTCCAACACCTGCTGTAGTCATTAGTTGTGCAATTTTGGACAAGTTACTACATCTCTCTTCCTCAATTTCTTGTTCTATAAGATGTGAGAATAATAGCAAATACCACACAAAGCTGTTGTGAAGATCAGATAAGATAACCTACTTGAAGCACTTTGCCAACCTCAAAACTCTCTATAAATGCAAATTGTTATTATTGTTGCAGACAAAATGGAAGATATGATAGAAAGTGAAATTAGCTGCTAGAATATCTGGAATTTTTAAAAAAGCTTCTGTAATTGAGAAGTCTTTGAAAAATCAATGTGCATTTAAGGGAGAATAACATGCCATATTTTACTAAGCTTCTCTAGTTCCCCTCTTATAAGTACTTTCAATATCTGGTAGAGGGAAGACCTTGACACAAATTCAAAATACAACAATATGAAAACAGCTAAAACCAAAGGATCAAAGAAAAATGTGACACAAGCTGAAAATGAATCTCTGGAGTAATTAAAAAAAAGGAGACATTGTAGTAGAGGAAAAAATAAGAAGTAAAAGTGAAGGGAGAAAATTATGGAAATAGAAACAACATATTGGTAAAAAGAGACACAAAACTTTTGAAATAACATAAAAAACAGAAGTGCTTAAATATTAAAAGAGGCACAAATATTAGTTGATGAAAAGAAATATTTTAAAAGTGGAATTGACCAACTTGAAAAAAAAAGATACGAAAATCTCAGTAAGGAATATATTTCTCTAAAAATTAAATTCAGCAACCAGAAACTCTTTTAGTAGGAGCAAAAAATTGGAAATTGAAGAAAAGTTCATCCATTGGGGAATGGCTGAATAAGTTGTGGTAGATGATTGTAACACAGTACTGTTGTGCTGTAAGAAATGATGATGAGGATGCTCTGAAAAGCTTGGAAAAACTTACATGAATTGATGTAGAGTTAAGGGAACAGAAACAAGAAAACATTGTAGACAGAAATGGCAATACTGTTAGATAATTAACTGAGAAAGACTTAGCTATTCTCAGCAATACAATGATCTAAGAATACTCTGAAGGACTTAGGAGGAAGAATCCTAGCCATCTCCAGAAAAAAAAAAATATATATATATATATTCTTTTTCTTCTTTTCTTTCTTTTTTGGTGTGTGTTTTGTTTCACAACATAACTAATTTGGAAATATATTTTACATAAATGCATTGGTATAACATAAATTATATATATATATATATAATTGTCTTTTCAGTGAGGGAAAAGAAAAAAAGGGAGAAAGAAAATTTGGAAATAAAATAAATGTTAATTATTTTACATGTAATTGGGAGAAAATAAAATGTTAATTTTTTAAATTTATATTTTATTTATTTATTTTTAGTTTGCAACGTATATTTCCAAAAGATTTTGAGTTACAAATTTTCACTCCATCTTTCCCCTAACCACCACCCCAAGATAGATAGCCTACTGAATACCTGAAGGTATTTGAAGTACTGAATACCTCTTCCCCCAATTTGTTGTCTCTTATATCCACCTCCCCCCCCCCCATTTCCTCCACCAACTTTGTAGTAGGGCAAGATGGATTTCTATACCCTGGGGCTTTATTTCTTAGTTGCATGAAAAAAAAAAATTAACATTTGTTTTAAAACTTTTATTTTGGGGTGGCTAGGTGGCGCAGTGAGTAAAGCGCTCTCCCTGCACTTAGGAGGACCCTAGTTTGGTTACAGCCTCAGACACTTAACACCTACACAAAAAAACTAGTGGTGTAACCTTGAGCAAATTAACCCCAATTGCCCTCCAAAAAAGGCAAAAAAAAAAAACCCAAAAACTTTGATTTCTAGATTCTTTCCCTTCTCCCTCATCTCCCACCCCCACTGGGAAGACAAGCAGTTCGATATAGGTTGTACATGTGTAGTTACACAGAATGTTTCCATAGCATTTATATTGTGAAAGACTATATTTCCTTCCATACTGTCTTTCCCCCCACTTATTCTATGTTCTCCTTTGACCCTGTCCCTTTTCAAAAGTGTTTATTTGTAACTACCCTTTGCCCCAATCAATCCTCCCTTCTACCATCCCCCATCTTATGCCTTTCCTTCATACTTTCTTGTAGGGTAAGATAACCAATGAGTGTGTATATTATTCCCTCCTTAAGACAAAATCAATGAGAGTAATGTTGACCAATTCCTTTTCACCTTATTGTTCTTCCCTTTCATTCTAATAGTTTTCTCTTGCCTCTTTTATATAAAACAATTTACCCTATTTTGTCTCTCTTTTTCTCCTCCAATTATGCTCCTTTCTCACTTCTTAATTATATATTTTAGATATTATCCCTTCTTATTCAACTAATACTGTGCCCTCTGTCTATGTATATATGTACACACATATGCACACACTCACATATACATTTATACACAATACACCCTTCTATATATAGATGTAAGTATACACATACAACATATATATGTCATATATGAAAGGTTTTTTCAATGAGATATTTCATATTGACTTCTATGTTTTCATTTGTTTGAATCTGTTTTATAGTATCTTGATTTCTCATAAAGTCATTAGTTTCCATTTGCTCCAATCTAATTTTGAAGGAATTATTCTCTTCAATGAGTTTTTGAAATTCCTTTTGCATCTGGGCAATTGGGCTTTTTAAGACATTCTTCTCCTCATTGACTTTTTATTCTACTTATGCCATTTGAGTTAGTCTATATTTTTAATCAAATGCTTTATTAACTTCTAGTTTACATTATTAACTTCCACAAGATTTTGAGTTACAAATTTTCTCCCAGTTTTCCCCCTACCCACCACCCAAAATAGCAATCCCACTGGATATCCCTTCCTCCAATCTGCTCATTTCCTTATCTTCTCCCACACCCCAGTTAGGTAAGGAAGGGTGGATCTCTATACCCCAGTGCCTATATATCTTATTTCCCAATTGCCTAAAATAATAAACAATTATTTATAAATAATTAATAAGTACATATAATATATAAATTCATATATATGAATAAGTAAAATAATATTGCCAGAGCGGAGAGAGATGTTTCCCAAATTTCTGGGCTTTTTGCAAATGTTGTCAGAGCTATTAGATGGGCACCCTCTCTACAGCCATCACCAGCTCTGGCACACTGTTGTCCTCACCCCAGGACCACCACTCAAGCCTGGGACCCAGATCCAAGCAGGTCAAAGAAAGAGCAATTACTCTCTGAATGGTCTCTTCGTCCCCCTGTGATCTGCAGTCCAGGACCTCCAGAGGTAGCCATGTGGCAGCAGCTGCAGCTACTGTGCTGCCCACACCTCTTTCCCTGGGGGAAAGGGACCAGACTATGCTCTTCTCTCCCCCATTCCAACAGGGCCCCTTACTGACCTTTTATTTTCTCTTTGATATTTATGTGTTGAGAAATCTGGAAACCACCACAGATGCAGGTAATTCACTGTCTTGAGGTCTGCTCTGGCTAGTCTGTGCTGCTGGTTGGGGCCAGCCCAGGTGTGGACCCGGCTCATGTGGACATGCTCAGCCCCCTGCCTAGTGTGATAGACTCTTCCTGTCAGCCTGCCAGGATGCCTTCAATGGGAGATTTGTTTCTCTGTCCATTTTTGGGTTCTGTAGCTCTTAAAAATTTTTTAGAGTCATATTTTACAGGTGTTGGAAGAGGTTGGTGTGGGAGCTTAAGCAAGATCCTGCTTTTACTCTGTCATCTTGGCTCTGCCCACCAATATTAATTTTGTTTTTGTTAAAATAGAAACATGGGAAGACCTGGATGAACTGATTCAAAGCAAAATAAACAGAATCAGGACATAAGTGTAGACAGTAACAGCAATATTGTAATGATGATTACCTGTAAAAGATTCAGCAACTCTGATCAATTAGCTGACCCAAGATAATTCCTAATGACTCATGTTTAAAATTATTTTCTACTTCCCAGGAATAGAATTGATAGACAGAGGGCACAGGGTGTATTAAATATGAATGGCTAATATCTAATCAATAAAATTAAGGAGTGAGAAAGGAATATATTGGGAGAAGGAGAAAGGGAGAGTTCAAATAGGGTTATCTCACAAATTATCTCACAAAAATGACAAGTAAAAGCTGTTACAATGGAGGGAAAGTGGGAGGAAGTGAAAGGGAATGAACCCACCTTACTATCAGCAGATTTGACTTAAGGAAGGAATAGCATACACATTCAGTTGGGTATCTTACTCTACAGGAAAGTAGGAGGGAAGGGGATAAGAGGGGAGTGTGATAGAAGGGAGGGCAAATTGGAGAAGGGGGTAGTCAGAAGCAAACACTTTGTAAAGGGATAGGGTCAAAGGAGAAAATAGAATAAATGGAGGACAGAATAGGATGCAGGGAAACATACTTAGTCTTTCACTGTATGACAATTATGGAAATGTTTTACATAATTACAAATGTACAACCTATATTGAATTGCTTACCTTCTCGATGGGAGTGGGTGAGGACAGAAGAAGGGAGGGAATGTGGAAATCAAAATTAATATTAAATGTTAGAAATTGTTTTTATTTGAATCAGGAAAATAAGATATACAGGCAACGGGGTATAGAAATCTATCTTACGAACAAGAAAGTAAGGGGGAAATCCATGGGGCGGGGACAGAGAGGGGGATTGGAGGAAGGTAAAATCATAATGCATGCCATCTTGGGGGTAGGGCAGAGATGGGGAGAAAATTTGGAACTCAAAAATCTTCTGGAAATGAATGTTGAAAAATAAAAATAAATAAATTTTTTCTGTTTTGATCCACAATAAATGCTTTTTGCATTTCATTTTGGGAGTTTTTCCTAAAACATCTCACTCGGCTTGAGCCAGAGAGGCGCCCCTATGCTCCACATCATATTTCATTCTCTTCATTGTTTTGGTTCCAGTAAGAGCTCTGATTTTATTGGCATAGAGAATTCGCAGTGAGGATACCCTTTTCATTAATGCAGCCTGTCACTTTTTCTCAAATTTCCATGTATATTGAGTAGTGAGAAATTAAAATTGACTTGCCCAGAATCACAGTGCCAGTATGTGGCATAGGTGGGACTTGAACTTCTTACCCATAATTCCTCTGTCTAGCCATGATTACATGCTGATCTTCATTTTGGTGATAGTAAAATTAATTGATATTTATGAGTTTGAAAGAGACAGACAGAGAATGAAATATATGAAAGCATTGATTTAACTGTGCTCTATGCAGTTGAAATGTAAAATAGCTCATCACATATTTTTTATCAGAAAATGTCTGTAAATGCTTCAACAAATTTTGAATATTAACTTATTAATTGGTCAACAATCATTCTACAATATTTATTGTTTAGCTTTTTTTATGCAAAAGTGAATAAGATTTAATAACTGATTCCTCTTTTTAATGTGGGCACTTTTTTGTTTGTTTTTAGTCAAAGAAAGAAGCATATGTTGAAAACTATATGACAGGCCTAATTCAATTCAATCAATATTTATCTAAAAACCTACTATTGGGGCAGCCAAGTGGTGCAGTGATTAAGAGCACTGGCCCCAGAGTCGGGATGACCTGGGGATCGAATCCAGGTTCAGATATTTAGCACCAAACCCAGAAATAGCTGGCCGTGTAACCTTGACCAAGTTACTTAACACAAATTGCTTTAAAAAAATAAAAACCTACTATGCACAAATAAATCTTCTAAGATCTATGGTTAAAAATAAGAAAAAGAAGGAAATCCTCTTTACTCAAGGGGCTTATTATCTAATGAAGGAATATAATACACAAAAGATAGGTGGAAAACTGAGGTACTTTGGGGTACCCATCTCAATGCTCCATGGAGTAGAAATCAAGAAGAACTAAAAATAAAAGTGGGAGTGAATTGTAAGGCTCAAATCCTGACCTCTAGAAAGAAAAGTTTCCTGAAAAATTTAGTGCTCCACCCACCAGACCTCCAGGCAGTGGGGAGAAAAGACTGGAGGATGTGGGAAGGTGCTGGGAGTATCCAAGACTGAGTTAGCAGCATGATAAGGAGATTTGGAGTAATCCTTTTATCTTTGAATGATTGCCTTATTCCTAGAGTTGAAACCAAGAACTCCTTAGGAAAAGTAGAGTAAGGAATTATGATAAACATTAGGGACATAAAGCAAGGCTGGGACCAAAATCCATTTATTCCTCAGGAATAGATAGATAGATAGATAGATAGATAGATAGATAGATAGATAGATA
>NW_027186352.1:27995722-27996062 GCF_028583685.1 Petaurus breviceps papuanus
ATAGATAGATAGATAGATAGATAGATAGATAGATAGATAGATAGATAGATAGACAGACAGACAGACAGACAGACAGACAGACAGGTAGATAGATAGATAGATAGATAGATAGATAGATAGATAGATAGATAGATAGATAGGTAGATAGATAGATAGATAGGTAGGTAGGTAGGTAGATAGATAGGTAGATAGATAGATAGATAGATAGATAGATAGATAGATAGATAGATAGATAGATAGATAGATAGATAGAGAGGTAGAGAGGTAGGTAGGTAGATAGGTAGATAGATAGGTAGATAGATAGATAGATAGATAGATAGATAGATAGATAGATAGATAG
>NW_027186352.1:27996072-28010956 GCF_028583685.1 Petaurus breviceps papuanus
TAGATAGATAGATAGATAGATAGATAGATAGATAGATAGATAGATAGATAGATAGATAGATAGATAGATAGATAGGTAGGTAGGTAGATACATAGATACATAGATAGATTGTGTTGTGTGTATATGTGTGTGTGTGTGTGTGTAAGTGGGGGAGGTGGAATTGGAACATTAGGAGCCTAATTCCATCTTTTGAGAAAGAAATAAACCCATACCCATGAAACAGGGTAAACCAGAGTAGTAATTAAAGCAGAGGTATTGGTGAAGGTCACCAGCTTTTGTGGGTTCAGCTTATCAGTATGTGATCCAACAGTTTTACTTGAAGAATAAAATCTTCCCAAATCCATACCTTCCATTTCTTGTGTACAATGCACTCAGGAAAAAAAAAAATCAGTTGGTTCATCAGTGGACCAACATCCTTTACATTTCATCAGATTTCAACATAAAGTGAACTTACCCTGGTTGGCCCAACCTCCTCCCCTAACCCATCCTTCCAGGCTCTCCTCAGGATTTCACACAGAATGAAATGAGCAAAAGACACTTGCAAAAATTCCTTGGATTCTAAGTAGTTACAGAGTAGGCACTGTGGAGAACTAGATGTAAATGAAATTAGCTTTTACTATTTAAGAATAGGTTGATACTGGGGAAGGAGGAATCAATTTGGAACCAGAGTACCTGGATTCAAATTCTTCCTCTGATGGTTAGTTGCTACCTGTGTTACATTAGAAAGATAATTTTATCTCTCTAAGCCTCAGTTTCCCCATCTGTAACATGATGGGCTCCTCTCATGTAATTGCTAGAGAGATTTTTAGTTAAAAATATATAATCTTTTTTTTTTTTTTTTGCTTTTTGGAGGGCAATTGGGGTTAAGTAACTTGCCCAAGGTTACACGGCTAGTATTTTTGTGTGGGTGTTAAGTGTCTGAGGCCAGAACCGAACTCAGGTCCTCCTGACTCCAGGGCTGAAGCTCTACTCACTGTGCCACCTAGCCGCCCCTAATATATTATCTTTTTTTTTTTTTTTAAGCAATTGGGGTAAAGTAACTTGCTCAAGGTTACACGGCCAGTTATTTCTGGGTGTGGTGCTGAGCGTCTGAGCCCGGGATTCGATCTCCAGGTCGTCCCAACACTGGAACCGGTGCTCTTACTCGCTGAGCCACCTGGCCGCCCCTAATATATTATCTTTCAATGACTTCCATCTCAAATGTTAATTTTTGACTTGTGCCCCCAGGAACTCGCCATACTCAGGCTACTAGAGGTATCCTACCAAGGTTTACTTTGCAGCCTGATGCCTCCCTGTTTTGTTTTTGTTTCTAACTTCCTTCCCTCAAAACCACAATCTATTTGATTGGAGTTATCCAGAAAGCAATCTAAATAGATTATTTGGAATCTTGTGGATATTTTGTTCATTTTCACAATTGTCTGGTACAAAAGTTCTCTCCCTCAGAAGTAGGATGACTTTGTTACTGGCCTCCTGGTGATTTTATATCTATTGCCATACCACACTGTATAATGCATAGCAGAATTATGTTCATACTGCTGTGAAAATATCGTTGGTTTTATACTCTCATACTTGACTTTGTGCACTCCTAACATATCCTGTGGTTGTTCTAACAACTCCTAGTTATTAAAAATAATCATAATATAAGCCCGAAACACAGGGAGTGCAATCTGCAACAATTCAAGCTAATGGCTGTTTATGAACTACCTTCTGTCTACAAAACAGGAGGTGGAACATGCAGACAAAAGGAGTCTTTCTTTGAAGTCAAGTAGATTGGGGTACTTTAGCAAAACCTGCTTCTCATGCCTGATAAAGGAAATTATTGGAGTATAATGATGTTCTCAAAAGGAAATGAGGCATAATAAGAGTGGATTCCTCCTACTTGGAGAACTTTAAGTGTAACCTGGACAACTAATTGCCAGGTTTGTTATAATAGGGATTATTTTCACTTAGGTTTGGATTAGATGTCTGTTGATGTCTATTTAAACTAAAAATTTTGGGATTCTGGACAGAGGAATAGCTGTGAAGGAAGTACCAGACCAGGTTGAGATTATAGGTCTGCTAATATTCATGTACAATTACTTGTCTTGATCATAAACATGAATCATGATCCTCATCAACCACAAATATATATTCAGCACATATTATGTACCCAACACTGTGGGGACACAAAGAAAAAGCAAAAAAAAAAAATAGGCTCTACCTTCCTGGTGTTCATGGTGTAATTGAAGATATAAAATGAAAACAAATCTTGTACATGCAAGATTCATATAGTATATGTTGAAGATAATCTTAGAGAAAGGGCACTGTCAGTGATGGATAGGGGAATTGGGAAAGAACTTTATAGAAAGTGGGATGTAAATTGAATTTTGGAGAAATCCAGGGCAATTAAGAGACAGAGATGAAGAATGAGAGTTCTCTAGATGCAGGAAACAGCCAATAAACAAGTCAGAGGATTAAGAAATGTAGTGTTATGCAGGGATAAAGAATGCCAGTGTCACTGAATCTAAGGGTAGAGAAAGTAAAAAAAAAGTAGAAGATTGTAACAATAGGAAGATGCCAGATTGTGAAGGACTTTAATAAGTCAGGGAAAGGATTTCCCTTTTAATTTTGGAGTTGATATGGATCCATTGGAGTTTATGAAAGAGGGGTGACTTTTTCAGACCTTTTCTAAAGGAAGATTAGTTGGCAGCTGAGGAGAGGATGGGCTGGAATGGAGAGAGACATAAGGCTAACAAGCAGACTATATAATTTTTTTTTTGAGAAAAGGTCATCTGTCTTCTTTCCCTTTAACAGATGCTTGAAGAATATAGAAGTCCAGAGAGCCACCATTTTAAAGGTAAGTTGGCATAGTTTAAAGAGAGCTAAGCTCAGAGATAGGGACATCCAAATACTAATCCTACCTTTGACCACTACTGGTTATGTGACTCATAGATACCCTCAGCACTTTTTTATTAGATTGTGTATTAAGATGATTTTATTTATGTTTCAGTGAACACCTGTTAAAACTCAAGCATAATGACAAATTTTTATATTATTTGAGCCATTATAACTACAAATTCTAAAAGATAACTTTTTTCCAATTAATTTCCAAAACTACAAACTGTGCCATGGGATCATTTTGATCAGAGTTTGTCCTTACCTTAAAATATAAAACAACTGGTTCAGCCTTAACTTTTTGGCTGAAAACCTCCACAAATTCTGTGCCCTTCCTTTTAGCATCACACTACTATACAGTACCTAGTTCTTTTATTGGAGCCCAGAGACAGGTATATCTTATTTCTGCATCTTATTAGAATTAAAATTGTACCTTTTGTTATTTCTTCTTTGTGCCAACTACAGCTCCAATGCCACACAACATCAATTGAGCCACACCAAAAAAATATTGTCTGAGAAACCGAAGTGGAAAATCAATCAAACTGAAACAAAACAAAATTAAGTCTACTTGATTCTTCAGAAGATTGTAAATAATAGAACTCTATGTCTAGAGTTAAAAAGATGCCTTATAGCAGCATCTCTCTGGCACAATGTACTAGACTTAGATGGAAGATTAAAGTTAAAATATTGCCTCAAATACTTCCTAGGTGTGTAATAATGGGCATGTCACTTAATTTCTCTGAATCTCAGTTTCCTCATATATGAGCATGAAAATGGGCATGAAAATACTTTCTACTTACTGGGTCTCTGGAAGATCACATGTGGTAAAATTTGTTATATCCTTTGCCAGACTTGAAATGCTCTGTAAATGTCAGCAGTTCGTATCTAGTCTAGCTCTCTGATGTACACATTAAGAAATTAAAGCCCAGTGATTTGTCCAAGGTCACACAGTTTGTAAGTGTGTTGGTGTTCTTAGATGATATCATGTCCTGCTGGATCTATGAAAGAGGATGTCTACTTGCTTCCCACAGGAAGTAAGTTCTGAGGCATATTTCTGAATTTTGGTGGAAAATGAATAAGTGAGTCATAAGATTTAACACAATATAACCAAGAAATGCCAAATGAAATCTATTTTCTACAGTGGGAGGATCATTCAGCTGGTAGATCAGGGAAATGCTGTTGATAGAGGACACTCATATTTTAGCAATACATTTGACAAATATTTTTCATGATAATGTTTTGAACAAAGTCTCCAGAGAGATATGGGATAGATGATATGAATTCAGATCTAACTGAATGATGTGATCCAGAGATATCTATTAATGTCAGTTTGGAGTAAATCTTAAGTGGAGTACCTTAGGAAATTGATTATTAGTCTTTCTCTGTTGAGCACTACTATCAATGACTTGAAAAATCAAGCTATAAAAGTATACTTGAGAAACAGATAATAAGAAACTTGAAAGGGCAGATAACATGATAGATGACCAAGTTCAGAACTAAAACAAAATCTTCGCAGCTTATAATGTTAAACTGAAAATAACAAAAATGAAATTTGACATAGAAAAATGCAACCATCTTTGAGTAAAAAAAATCAGTTTTTCAAGTATAGGAGATTTGTACAATATTTGATATAGGAGAGTTGTGCCACAGGCCAGTTAGTCTAAAATAGAAAAGAAAGCCAAACCAAAATTTATATCAACTACAATATTTATAGGAAACTCTGGATATGCTTTATTGCTTGTGATATGCAGAAAAGGGGTTGTAGGACAAAGGCAAACAACCTTTATTTAATTTTTTTCAAAATATCCTATCTAGTGCAATTTTCATAAAATAATGAAAGGTAATAAAAGACATTACAAGCAGAAAGGTACGTTTCTCACTACTGTAGATCACATTCCTAAATTGCTTTTTGATTTTAGGAAGTAGAACCCTAGAAACATATACTGGAGGGGAGTGGAAAGATAAAAACCAAAACTACCAAGATATTTCTATTCAAAAATTAATTGAGTGAGACAGAGGGAGATTGTAGGAGCCAGAGTAATTAAAAATAGTTCAGTGATCAGACATACACTTAGGATCCTCACTATTGGAAAAATTTCATATTGAAGCTATAAACTGAGACCAAGAGAGGATAAATAAGCAGATATTAAGATAACAACCTTGAGTGACCTGTGATGAATTCAAATCACATGGCAAGATGAGCTTCCTCCTCCTGTCTTGAAAGAAACAGTATCTTTGTCTTCTGAGTCACTGTCTGGGATTTTAGAAATATCACAGAAAATAGGAAAAAAATCAATAAATTGAAGAAAGGCAGATGATGTACTGAGTTATTTCTAGGAAGGCAACAAACTACCAGTTACAGATCTGTGGAAAACTTGTAGAATGGAATAGATGTGCATATATTTAGAAAAGTAAATGATGATTACAAAAATCTGCAATGATTTCATCAAAGGCAGACCATATAAGATTCACATTATTCCCTTTTGTTAAGTATTTCTTAACTGATTGACAAAGGTGAAGATGTGGATAGTATTGATCTCAATTTAAATCACATGTATAATAAATTGTCTCATATTTTTGTGAGAAAGATAGGGATAGAAGTGGGCTATATGACAGCATGTTTTGATACAACAATATATGAATGATATGGTTCAAAGAGTTTTTATGCATGGCTTGTTGTCATGGAATCGGCAGGAGGTCATTAAAAGGGCCATGCCTCAGGGACTGCTTCTTTTGTATCTTTGTATCTCTAGTGCTGAATGCAGACTAGAATTTAATAAATTCTTTTTGAATTGAATTGAAATGAATTGCATTGCATTCTTGTTGCAACAGTCGGGGTGGATTCCGTGGACTCTGAGCTTTCTAAGTACTTAGTTTGCATTAGTTCTGTGATCCTCAGGGCCCAGTAAGTTCATTGTTTTACACAGATGTGAATACCCTCAAGTGGAAAATGATACTTGAATTACTTTATCTCTAAAATTCATTCTTGCTGCAGTCTTGTGAATTCATAAACCATTAGGTCAAGAAATACACATTTTTTTATTTATGTTGTTCCTATTATTTCCCTACTATTGGTGCTATTAACCAATTTCCCCTTTCATCTCAAATCATGGACCAGGATAAGGTCTGGCTAAGTTAAAAATATGAGCAGTAATGAGAAAGAGTCATGACTGGATCTGTTGTTCACTCATGTCCACCTCTTCATAACTCTAATTGGTGTTTTTTTGGCAAAGATGCTGCAATTTCTTCCTCCAGATCACCGTATAGATGAGGAAACTGAGACAAACAGGCTCAAATAACTTGCCTTGTGTCAGAGCTAATAAGTGTCTAAAGCTGGAATTGAACTCAGGTCTTCCTGATTCCAGGCCCAGTGACCTATCCATTATGACATCTAGCAGCCCAGTGACTGGATGCTGAGTGTCAATCATTATAGATTTGAAGTTAAAGAAAACAGATAAATTCTTGTAATTGAACCCATTTTTTATAGATGATAAAGCTAAGGTTCAGAATGGTTGTGACTTGTCCAAGGTTATATCAGCAGAAAGGAGAAAACCTGCAATTTAAAACCATATTCTCTTACTGTACATCTGACGCTTTCCCCACTGTGGTGTGTTCACAAGGGCAGGGACAGAAACATGATATTTAAAGGAAGTAGCTTTTCCCATCCCAATCACTGGCATGGCTTGAGTAGACAGAGAAAACTATGTTAGACCTGGAATGAACCATAATGATTATTTCAAACCACTCAGGTAACAGAAGCCTAGAAAATGAAGTGACTCACCCCACATCACACAACCAATTAGCAGCAGAGACAGGAATAGAAACCATAGGTCAGCTGACTCCTAGTTGGATCTACCATATTTCAGAAAGAATGTCTCAGCTCCTTGATGACTTATCTTTTTAACTAACAAATGCAAGGAGAGGATGAATACTTAAAGAAGCTATAAATTTTAGAGTGAATAGCTAGCTATTAGAAATGAAAGGCCTTTTCCATTCTTTTCCTTTGACAGTGAATCTGTAGGTGGCTGTGACTCGCATACATTTTTAAACATTACTTGGAAGACAGAGAACTGATAAATAACTGGAAATCATTATCATTACCCCCTTTCTTCATTCATCACCACCACCATAGTTATCATCATCATCATCATCATCGTCATCAACACATATTCTCCAATATTTCTACTATCATTTTAGAGTTCACATTTTTTCTTTGAATTGCAGTTTGTAGATTATACCTTCTCTCAATTGCTCACACATCTTTTGCAAGGCTTTGCATGTGTTTTAGTTATTTATAAGGCAAACAAAGAATCTCAGAACATCCAATTGAGAATAGATGTCAAAGGTCATCTAATTCAATACATTCTTGAATATGGATTTCCTCTACCAGCTATATTTAAATTTTTTTTGCAATGACTCCTACTGAGAGGAGATAGATCTGCTACATACTGGGCAGTAAATTACTCTATAGAATAACTTTAATCATTAGGATATTTTTTTCATAAGTTGAATTGAAATATTTCTCTCTGTGATGTCCAACCATCCCTCCTCTTCCTGTCCTTTGGTCCCAGCAGACAATCACCTTCTCTCCTTGAAATGGCCCTTCAAATACTTGAAAACAGTCACCTTATTTCTTCTAAGTGATTGCTTCTCAAGGTTATACATACTCATTTCCTTCAACTAATGGTCACAGGGGATGAACCGAAGGTTTATTATCATTCTGAATGCTTCCTACTGGAAGAACCCTTAAAGGTTGCTTAGTTCATTTCAATAAAAATAAAAAAAAAAACAGAAAAGTCTTTACCTAAAACATTGGTTTCCCCAAGATCACAGAACTACATGTTAGCATTGATAGTAATATTTATCATTAAATAATTTGAAAGGCATCTCTGTTGATATTAGGGACTAATAATACTAAAACTGCTGCATATTTTTAGTAGAAACTGAAATAACTTATTAATTTAATCTGTTCTATCACACTGATTTGAGGTGGACTGGGGGATAGCATATGCCCCTGAGGTGTTTGGAGAAATGTATAAATTATGTTCTGGCTCTCTTTGAATTAAATAATCTTTTGTAAAAATTACCCAGTCTGATGTTAAGTAAATAAAAGTAATGGGGTAACATTCATTGGTTCTCTAAAATGTGGAGGATATATCTGGTGGAGTTCAAGCCAATGCAGAAAAAAAGAATATTGCAAAGATTGAGGGTGCTGGTATGTTTAGAAAACAAGATATAACAACACAGGCCCTGATAGAGCAGTTCCAGAATCAACCATGTTAAATACAGATTTCTTTTTGTCAATTAAAAAACATTGGCTCCATTAAGATGTCATGTTTGTGTAGATAGTTCCTGCTTCACTTATTAATGTTTTCTAAGCTTTGATGTTAAGAAGAAAACTGAATACAGGTGTAAAATATAATCTAAACAGCAAATTTAACTGGAAAAATTCACAATTGTATTTTTTTCACTTTTGATACTTCAAAGACTTTTTTAGGAGAAGCCGAAAATTTACCTTTCATGAGATGTATTTTTTTCTAAGTACCAAGACTCTTTTCTCTCTTGATATTCCATTGATTGTGATCACTTTTTTCTGTATGTTGTTTTCATGAAGACATTATAAAAAGGTTAGAGATCACAGGAGGCCTTAATTATCCCTGATTCTCAATTAGTTCGGGTAATGGTGGGTAGCAGCATTTTGCAAGAAATGGAGCCTGAAATGTTTAGGGCTGAAAGGTGAGCCAGCTCTCTGGGCAGTGTTTGAGACCTGAAATGGAAGACAAAAATACATTAGACTTGAGGTTGGGTTTACATTTTTTACAATTTTCTGCCTCATTTCCTATCTTCGCACACAATATGCAATGCTATTTATTATCAAGTGGCTTTTTTTCCAAGCTTCATTGTAAACATCCTTTTATTTCAGGAGTAGTTTAATTCACTGTTATATTTTAGGGATATTGTCAGATTGTATCATAAACTACAAAAGATACTTATTGTATACCTACTGTGGGCAAAATTCTATTCTAGATTTTGAGGAAATATATTTAGGTTGCACATGGTTCTTGTCCTCATAACAGTTATAACATAATGTTGTTCAGTTATTTATTTATATCTACCCCTTCATGTACCCATGCACGATAGCATATCAGACCCTTCTTTCTTCCACTATCTCTTGAAATCTGTGCAGTTTTGTGTTTGTTGTTTCCATGGCACTATCTATCCATTTCATTCTCTGTCATCCCCTTTCCCCTTTACTTTCAGTCTTTCCCAACATCAGGGTCTTTTTCAATGAGTCTTGTCTTCTAATTATGTGGCCAGAGTATTTCATCTTTAGCTTCAGTATTTGACCTTCCAGTGAATACACTGAATTAATTTATTTAAGTATTTTCCACTTTGATCTTCTTGCTGTCCAAGGGACTCTCAAAAATCTTCTCCAGTACCACAGTTAGAAAGCATAGATTTTGCAGTGCTCAACTTTTCTTGTAGTCTCAGTCTCAGTCCCACCATAGCTGGCATTGAAACAGGTGCAAATAACTGTGATGCCTCCCATAAAAATGTCCTCCAGAGAGACAAAAATTCTATGTGATGCGTGACATATGTAAGTATCATGGTAGATGGAATTTTGGCCTGGGAGTTTGAAAAACCTAGGTTCAGTTCCTGTTTATGACTCAATTTCTACTGGCTGTGTTCCCAGGGCAAGTTACTTCAGTTCCCAATATCCTCAGGAAGTTGTATCAAAATAGATGTTTCAGAATAGTGGCTGATCAATTTCAGTAGAGAAGTAAGATGTTAACAGAAAGAATTTCCCTAGCCATTTAACTCACAGGTCTGAAAAATAATCAACAGCTTAGGATCATTATCCTAAAAAAATCAACAGCTCAGGTCATTATCAAAACAGGGGAATCAAGAAAGAAATTCATGGAAAGGATGACATTTCAATTAGATTTGAATGAATGGAAAGGGACTCAGTAGACAATACAGAAGGAAAGGACATTTCAGGCATAGGAAAGCACTCCAAGGTGAATGCAATCTGAAGGCTATGTAGTTGACGCCTCCATAGTAGCATTACCTAGCTGCCTCACTGAGCTAGATTATAACATCCTTGACAGGGAGCACACACACACACACACACACACACACACACACACATTTTATCTTCAACAATTAACAAATCATTATATTCTATGTCAAGTGCCCTATTTTATCATTGGTTTTAGAGCTAAAAAACAAACAAAACCTTGGAAGTAATTTATTTGGTCTTCTTTTACATATGTGAAAACTGAGACCCAGAAAGGTTAAGCACTTTATCAAGTAACTAGATTGAAAGTATGAAAACCAGGATTTGAAACCACCTCCTCTTAATTTAGAGAAAAATATGAACATTTTTGTATGTCAGTCCTTTGGCAGGAAGGTTAAGATTATGGACTTCTCAGAATTATCTTTTTAAGTGAATAAAATAAAATACACAGGATTACAAAGGAAAACAATTATATTGAAAGGCAATAGTCAAAATATTTAAAGACAAGTTTATAGACTTCAAGTTAAGAATAGGTCTGCAATTAAAGATTTCTCATGTCTGAAATATTGTGTGCACACATACATGCACATCCACACATACACGCAGGGATGTTTACAGACTCCAGAATAAGAGACAATGGTTAGACCAGGAATGGGGAATGTTCAGACTTGAGGCCACATGTAACCCTCTAGGTGCTCAAGTGTGACCCTTTGACTGAATTCAAACAGAGGGGTCACACTTGAGTACCTAGTAGACCACATGTGGTCTTAAAGCAACAGCTTACTCCTCATTTCCAGTACACATAAAAAAATAAATTTAAAAACAGGATATTTATGAGTCCATGGGTAAGAACCACTGCTACAGAATCAATACTGTATCCCTGTAACATTCTGTCTCCCACAAACCAATGTTGTTGGCAAAGTGCTGCCCACATGGCAGCAACACACTAAATATTGGCTGTTTTGTGTGATTTTTTTTGAGAAAACATTTTGACATAAATCAAAAGGAGTACTCCAACTTAATCACACTAAGGTATACATTTTAATGAGAATTTAAGCCTTGTTTAAATGAGAAAAGCTTCTTCATTACAATTTATGCCACCACCAAGGAGTGGTGGAGGGGCACTTTCCAGAAGAGTCTTGTCAACACCAAATAAAGCATAAATCATTCCGCTCATGAGTAATAATCACACTGGTTATAAGGACACAAGGGCTATACTACACAGAAACCTTCCCATACCAACAATGCTTTTCAATAATCCTTTTGTTTTTCATCTAAACTATTGCAATATTCTCCTAAATGTTCACCTTGCCTCCATTCTCTCTCTTCTCTAACATATCCTACACATTGTTTTCTAGCTTATATTCCTTAAGTTGAGACATTTTATCCACGATAAATGTAACCATATTAAACTCCTACTCAAGAAACAACTCTAGCTCCCAAATGGTTCTTTTTACCCTTATACATTCCTACACAGATCCCATGTTCCCATGAAATAGACACATTTGCTCCTCCCTGTACATATTCGATATTTCACTTCTGTACTTTTGAAAAGATTTTATATCCTGTATGACACTTTCCTCTCCACCACCTCTTAGAATCCTGAATTTCCTTCAAGATTCAACTCAAATGTCATCTCACATACAAAATCAATCCAGATCTAACTTCTTGCCCCTTATAGTAAACTTTATTCATCACTCCTCCCAATTCCTTTGTGTGTATTATATAATTACCTATCTGCTTTTGTGATGTTTCTCATCAACAGAATGTAAGTTACTTCAAGACAGGGGTTAGTGTGTGTGTGTGTTTGTGTCTGTGTGTGTGTATGTATGGTAACATGAACCACTGGCATTGAGTCTTTATAACCCGAAACCTAACAAATCATTCAATGAAAAATGGATGGTGCTTTGTGTGTGTGTGTGTGTGTGTGTGTGCATGGCAACATGGATCACTGGCATTAAGTCTTTATAAACCAAAACCTAACAAATCATTCAATGATAGATGGATGGTGCCATTAATTAGAAATGATCATTTAAATTGTGCATTGTTTTTAAGTGCATCCTTTATTCCAAATCCATATTTATAGCAAAATTTTTCTAAAGGGACAATGTTGCTAGGAATTGCACAACAACTGGATGGTTGAAAAATTAGCATTGTAGATAACCAAAAGGGTAATGGAAAGGCATGAGATTAATTTAGGATACTATAGCACCAATCATTACTTGTATATACAGTATAACACACATTAAACAAAGATTACATGATTGAAAATGAAGGAGGAATGATAATGAAGTCAAAAGAAAGGATAAAAAATGTTTAGATAGCAGGTTGCCTTGGTACCCATGAAATAGTCAAAGACAGAGGAAAGTCTTCTGGACATTGAGTAAATGATAGGATAATAGCCATAGAGCCATAGAATAGTTAGACGGTGCTAAACCAACTTGCTCATTTGACAGATTAGTGAATTGAGGTTCTAATTTTCTCAAGGACACACAGAGAGTTTCAGATCATCTTTGCAAGATTTGGGGGAAATGTAGGTAATATTTGAATATGATGGGTAGGCACGAATGCATTGAGATGAAGAGAGAAAAAATTGTTAAGAATGGATCACAGGATTTACAGGTGGCACGGTCATGTTTTACTACCCTTCTTCCAAGTACAACACTCCACTTGCCTGTCTTCACGGTGTTGTGACCAGTTATGCAGGAAGATAGAAAGTTGTATGCAGGAAAAATAATCTTCCCCACATTTCCTTAGTGCACATTCATGTGCATAGTCAGAATGCAGGGTGACAATAAGGCCAGCGCACACTTCATCAGATGAGAAGGCCTGGTTCTCTAGGATGGGACAAGAAGGAGGATACTTGGATTATGGATGTTTGGGATGAACCATGACAGACTGAATATGAATTTGATCACCCATTTATTTTTCAGGTTTCACATTTATTTCACTTATTTTTTATTATATTATCATATAAAATATTAACATATTTTATTAAATATCTAGTAAGAAAAATACTTTTCTCATTACCTCTTATATGATTCTCATTTATTTCTCTATTTCATAGAGCCAATTAATCAGGGGGTATGAGACTATGATTTAATTTCATGATAAGCTAAAGCAGTTGAATCCCAATGATGCGCCACTAGGAAAAAGGGATGGAGAACACAGTCCAACTTGATGCCAGCAATCAGAGATGATGTGGTTTTACCTTGAGTAAAGCTTTTTTTGCAACCCCTGAAGGTGCCTTTCAATCAGTTCAAGTGCTCTGGGAATGAGGAAAGAAGGGGGAACTCAGCAAAAATGCAGACAGGGTCTAAGCAGGTTAGGACATAGTATTAATAGCTCCTTTACCTGTCAGACCAGGCTAAACAAAGAAACAAAAAGAATCATCCATTTTTCTTGCCTTCTCTTATTCTTTTAAAGGATATACCCAAACTACTACTTGCAGTGTCGTGAATAGGAACAGAACACTGGGTTTGTACTAACAGGTCAGAAGCTCTGCCTCACTATGTGAACCTGGCCAAGTTATTGAACATCTTTGGTACCCAGTTTCCTCATTTGTAAAATGAATGGGATTGTAATAGATAGCTGCTGAGGTCTTTTACAGTTTTAGTGATATCATTTCATGATTATTACCTGTTTTTTAGACATCTCCAAGTTAATATTCTTTTAGCATCTGAAACGTAGCATGTTCAAAAGAGAATTCATGATCCTGTTCACCAAAACCTCCCCCTTCCTATCTTTCCTATTTCTATCAATTTCTCATTCTACAATGTTTGAAATTTCAGAGTCATCCTTCACTATTGAGTCTTCCCCCATATTCAGTGAGTATCCAGGTTTTGTGTAGATATGCCTAGAAGGACATGTGTCATATGTTGGTAGTCCTCTGTATGGCACATCAGTGATAGCAATTACTTCCCATGAGGGCAAAGTTGTTCCAATACATTCTATATAACCTTCTAGGCATGCCCACTAGATCTTATCAATTTTACCTTAATACTAGCTCTCCCGTACACCATCTTTCCTGCACTAACACAAACACTACCCTAAGTAAGACTGTAGGCATGGTTTTTACAGTCACTTTACTACTCAAAAATTCCCATTGGTTCCCTATCATTTGTAGGAACAAAGTCATTGTCTTTGGGGTGATAGGCATTTAAAGTCCTTCATAATCTGGTTCCTCTTATTTTTTTTTTCAGACTTCTTGCTTAATATTCCTTTTCTTAAATTCTACATTCAGGCTACCTTGGTCTCTTGTTGTTCTGGTCTGTAGATTTGCACAGGATACTACTATTCTTGAAATCAACTTCTTTTCTCCCTGAGTCCTTTTAAATCCCTAGTTGTTTTCAAGGTTCAACTTGTAGATGTTTGTCTATTAAAAAAAAGTGGAGGTGCTACATATTTGAAAGATGAAGTCATTGTATTATTATTTTGACTTAATTGTTTTGCTTTGCTATTGGAAACTTTTCACATAGTAGGAGTAATATAAATATATTTGTAATATAGAAACAAAATACATAATTAAAATTAAAATAAAAACTTAATTCAAGTACCATCTCCTACATATGGCATTCCCAATTATTTTAATTTCTATTGCCTCTTGGGTTCCTATGTAATATTTCTCTTCACTTTGTATCTTTCTTGAACATGATTTTGAATACAGGCTTATTCCTCCAGCAAAATGCAATTTGAAGTTAGTATCTATATTGGTTTTGTCTTCATATCTCCAGTGCCTAGCACATTTCCTGGAACATATTAGGCAAACCAAATCAAAACAAAACAAAGTGATTGGTTTAGTGGTTGATCACCAATCTAAATATATCATTCAATGAAACATTTCCAGGATCTATTAATTTCATCTGGCAAGGTTACTGATATTGAAGGTGTCCATCACTGTTTTCCTTTCACCAGAGAAAAACAAAAAGAATCATTATGATTAAAAGTTCTTATTCTCTCTCTCTCTCTCTCTCTCTCTCTCTCTCTCTCTCT
>NW_027186352.1:28011356-28105477 GCF_028583685.1 Petaurus breviceps papuanus
TCTCTCTCTCTCTCTCTCTCTCTCTCTCTCTCTCTCTCTCTCCTTCTCCCTCTTTCTCTTTCTCTCTCTCTTGTATGGTATACAAATTTACTTCTGCAAGCCTCATGTGCCCTAATGTCAAGACATAACATTTTTCATTAGGAGAAGTCAACATGTCATTGGTCCATGATTTCCTCCGTAAAGGAGCTCTTTCCATCAGTGCAGATGAGTAAGTTTTGAATCTAAGATAGTCAATCATTACATACAATTTAGGAGACAGCTACAGGAATTGCTAAGCACAGTTAAATGTCATCAATGTCCATACCCTTAATGAGTGTCAGAGGCAACATTTGAACTCATTTCTTGCTTACTCAAGATGTAATAATGCATTCTGTTAGATTGCCTCTTTATTGAGATTGGGGTTACATCTGATTACAGTCATATACCATTCAACTCAGTAAATCTTTATGTACTAGAAACTAGACCCAAAGATAAATATGAAACCAGTTGCTGTCAGCAAGGAATTTAATCCTATCCAAGCCAGAAAAAAAAATACATACAAATAAATAAACACTAAGGACATAAAAGTTAAAAATTACTCGTATTGCTATTTGTCCATTTGACCTGAACATACTAGTCTTAGCACTAGTAGATGCTGATGGGGTCCTTAAGTGAAAGACATAAACTACATTTTACAATTATCTTTTCAAATACAATGTTCTCAAATAGATCTAAGTTGAGTAAATGTGTGTATGTATGTATATATATATATGTCTATATATGTATATATTTTAAATTGAAGTTTACTTTTCCATATTTATGTTAAGAATTTTTAAATCTAATTTTGAGTCTGTACACTTTCCTCAAGAGAAATTTAGGATGTTTGTGTAGATTGATGATTTCTGATTAGTTTACACTTTTTATAGGTGTTTTCCCCAACAGGTATATGAGAGGAATTTGATTTATTGAGCTTTTCATGGTACTGACACATAAGACAGTGATAGCATCTTGTTCCATTGAGGTTCAATGGGTGTAACAAAGATAAATTCTCCTGTCATGGTAATTGTACAATAGATGTCTAGTGGTGGATTAAAGATTGATGCCAGTAGTAGATGGAATTTTATCCTGTGTCTAGACCTTGGAAGTGGGAAGTGCAAGATATCAACTGTTAGCTCTTTGAAAACCTTCTTTGCTTGGGTATTGAGTGAGTCTCATATGCTTGCCCTCCCTAACTATTGTAATCACAAATATTACATAGTTATTTAATTTATGATAAATAATTAGGAGGCAGTAGATTAAATTGAAAAAAATAAAAAAAATAAAAAAATTGGCCACAATATAAGCTCCATCACAGCTATATCATCTGAAATCAAAACAATCAGTGTACTTGATTATCCAATTTCCATCATGCCATGCTTTACAAATCTTGCCACTTATAGGTCATTGACCCAGGTCTATTTGAAATAAATGGAATTCATTGTCTGTAATTTCAATATGACTCAATAATATAATTCACTAACCAGGAAACTTAATGCCAGTTAAGTCTCATAAATAATAATAGTAGCCATATAGCATTTATATAGCAGTTTTAGGTTTTCAAATCACTTTACAGATGTAATCTCATTTTACCCTTGTAGCCATACTGTTTGGCAGCAACAATCATAATGTTATTTCACATGAGAAGAGGCTGAGGTAGAAAAAGGCTAATAGATTTGTCCAGAATCACAAAACAATTAAATTTATGTGGCAGAAATTGCACTCAGGCATTCCTGAATCCAGATGCAGTGCACTATCCAATGAGCCACCTTGCTCCCTGATTATTGATATTATCTAGGACTAGGGAGATGAGGGCACTATTGTGCTCTGTCTTAATTAAACCGTATATGTAATATTATTTAGCGAGTACCATATTTTAGCAAAATCATTGATAAACCTGAGGTAATACATAAGAAGAAGGTAAACAGCATATAGAAGAGCTTGGCGTTCAAACTGTATGACTATTGATAGAACAAATTGGAGATATATCACAAAGAACACAGTGTTTTAGAGAAAAGATTACAGTCTTCAATTATTGAAGCATTTTGTTATGGAAAAAAATTAAAATTATCCTGTCGCACGTTATGTTTCTTAATAGACTTGATGCAATGCTCAAAAGAAACTTGAACTGAAATAAGATGTTAATTCAATAGCTGAAACAAAGTGTGAACTACTTCTGAGCTTGCCATTACAGTGCTCTATGCCAAGCACTGTGCTAAGCTCTCTAGAAACAAATACAGAAGCAAAGAGAGTCCTGGCCTTAATGGTCCTAACATTCTAACTGAGAGAGAAAATTGTTATGATCCTTCAGGAGTGGGCAACCTGTGGCCTCTAGACCGCATGTGGCCCTCTATGTCTTCAAGTGTGGCCCTTTGACTAAATCTAAACTTCACAGAACAAATCCCCTTAATTAAAGGATTTGTTTTTGTAAAACTTGGACTCAGTGAAAAGGTCACACCCAAGGACCTAGAAAGAGAAGGGTAGTCAAAAAAGTTTACTTTATTTGGGAAAGATATAAGGCTAGTTAGCAGGGCAAAAGAGGATTTTATTAACACTCCTAAAAGAATTAGAATTCAGTTCATCCTGGTAGGTTGCAGAGGATTCTATCCCTTTCATTATTTTTCTTTCATTAATTTTTCATTGATATACTTGTACCTCTTCTATAATATTTATCAAGTAATAGTCGCTTGAATTCTCTAAATATTTTAAGGGAAAATTCTATCTTTTTGTTCTATGTATGGTCCACAGTCCCTAGTCCCATACCTTTCACTCAATAAATATTCACTCATGCAATGAGCATTTTCTCAGTTATCATATGTAAACCTTATTTGTTGAATTATTATCATTTCCCATCACTTTCCTTTCTTCAATTGCTCTACTTCTGCAAAGAGTACAATGAACTTCTGTGTCATATTCTCAAACTGTGTATCATCATTGTCTGTCATACTTAATCCACGCCCTTCCCCCTTGTGATCAATTGCTGTGTTTTATCAATTAAGTCTCCACAAGATCTCTCATGTTCATGACTTTTTCCACTCACATTAACCCATATGGTCTCAAGGGGCATGTGATAATTGAACTGCTTTGTTACTCCACCTTCTGGTTTCAGCTAAATATCTTGGTTATTGGGTTATTTCACAAGTTCTTTCCTCTCTTCCCTTCTCTTTTCTCCTCCCCTCTTCCTCCCTCCCTTCTCCTTTTTTTCCTGTCCCTTGTGGAACCTATCTATGATTTAGCTGTTACTTTTATGCATATGACCCATAGCTTCATCACTTTTAAATTTCAGTCCTGAATCACAAACTGTTCATTGGGTATCCTAAATGGCATGGCCTAAATGTATGAGAAACTCTCTCTGTCTCATTCAAGAACACATTACCTTTCCCTTCAAACCTATCCTCCTCTAGCATTCCCTATTTCTTTCAAAACATCACCAGATTTCTCAGTCTTTCAAGTTTGCAAACTCAGCTCCTTATATCCTCACACTCTCTAAGCCCACATTGTCAGTATGGTGCCAAATTATCCATATGGTGTTTCTACCTCCATTATTATATTAAATCTGTCCCCAGCTCTTTAGTCATATGGCCAAGAACTTATTTTAGGCTGTCATCATCTCTTGTCTGGACTGTCACAATAGCATACTAATTAGTCTCCCTACCCCAAACTTCTTCCTACTATCAGCCATCCTCCACAGAATTTTCCTTAAGCTTAGATATAACAAAATCATCTTCTTATTCAGTAAAATCCATTGACTCCATATTGGATCCAGGAAATATCAATTCCAATATTGAACTTTTAAGCCCACTTGAAACCTGGCCTCATACTACCTTTCAAACAACTTTAGAGTTTACTATTTCCAAAAGCCACAATCTTACTCAACTGGACTTCTTGCCATGTTTTCCAAGCATAGATCCCCTTTTCCATGATTTTGCACTGTCTGTTTCCTATGCCTACAATGTACCCCTTCATCCCTGTCTTATAAAACACCTCACTTACTTTAAATAACTGAAATACTCATGATAAAAATTCTATCCACCTCCAAGGAGACAGTTGATGAACTCTAAGTAAAGATTGATGCATGTAATTTTTTTTTCACTTTGTTTTTCTTGCCTCTTTTGCCATATGGCTAATATGGAAATATGTTTTACATAACTAAACATGTATAATGGAAACATAATGCTTGTTTTCTCAATGGGAGGAGGAGGGACTAGAAGGAGGGTGAGAATTTGGAACTAAACTTAAAAAAATGTTATATTTTTTAAGTTGCAAAAGAAAAACATAGCTCAAGCACCACCATCAACCTAAACCCCCAAGCTGTGAGTGTCCTTTTTCTTTAAACCTCTTTTCATTTTTTCCTATCTCTTCTGTATACGTATATATGTTTTGTGTGTGTGTGAGAGAGAGAGAAAGAGAGAGAGAGACAGACAGACAGTGGTATTGCTATACTTTATATATTGAAATGGCAAGCAGGCAGGCAAAGATTTTAGCCTTTAATATTGGTCCCATCATTTTGTGGACATGGCTAATCCGCCCCTTAATGTTGTATTCCATTTACTGTCTCCTTCAGACCTTCCACTTTGGGAATTGTATTTCCTTTCAAATTTGTCCAGTGAAATGGTATATATCTGCCTCAATTCCTGCCGAGGTAGTCACTTTCACAACGTTGTTACTGATTTGTTGGTCAAGAGAAACTACTCTAAAAGTTTTGTTCCTACTCTTGAAAGTTATAAAAATGAATAAATAATTTTCTCTTCTAACTCTGAGTGCCCAGGCAGAAATTGAATTCTGGTGAAATATCAAAATTTTAAATGTTCCTCTCTCTCCTCACAGGTACTGCCAATTATCACTTCGATTTGGAATTTGAACAATCACGCACAATTTAGTAATCAATATAGTAAAAAGCTTTATCATATTTGCCAGCTTAAAAGAAAAAAAATAGACATGCATTTTATCACAAAATGAATAAGCATACCTTTAAGTAATAAAATTTAGTCTAATGACTTGAGTGTGCAAGAGAAATGATCAAGTTAATGCTCACTCTGAAGAGAGTGATGGCAAGAATAATAAAAAGAAAACAATCTGAGGCATCACTGCTGACTCTCTTCAGCCTAAAAAGGTCTCAGCAACAAAATATCTACCTACACCAGATATTCAGAATTTAGTGGTGGAAACCTTGTGTCTTAAGCCCCTCACTCTCTTGCTCATATACCACAATTTCAATGACTTACACTTCTCCTGACTCTCTTACAGATTCTTCCTCCATCTTTTTTTTCCCCTAAAACTGCAAAGAGTGGGATGGGAAGAGCTTGTCAGTCAAAATCAGGCTATCTGCCAGTGCAAAGATCAGGATGAAACTCCTCAGGGAGATATCACAGAATAGGCTGGGAAATTTCACCTTCAAACTAGGAGGGGTATATCTTTTGGTCCTTTGGGTGATAACTGACTAAGTTGGTGATAATTTGGCTAAGACAAATCTACATATGTCCATATTGTCCTTTGCCTCTCCGCAACACCCCCCCACACACACACACACTTTATTAAATGTACAAGCTTTTACTTAAAGTATGATGGACTTGCATCTAGCCTGATGATGGATTTATAGGTTGATATAAATATCTGTTCTTGCCCATAGAACCATGAGAGGACATGGCCTTTCAAATCTGAGCTTAGTGTCATAAAAGGCCCTAACAGCTGATACATGCACCCTCTTCAAAGATGCATTTAAGATCAGGACAAACAGGACATATTGCTAGTTATGTAATTAAATGTAATATTCTTTGAAATTGTGCACAAGGTTTCCATAAAATCCTGTTTTGTATTCCATACTTTGAAATGTGTATGACGGTTGATGGTTTTTAAAATTTATAATGAAAAAGATAGAAGTTAATTGATAGCCAGATAGATTGAGCAGCCTTCTCACATTGGAGAAAAATATTCCCTCAAGTTTTTTCTTATGATTCTTTAGCCCTTCACATGGATCATCATTTCATGAGGTGCCTATGTCATTCCCAAGGCATTCTGAATCCACTCCTCAATGTCTGGACTTTTCCACCTCCTCACCAGCAACCTTACCCTTAGTCAGGAATCTCTCACCCCTCTTTCAGATCCCTTCTATATGTTGTCTTCCTCCATTAGAATGTAAGATCTTTTACAGTAAGGGGCATCTTTTAAAATTTGTTGAAATTTCGATGTACTGTACTTAGCATAGTGCTCAGAACATACTCGCCAACTAACAGACATTCTAATGTTTTATACATTTATAGATATCTTGATGAAAAACTAGAGAATCTGTAAATCTACTAAAACTTAATTTTCTCTTCACCTTTACTATTACTATTTTCTACCTTGTCAAGGTATCTTGGAACCCTTTTCTACTGAGTCCTCATCTAACTGTGAAGTTCTGGAATTTCCATGTTCTTTTTATAAATGTACTCTGTTGATAGTTCACATGGAGAATGCCTTATTCTCTATAATTTGATAGAAACTAATAAATGTTATATCCTCATTAATGGAAGCAGAACTAGCCCTCCGCCAACATGCATAATCCCCAACAGGCATAATCATACATAGAAGGATCTGGAGGGGTACATAGAAAATAGATTAATATAATAAGGTAAATGTATGTCTTTTTCATAGTTAAAGAGTAATGTTTACTAAGGAACTTGATAAATTATGTGAGAATTCATTACCGAGAACCATTTTTCATATCTGCATAATAAATTACAGGTGATGTGCAAATAATTAATATCCATTTGAGTGAAGACACATTTGACCTGCCTCTTTTTATGGAAAGCTAAGGATGCATCACTGTGATCACTAATTAATGTTGGATGGCCCATCAGCTCCAGTGACTCACTATGCTGTGAGAAAAACAAAAGCTTCCACATCAAAAGTTGCATATAAATTACATGGATATTTTCCTATATAAAAAAGACTATATATGTAATTGTCAATCCAGCTTGTAAGGCCTTCTACATTGATTATCCACCTACCTTTCTAAACTTATTTCACAGAATTCCCCCATAATGGACCTTTATTTTATTCAAGCTAGCCAATTTGCAGTCCACATGTAACATTGTATTCTTTGCCTCCTTTCATTTGTACAGACTCTATCCTTCATCTGTATTTCTCTCCTTCATTTCTGTCTCATAGCTTCTTGTGACTTGCCCGAGATCACATGGCTATTTTTTGTGTTAAGTGTCTGAGGCCGGATCCAAACCCAGGTCCTCCTGACTCCAGGGCCGGTGCTCTATTCACGGTGCCACCTAGCTGCCCCTATATTATCAGATTTAATAACTGCATTAATATTTATATGCTGTTTTGAGGTTTGAGTAGTTTTTTCCATAGATTCATTTATTTTTTCAATTGATTCTCACAACAATCCTATAAGGTAGGTTCTCTCATTTTCCCCATTTTTACTGACAAGAAACTGAGGAAAGTGACTTGCCCAGTGGCACACAGATACCCTTAAAGGAAGGATTATTTCCTTTCTGACTCCAATTCCAGACTTCCATTGCTATGCCAAATTGCCCCTAATTTTAACTTAGTAAAACATGGATGTGGAACTAGGAGGACTGAGTTTCCATCTGTCTCTAACCAGGGACAATTACCTTTACTTTTAAGTGCTTTACTTTTCTCATTTTCAAAATGACATCCCTCAAGGTCCTCTTACTCTTTAAGTCTATGATCCCATGTTCAGTTTTTCTTGAGGCATCATTGAGTAATAGGCAAAAAAAATGAAGGAAAAAAAAATCTGTAATCTTCTTTATATTCATGATATCCAACAGGAACTCCATGTAAAAGGAGAGGAGCCGCTATCTTTGTATGACTTGAAGGGGGAGGCAGATTAGATTTGTCTAATCTTTTCTCCCTCCACCTTCCTCCAAAGGAAATTTTAATTCCTGCCAGGAGGGGAAGCAGGAATTTGGACCAGATGTCACCACTCTGCTATGTTAGGAGAGAGGGAATAGTGTGCTTCAGGTATACTGCCTGTGGCATATGAGTGGGTTGCATTTAAATTTTGATCACTTTTTCATTTCTGGGGAAAAAAATGGAAATCCAACTTCTATATCTAAGGCTTAACTCCCTCCCCTTCTAAGACTAATGTTCCACAATTAATATATATAGCAAATAGAAAATAATCAAATTTATTCAAATGATAGTAAAATTGAAATCAAAGAAGTTTTATATGGGAGAAAATAAACAATAGCGAATGAAGGAGTTTGATGTCTGCTCAATTAATAGAGAGGCTCCTAGATCTCACTCAACCTCACTAAAAGTTTCTAAAATAGCAATCTGAGAACAGGGACATCATTGAAATTGCTGACTCCTCTCATGTCTTGCCAAAATATTTTTCTTTAGCAACCTAAAGTGTGGTTTAGGTAGCTTCTTCTAGGTTCTTTCTTGAAGTTAGAAGATGATTTGAAACTCACTGGAAAAAAATCTTGCTTAGAGATTCCCAAATTGGGTCTGCTCCTTGAAGAATCCCCTAAGAGGGGACTGACACTTAAGAGCCTGAAGGAAGCCTGTGTGAGATTTGAAGCTCTTGCCAATTCTGTCCCACATGTAACACAGGGGCAGGGCTTCATCTCCAAGAATAAGGAGAGAGTCTATGCCAATGGCTTTAGGGCAGAGGTTCCATAAGTATTTCAATTTAAATGAAAAAAATGACCTATAGAAAAGTTGGTTTCTCCCAATGGGATGGCTCCTCTTAGAACCTCCAGTTAAGGAGGATAGTCTTACCAACCATGCTCATTACTCTCCTGGTAGCACTCAGAATTTTCTCTACTATTCCCCCTCTCTCCCTTGTCACCTCCCCTTTTTGCTTCTTTTTTTGTTCTCTTCCTCCAGCAGATTGCAAGCTCCTTGAGGGCAGGGTCTGTTTTTCTTTCTACTTTTATTGTTATAGTACTTAGCATAATACCCTGCACGTGTTATTGTTCAGTCTTTTTCCTTCATGTCTAGCTCTTCATGACCTTATTTTGGCAAAGATATGAAAGTGTTTTGCCATTTCCTTCTTCAGCTCATTTTACAGATGAGGAAACAGAGTTAAATGACTTGCTGAGAGTCACACAGCTAGTGTATGAGGTCAGCTTTGAAGTCAGGAAGATGAGTCTTTCTGTCACCAAACTCAGCACATGTTCCATTGAATGACCTTGCTGCCTGCCTTGAACATAGTAAGGGTTTAATAAATGTTATACAATTGATTTTATAGATTAGGAGGCAGAGTGTTTAACCAACTGCTCTCAGATAACACATAAATTAGGCTTTTGAGTAAGGATTTGAACTGACGTCTTCCTGACTCTAACTTAAGCAATCTTTCTAGTGCACCACACACTTAAAATACTGAATCAAACCCATTCGTTCTTCCTAAGGTAATAGGAGAGAATATATCCATTTTGGAAGTTATATTTTTTGGTTGGTGTAGATATAAGAGATTCATTATTATGTTAAATGATTAATTAATTCCATAATTAGGTATCTGCTTTGCCCAGGTCTTCACTGTGCTTCCATAGGTTATTTATTGGAAAAAAAAAAGATAATTCTTAATTATTTTACCACTCTCAGTTCTGTGACAAAGTTGTTTATTCATTTGTCTACATTCATGTCTTACCCCTCACTTAGATTTAAAGCATCAGAAACCAGATACAACGTTCTCCATATTTGTGTCACTCTTCTCTTTACTCCCTTTCTTCTAAGGCCATATAGCCCCAAAGAGATGGCCCTCTAATTTTGCTCCATTTAAAGCACTTCTCTGCTTAGATTAGCAGTGCCTCTATGGGCTAGTTATATAAACTGTTTCAATTTCAGTTTCTTTATCTGTAAAATAAGAATGCCAGCATCTGCCTTAGCTATCTGGGGAATAGGATTCAAAGAATTTATATTGTGTCCCTAGAGAGACTGATATCACTACAAAGGCTTTTGGGTCAAACAGGTACGATGGAACTATGAGGAAATGTGCACTTATGTGAAAGAATGTGGACCCTAGGCAGTGTAATGGAAAGATCAAATTGAAATACTTGTTTCTAAAATAGTCAAATCAAATTTCAGTCACCATTTCTAATTAACAATAGCTTCATTAATCATATAACCTGTATTTCTCTTTTTGTGGCCTTCTGCCCCTCCCCATTTACCTTTCAACCCTGTAATTCTTCTGATTTATTGTTAGGCATCTTTTTCTGGTTGTAAAGCTAGCACTTGGTCATACATACTCTACCTTGGCAAAGGGTATGGGGAATGAAGGAGAGGAGAATATGGTTATGAGGACAGTTTGATTGTCCGTGACATGAGCCATGCCTTGTGTACAAAAAAATGAAAAAAAAAATCTTGACTAAGAAAGGAAAATGCAGAGGACTGAATTATGACATAGGACTCTGTCATACTCCTTGGAGTTGTTGTGCAGTTCAAGAGAGATAATGTACATAAAGCAATTTACAAATGTTATAGCTCTATATAAATGTCTGTTATTATTGCTTCTTCTGTCTCCTTTTCCATATATTTCTTCTACTAGACATGTTATCATCATCTCATACAACTTATGTTGATGTATAGAACTCTCATCCATGACCCCTGATAACTCACATTTAAAATGGACCTGCCCCTGCATAATGTACCATCTGACAATGGGCAACTCATTGAAATTTCCTCAATTTCAATTAGTTCCTCTGGAAAAAAAGAAGAGAAATGGCTTCTAAGGTCTCTTCCAGCTCTAAATCAATGATATCAGGAAGATGATAGCCTCATAAATACTAGTGGTCCCAAACCTCAGAGATCAGAGTTCTCAATTACCATATTTTTTGCTTCCAGGGAAGAAAGCAAGAAAACTACACATCAAATGATATAGTCTATGTAATTCATTTTGCAAACCTTAAAGTACTATATAAATTCAAACTGTCAGTCATCTATCATTTATCTTTCTATAATTATCAACATCATCTTTCCTTTTTTTCAGTTATTATATAGGGAGGAGTTAAGATAGTTCCCCATGGCATATGGAGGGAGAGAAAATAAAGATATCCAGACATATTACTACAGTGCTTTTCAGGGGAAGGGCCTGTTGCAGAAAGAATGGAGGATATGGAAAGGTCCGGACAAAGGGATTTCAAATATTGTTACTGACTCTTAAACATGGTGTCCTGGAATAGATTCTTTCTCATTGCATTCTATGTGTGTGAATGTAGTTTCAGCCCTTGTTGTTTGGCCACATGAAGATGGAATAGTGTTCCTATTATTAAAAGTCTCCATAAGTCATGATTTATGAGCTCAAATATGCTGGAAAATGTGTAACTTTAGCTTTTAAAATTGGGGCAGTGATTTAGTTTTCAGTGGTTATGACCTCTTAGTTCTCAACTTTATCTTTCTTCACTTGAAACCAGTAAAATGAATTGTTGGAATGAAGCTTTAAAAATCAGGACTTTTCCACTTTTAAAATCCCCTCTCCAAATCAGTGCTGTTCAGGGGAGAAATTTAGTGTCTTAAAAATCACAGTTTCATAGCTCACTGCATGAATAGATAAAGGTTCTGATGAATGCTCTTGCTGTCGCCTTTTGATGAGAAATATGTCATTTTCTGAGTCAAATAATCTGAGCTATCCATTGGGCCTTAGAAAGGTCTCCTTGGTCTTTTTCTGATGTCATCTTTGCTTATTTTCCTTCCCTTTCTTTATGACCTTAAATTTGTTTTCCATTGGCTTACTTAGTGCGAAAGTTTCTCACTCCCATTCAATGTGAGGTCAGAGATAATCCTGCAGGCATCACCTTGTGAATGTTTACTTTTCAAGGTGATTTAATTCTCTTGGTGGACATGGAAATGTCTAGGCAGGATTTTTTGCCCAAAAGAAAAAAGGTAAGGAAATGAACCTCTCTTACTTTGGTGACAAGATGAAGAATTATGGATGTACAATGTTATGTACTTTTATATTTCCCTAAAATCCCTCCCCCTTTTCTGCTTTCTCCTATTACTTTTGAAGTCACCATCATCCTCATAGTTACCTACCTTAACCAGCTCCAGAACTAAAAAGGATGACCCTGTTCCTTTGCTCCCTGATTGCCTGAGCAATTTGTGAATATTTCTCCCTTAATAAAGCTGCCTTATTTTTTTTTGTTTTGTTTTATTAAGCACTCCATGTTTCCTTCTATGGAACTTTGGCACTCCAAATAGTCCTAAATCTATGTCAAGCCATCTGGTTAGTTTATGTAAATATTGTTGCTATTAGCATAATCTCTTCTTGTCAGGCAAAAAAAAATAAGTGGAAAAATTCCTCAACTGTCTTAACACACAGACACAAAAATTGGGGAAATAAAATATGGTTTATTTTTAGAAAAGGGTCAGGGGTCCCTGATGCAGCCATAATTAATCTACATACATGCATTCTATATATTATATTATTTTCCCAAAGCTAATTTGCCAGATCTTATTTTTCTAACATGAAAATTCATTTTATTTTATTCTTTGTGGATCTGATTTCATCAATTAATCAAAGAGCTAAATTTATATTCACACATAATCTGAGCTAATATATTAAAAATTTCCGTTCCCCAATTCTGTTGATTATTCATTTAAAAGACTTTAATTAGGGAGACAAAATCAACTCTGAAGAGTTAAATTGCCCAATTTTTCCCCTTTGCAAATTCATTCTCAAAAATCTTATTCTATTTAAATTCTTCCCTAAAAGAAAGTTGAAAATATGTTTAAATTTTCATTAACTGCACAATTTTGGATTCTAGTCGCCTTTGTTTCCCACAGCCATATGTTCAAGGCAAAGAACTGAATCACTGCCAGACAGGAAAAGCTGTGTCTAGGTAAAGATAAAATATCCAGATGAAAAATTCAGTAAACTCTCTGTATGTTTTGTGTATGAGTCTACTTTGATACCTTGATGGAGCTATTATCTCTCAGGAGAAGGCATTCTTTCTGGTGGTGCCCCCAGCAATGCATGTCTTTTCCTCCTCTGAAAGTCTTACTTATATAATTCTGTAAGTTCTAAAAGACCATATACTGAATGCACTAGCAGGTTTTCTCTGAATCTTTACATATTGCATGGAAATTGATACCCAGCTCAGCCTGTCCATCTGTTATCATTCATTTAATCTAACTGATCTGCCCATTCCTTCTCTGATCTTACCTGTCCGTGAAGTTCTTTTAGATGACTTCTGGCATAGGAGGCAGCACCAACAAAATGGCGGAGTCTACTTTGACCCATCACATGCCTTACACTAGCCTTTATGTAACCTGCCCTTCTGAATCTTTTGGGATCTTGATGTTTTCTGATATGTAGTCATGTAGCATCGTAGGGAGAATATTAGTGTTGAAAAGACTGACTATTTTTCTAGGGAACAATGTAGAATTATTGTAAATACTTTAAAATTTTCCAAATAAAATTTGACTACTTTTTCCCCTCCTATTTCCTTCTGGTTCTAGCTCATCAGGAGTGCCTGGACAAGATAAGTACTGATAGAATACTTCAATGGACTATTAATCACACTGGATGAAGTCTGTGGGAGAACAATCCTAGAAAGGGCATGATAGCTGTCTTAGAGTCTCTAATTGGATTCATTTGTAACAAAGATTGCACTTGTGATTTTGGTCCCTAGAGGGCAGAATCAAGAGGAGGAGGTAGATTGTGAAGGGACAAGTTTCAGATCCCTGTGAGGGAAATCTTACTAATAAACATAATAATTCCAAAATGAAAAGACCTGCCTTGAGTGTCATTTATTCCTGCTTGCTAGACGGTTAAATTATGACTGTTTGATTTGTCCTGGCCTTTATTGATCAAAATGAAAGGGGACTATTATTTCTTATTGATAATTATTTTCCATAATTATACTTAATATTTAATAAGAAATTATAATGATGAAATAGATATAATTCTAAAAGAGCAAGTACATAACTTTATATAGAACTTAAAGTTTTGCAAAGTGGCTTAGATAAATTATCTCATTTGAGCCTGCCAATTGCTTTATAAGATATATTATATCATTACTTCCGTTTTATAAATGAGGAAATTAAGGATGTAAGAAGATAAATGATTTGCCCATGGTCAAGAGGCTAGTAAATATCTGAGGCAACATTTGTTTGGAAGACATTGAGATTTGTTCAAACCATATCTAAACAGACATTCCTTTTACAGGAGTTCTGAAAATGTAATAGCTTTATATCTTGCAAAACATTTTATACTCAATATCTCCTGTGTGCTTCATGATTGTGCTGATAGATGAGCATACAAGTTGTTGTTATCGCCATTTTATGGAAGAGGAAATGGCAAGGTCAGGGGCTGTCTTTTGCAATTTTTGTATTCTCAGCACTAAGAACAGTACTTGACATGTGGTAAGAGTAAATAAATCTTTATTGAATGACCTGACTAATTAATGATTTAACTATATGTGCTATTGTAGGAGGAACAGAGATCTTACTCCCTCTTCTCTGGCCCCAACCTTGAAATGTGGGGGTAAGTAACCATTTTTAGGCACTGAAATGGCCTACACTCTAGTGAGTTCCCTCAGGTTCATCATTTGGGGGGAGTTCTCTGCACTTGAATTGAAAAATACAGTGTGCTCACTGCAACATCTAAAAACCTTCCTACTCTTAAGTCCACCAAGTGCCCTTTTTCTCTCCTTGGGGAGAAGACCCTGATCAATGTTTCTCTTAGTTTAGTTTTGAAGGTTCATAACAATGTACAATTGATGTAAATTAGCCACTTAGTCCTGAGTTAGGAATGTATGAAGATAACAAAACCCTTCTTCCTTAGAGATTCCAACAGATCTTACTTTCTGACACTTTATCAAAAACCTGCTGTTTTCCCTCTCCTCCTTTGAAACTACCCAACCACAAACTAAATGCATGCAAACCATAGAAGTCCTGATTGATCAAATGTTTATTTGAGCTGGCTGTTAAACCAATTAAAACGGGAAGTGTACATTAACTATATAGAACAGGAAAACTTTGAAATCAGACACCGAATATCCTTTCAGACAATGCAAGCAGGGTGTGGGAAAGTGATAGACGTTTCATTGATAACTTGTCCCAGATGGAAAGTCTGCTATTACAGGTAGCATAGCTGCTATCTCCTTGAAATCTATGACTGTCACATCCAACTGTTGAGGTCGATATAGCTACAGTGTTTGAAGCTCCGGTAATATTCCCACTACAGTCATGATACTTCAATGCCCCGTCTCCCTTTCTCTTGTCTTCTATATTCGCTTGATTCTCATCCCAAAGCAGAAGCAAATCTAAAGTGCCTCTACTGTCTCACTGGCACTGTTCAAACACCTGTGGCATGGAGGAAGCCTTCTTTCTATTCCACACATACATATCTTCTCTCCGAGAGTCTTACTCTTTTACATTGGGAAAAAAAGGTAACAATCTCATTTAAAATAATTATGCCTGCAGCTCCTGTTTTATAACCTGAAACATTATTCCAGTCCATTAGCAGAATTTATTACTTGGTATATATCACTCTGTGTCAGAATGGTCCCAGATCTATAGGAGACTGGATTTGAACACTTTATTTCTTGACTATGATTTCAGCACTCTCCCCATGCTCCCTTTCTCCATACAGTATCAGAGTCTAGATCCATTGAGAGCTTACAAAATCATCAGGTATTCCTGATATCCAGTCAATGGGGAACCTCAGACTCAATCCAGTCTTCCATTCATACCTCACTGGGGCCAACATTGTTAGCTAAGCTTTATGATTTCTCTATCAGGGTATCAAATGTAGATCATTCGCCTCTCTTCTTCACTTCATATAATTCCAGTCATTATCTGTGGATGTGTGGATTTGTAGATCTAATAATTAGAACTTAATTCTAAGCTTCCTGCCACTGACCTACCTGACCTCCTTTTGAAAATATTTTATTTCAATAAGCACTTGCTACATGAACTTTACCTTCTAGACTTAATTTCTCTTGGAAAGAGAGGTACATATTACAATTTTATATATAACACTATTTTTTTAAAGCAATTGGGGTTAAGTAACTTGCTCAAGGTTACACAGCCAGGTGTTTCTGGGTGGGTGCTAAGTGTCTGAGCCCAGATTTGATCCCCAGCTCATCCCGACACTGGGGCCGGTGCTCTTACTTGCTGTGCTACCTGGCTGCCTCTATATATAACACTTTTACCCAGTTTAAAATTAACAATAAGTTAATAAATTGTAATTTAGCAAATGAAAGCAATTTATAGGCATAAGCAATATACATCTATTATGTGACTGTATACTCTGTTCAGTTGAATTGTTCAATAGAGTCTAATGCCTCCTGACTCCATTTGTGGTTTTCTTGGCAAAGATACTGGAGGGATTTGTCATTTCCTTCCCCAGCTCATTTACAGATGAGGAAACTGAGGTAAATAGGATTAAGTGCCTTGCCTAGGGTCACACAGCTAGTAAGTGTGTGAGGCCGGATTTGAAGTCAGAGAGATGAGTCTTCCTGACTCTAGGCCCAGCGCTTCATGCATTGAACCACTTAGTTGCCCTATCTTTATACCTATCACTCTCCTAAGACCTGGAAGTTGCCTGATCCATGTGAATGATCTAGTACCAGGATTTCCAAGTAATGTGAAATTGAGTCTCCCCTAGAGAAGACAGAGGAAAATAAAACACAGTTTACATAGGAGGTTTGACTAACACTTCCCAAACAACTAGTAATCAAATGCACACCTGGGAACTTGAGTCAAAAATTGAATTTAATCATAGAACATAAACATTAAACTTAGGATCTGGTGCAGGTTCTAATTCAGGAGGGAGGAGGCTTCCCCATCTGAGCTATCTAGTCTTTGATGGGGACTTCTGACCTTGCCTCTCTGCAGCTAATCCATCATGAAGACTGAGTGAAACTTGCAGTCAGATGTATCACAATTGCATTTCCTAGTAGCCTTTTCTCTCTGACCTTGGCTACCATTCTTTGCTGCAACTGTTTAAGATCATTTCTTCTCTTTTTCCCTGTCGTCACTCATTGTCTTAACCACAGATGGTCTGGGGAAAGACAATGATCATGAAGTTTACTTTTTCTTTCTATAAATGTCACTCCAGTGCTAAGCCAAGTCATCTGCCCATAGAAAAGTAACAGATATTTGCCTTTCCCCCCAAGCAAAAAAAAAAAAAAAAACATTCAAAAAGGACACTATTTAAAGGACTAACTTTTTAAAGTGACATTTCAAAAGAAAGTTTCATTCTGTTTAAAAGCACTATGGCCATTGTCCTCCAGGAATGTTTAAAGCTACATGTTGGTAAGAATATTTACTAGCAACAAATCCTGCTATTTTTCTTGTCTCCATTCTAATGAATTCATATAAAGATCACTGCCCAAATGCAAGCATCTTCACTCACTACCTGTCTTCTCTTCACTCTCTTTCCCCAGAAAACACATTAGCTTTCAAATTGTGAAGGCAAAAGTCAGGGACCTTCTTCTCCAATCTATCTGTAGGGTGTCAACATGTTGAAAGTTGGTGTCCCCAAAGCAGCTTGGGGGTGAAAAGATACTATTTTATTCAGCTCTTTGGTGAAATGGACCATTTCTCATGTTGCAGGGCTTTTCAGAGTGACTGTTCCCTTTCTGCTTGCTTGTCATTGTCTTCCCGTGAGAGGAGCGCTACATGAAAATAGATGCCTTATAGAAATCAGGGACCAATTTAGCAAATCTGTCAAGGCTGGAAAAGCAAGAAGTGACAGCAGGTCAATAACTTAGCTCTTTGGGAATTTGAACGGGGGCCTGCAAATCATTTGAATTCCAATTACCTTTACAGTCCTTGAGATATATATTTTTTAAAACAGCCAAAATATGGACCTGGCCATAAATACAGTGTGTCTAAATGTGCAGCTCCTGTGAAGCCTTACTAAAAGCACATTAGTATTTACCACAGTATGGACAGTTTTGTAGGGTTGGTATTTGTTCAGGTCATGGTGTGTTCAAGAAATAAAATAATAATGCACACTTGTATCACAATTTAAACTCTGCAATGTACTTTTCTCATAGCAATATAAGCTAGGCAAGAGTAATAATGAATCATAGTTATTTTTCTTTTTAAGTTCTTTTATGTCTTATTCAATTTCTTTTCCTGCAATAGAGTTATACAACTGGCTTATTTTTGTATGGTCACTTTGGCTATTTGATTTTTTTGCAAGTACTTATGTTTCATATTTATTATTTTTGATGGCATATAATTGAAAAAATAATTTTAACCTGTTCTTTATTTCTTCTTTATCTATTTTGAATCCCTTCCCATGTTTCATTTTTTTTTGCAAATTGGTTAGCCTTTTTGTGTCAAATTAAGCATAAAATGGTTTCTCTAATATATTAATCTTATAAAAGTTCCTACATTTATGTGACAAGTTTTTGGTGTTTTTGAGTCTATCCTTCTTTTTGATTTTCAGAATTTTAATTTTTGTTTTTCTTTGTGGTGTTTATAATTTTCTTCATTAGTTATTAGCCCTCTTCTGTAATTTTTTCCTCTTTTGCTGATATGGATGTATTGATGGGTGAATGGAAGGATGGAAACATAAATTGATAAATGAGACAGAGAAACAGAGAAAGAATATATGACTGAGAATATTTCCCTTAATTATTACTTTGGTAGACCTTAATGAGCATATATTCAGTGGTTCTCAAACTTTGGTCTCAGAACCCTTTTATGTGAGGACTTCTCCATCAAAGATCTTTTCATTATGTGGGCTATATCTATAAGATATTAACATGTTAGAAATTAAAACATATTAATATTATTGCCAAAATAGTTTTGACCTCATGTCCTGGGAACACTAAGTATTCTCAGACTATACTTTGAGTACAACTGTATTAGCAAAACAAAGAACTCTAGCCATTGAGAAATCAAAAATGGACAGTGAAGGAAATAAGAATGAGTGACAAGCTAGCAATTTACTTTTAAAAGCCATTCTAAAACCACTTGGTGACACAGTAGATAGAGTGTTGGTCATGGAGTCAGGAAGATCTTAATTTAAATTTAGCCTCAGATACTTACTAGCTACGTGGGCCCCGTCAAATCACGGAACTTCTGTTTGGCTTAACTGTAATTTGAGATAATAGTACCATTTATATTTCAGGGTTAGTGTAAGGAAAAAATGAGATATCTGTAAAAAAAATACTTAAAACAGTACCTGGTCATAATAGACACAATATAAATGTTTTTTTTTCCTCTTTCCAATATTCCTTCTGTCTTCCTCCCCAAATTTCAGAAGGTCTTTTTTTTTCTAATTCTATCCTTTCTAACTCTAGATGTGGTTCATTTTTATGAAAATGATTGGGGGACAAATTTTTATGTGGATATGTTCAGCTATGGAAGTACCATAAAGATGACTTCATATATGACTCGTGCATTTCTGTCATTTCTTCTTGATATATAAAAATTTTAACAAGTCCTAGTACGACTTCCTGTTCTCCTCAGAAGCTACCACTTCTTACAATTTCTTATTGATTTCTAAAGCTTTCAACTTTTCAACTCTTGTGATGCTTGAGACAAGTCTTTGATTTTCCTCCAATGCTGGCATGGGCAAAGTCATCTGAACAAACTTTTGATTGCATCTTTTTTTAAAAGCTTCTCCCAGTTGTGTAGATACAGGTTGCATCTTCAGGATGACCTAAAAGAGAAAAAGTAAATGAAAACAGTTTTCTTCAGATCAGTAGTAGTCAAACACACAATGCCTTCAGACTGATTCTATGGCTATTTTTGTTATTGCCTAGGACCTTACTCCAGTATAATGTTCTGCTTTAATCTTAACAATCAATTTAATTTGACTAGGCATATTGTTAGATAGTAGAGATACACACACAAAAATAAAAACTGCCCTTGCCTTCATGAGGCTTACATTCTATTCTAAGTTGAAAGTAATGAAATATAGAAACTAGAAGTGTCCCATAGAAGAAGAATGCAACTGATTTAATTGCTTGTATATTGTCTTAAAAGAAAGAGGTAAATCATCTCAGGGTACTTACAATGTAGAAAAACAGGTTAAGCTGGGCTCTTCCATCATTCTAGATGAGTTGCCATACTTTCATATACAAAAACTTCTTAAAGATTCAGGTCACAGCCTATATACACTTTCTTACCCTGCCCCATTCTTATTTGTTTCTATCTGTACTTGTTTTCTTTGACTTTGTTTTTGTCCCTAAGGAGGTAAACAGGTCCTGCCTTTACATACTCAACTAAAGGTCTTTCCAAATGCATTGTCCAGCCTTGATAACATGTTTGGCTTTTTACCTCAGTAACAGTGTTGCACTTGGGAATTAAAATAGCAGCTGATAATATGACAAAGTTTGTGGATATACACCATTTACATCACTTGAAGTTTTGATTCTTCATAGAATATATTGTTCCACAATGCGTAGACATAACTAGGTAGAGTATTGGATAGAGGTATAGAATTGGAGTCAGAAAAACTTTTCAGTGCAAATCCCACTCTGACTCTTACTAGTGTTGGGATACACAAAAATGTATCAATCTTCTCTCAGTCAGTTTAATAAGATCACTTCCTTCACAGTGTTTATTGTGAAGAAGAAATGAAATAATATACAGAAACATTTTGTGAACTCAAAAATATCATATAAATGATGAGGATTATACTGATTGGAAAAAAACAATCTTCTTATATATTGAGATTATTGGATCTTTTGAGGATTAATTCCTGATTGAAAAGAATCTGTTTTTTCAAAAACGAGTCTTAAAAAAATCAGATGTTTTCAAGGCATAGCTTGGAGTCAGTGAGAATATTGTTCATTTCCTCATTTGAACCTGAACTTAAAATTCAGAGATGTGTTTCAAACAATATGAAACTTATAATGAAGAGTTGGAGGAGGAGTAGAGGTTAGGAGGAAATTTGGAACTGAAAATAAAATGAAATTGTATTAAAAAAACAATTTGTCTATTTGGTGTGTTAGAAACAGATATCAGGTAGTAAAACTACTCCACAAAGGTTAGAGAAGGAGGGATATCAGATAATTCTATTTCTTAGTGTGATTGAGTCAGTTATTTCTAGGTATGTGGAAATTTTCTGTGATTTAAGCAAGATTATTCGTTATTAAAATGTATTGACAGCAAAGTAGGGATTTTAATATGGGGAAAATGCAGAATGAAAGAGTGACTAGCCTATTTGCTCATCTCCGTATATGCCATTCTACCTCCTTCCTTTGTGACTTTGCTCAGTTTGTAGCTCATACCTTGCCTGGTCTCCCTCAGATCTCTGCCCCTTGCAACCCACATTTTCTCTAGGGCTAGACTCATTGTTACCTCCTTCAAAAGGGCTTTTTCCCTTCTTCCAATTATTGTTCCTGTCCTATTTTGGGGAAGTGATTTTGTATATAGGTTTGTATGTATTGTTTTTATGAACATGGATTACACCCTTAATTAAATATAAGTTCCTGGACAGCAAGAACTACCTTTCTTTTGTATATATTTCTACCATGCTTTGCACAATACCTCATCCATAGTCAGCACTTAATAAATACTTCTCAATTATGTTTCAGCAACTGTTGTAATTTTGACAGAATCAAATGTTCTCCATGTTACTTATCAAAAATCACAGCTCTACAATTTAGAACTAGAAGGGAAATAAGAGCTTGTCTAGTCTAGATAACTTGTTTTTTAAAGGTGAAACTGAGGCCAAAGGAAATGAAATAATTTTCCTTATATGACACAGGTAGTGTGAGGCAAAGTAGAAATTCGATCTTGGGTATTATCATTCCAAGTTGTGTCTTTCCTAATGTGCCACACTACCTGTCATCTCATTGGAGCCTCCCAATAATGATCCAACCAACCAGCATTTAAACATCACCTACTATGTGTCAGTCACTGTGAATAGAAGTCCACAGTAAATATATTCTGTCCTCAAGGAGCTTGTATTCTACTGGGATATTGTGCATAGATGAAACATATACAAAAATAAATATAAAAGTAATTTGTGGGGAGATACTAAAAACTGTGAACATTAAGAAAAACTCCTTATAGAAAGTAACAATTGAGCTAAACTGGAAAGGCAGGTGTGGATTTTAAGATGTAGATGTAAGGAAGGAAAACATTCTAGCCACAAGAGATGGTCTATATAAAAGCACAGGGACTAGAAATGTAATGTATAGGAGAGAAAATAAAAAGACTAGTTTGACTAGAAGATAGAATGTAGAATGTGGAATTTCACAACTTGTCTATGCTTTTACTCAAACAAATCTCATAAAAGTAAAGAAAAATTTCTTATCTGAGTAAAAGACCTCACAGAGTTGTAATGAAAATCCTTCATGAAAACTTAAAATCTTATATAAATGTGATAGGATTATTATATTTTCTTGTATTTATCTTTTTGTGGGATTAAGAAAGAAACAGCTGGGGTGGCCAGGTTGCTCAGCAAGTGAGAGCACGGGCCTCAGTGTCGGGATGACATGGGGATTGAATCCGGGCTCGGATACTTAGCACCACACCCAGAAATAACTGGCTGTGTAACTTTGAGCAAGTTACTTAACCCCAACTGCTTAAAAGAAAAAAGAAAGAAACAGCCCCCCAAAGTATTTTATGTTTATTTATTTAAATATAAATAGAAAAAAAGAGAAAATTAGCTATTTTAAAACTCAATTAAAGTATTATCAATTATGTATATAGCATTTTCCCAATATGACAAAATGACACAATTCTAGTAGGAATCGAGGCACAACAAATAGAACATTGAATTTGTAGTCAGGGAGATCTGAATGTAAATCTGGCCTCTGACACTTACTATCTGCATCGTCCTGGGCAAGTCATTTAAACATAGTTTGCTTCAGTTTTCTCCAGTGAAAATGGTTTTAATAGCACTTACCTCACAATATATTATGAGATTCAAAGAGATAATAACATGGTGTCGAGCACCATCCAGGCATTATATAAATACTTATTCCCTTCCTTCATTTCCTTCCTCCCCCCACCAACCCCACTCAGGACTACAGAGATGATATATACCTCATCCTGTTTCCAAATGGTTTTGATTTCTTCTATCAAAGTTCTGTATTTTGAAAGATTTCCATTCCACATATTTTGGAAATAATGAACATTTTATAAGATACCATATATTTAGTTGTTTTCTTAATATTTTTAGGGAAAATGCTATTTCTGTGCAATTATAACACATTATTTCATCTGTGATGGTGCTCTAGTTTCAGGACATTATAGATATTGAATTTTCAAGGATAGTTTGGAGCCTAAATTTATACTAGAGGATTTTTCCATCAGTTTTTGAAGCATAGTAAGCTTCTGATATTTGACTGTGGTCCTCGATTATGTCATTCTGAGTATGGGGTGAAACTTAAATTTTTGCAACTTGTTTAAATATATTGTAATATTACTAGTATTTCCTTGCATAATTTGCATTGTTTAGGTAGGGTGGAGTCAAGATGTCAAAGTAGTAACAGGACTTCTGCATGGCTCTGGCTTCCATCTCCTCCAATTCAACTATCTAATGTATGAAAGTCATCATGTTATGACCTTCTGGGATCAGAGAAGTAAAAATGAAAAGTTCTATCTTCATGGAGTCTATATTTTATTCCTTATAGATGGCAATGGGATTTAGGATTCTATAATGTGAGGAGGAGGAGAAATATATTCCAGACCCAGGCATCATTTGTCAGATGAATATCATGCATGGAGGTCACATAGCTAGTCAGTTTGACTGGAAAGGAGAGGTAAGCAAAGGTCAGATTGTGGAGGATTTTATATGGCTTTGTGAGAATTTTGTATTTGAGGATAGAGGCAATATGGAGCCACTAGAGATTTCTTTCCAAGATGAGTGATGTTGTTTTAGGAATATCAATCTATTAGGTGTCTAGAGAATCAATTGTAGCAGAGAAAGAATGCAAGCAGGACAGTAGCAAAAACACTCTTAAATCTACTTTGTAATTCATAATGTGAAAATAATACAGAAAAGCAATTAGGACAATTATGATAAATTGAGTGGGAAGGAAGAAATGATGATGATTGATAGATTGGTACATTAAATGCTTCCTGTAATAAATAATTACTCTTGCTTGTGAGGTACAAAGCACAGTTCTTTCTACACTACTTAAGGTATGAGGGACAAAATGCTAAGCATAATACCTAATTTATTTGTCTCTCTGGCAGAATTTGTACTTCACTCTAAAACTCACTGATAAAGCAGAATCATGTAATCTGGTAGCAAATATTTGTTAATTGTTGTGTAACACAAAAATTAGCTTTGTAAAGCCTAAGGATATATGTGAGTATGTGTGTGTGAGGGGGTGCATTCTAATCACCCCTAAGTTTCACATGATTCCTTCCTCTTTAGCTTGAAGGAATGTATTTTAGAAGAAAAAAAAACTGAGCTCGGTCACAGTTACTTTGGATTTTCAGTTAGAAAAATCTGGAACATATAGGCAGAAGTTGTTTTCCTTGCTTAAGTTTACATTGAAGTCAGTCTTTAGTTAGCCCCATCCCTCTTTGGATTTGAGTCAAAATTCAGTTTGCTGGAAATATTTGGATAATGAAACAATAGATTATAGTTAGAGTGTCTATGGGGAGATGGACTCCAAAACAGGAATATTCAGAGGCTAAATATTTTACAATATTTTCTCACCCCCTCCCCCTCATTTTTCAACAAGCCTGCTGGGTCAATGACTTCCTGGAATATCTCCTTCTCAATACTTACTTGCTTTCCCAGGACATGCTTAAAAGCCACTCTTCCTTCAATTGCTGGAATGAACTTATTCTTCAACTGGCTTCCTCAGTCTACCAAAAGAGGAATCTTCTACAATCATTTCATCTCAAAAATTTTTTATACTTTAAGACCTATAAATGGATTGATTGAGTATCTTATTTACTTTAAATGGGATAGTCCTGTATTGAGTAAATTAGTAACTACACCCTTATATCCAATTGTCAGTCACAGTAGCTACCCTTGGGAATAGAAATAAACAGCAAGACCCCAAACAATTCCTGCCACCAAGGAACTTAATTCTAACTGGTGAAGCTAGGTAGAATTGAGGATAGAGTCCCAGGACTGGAGTTAAGAAGATCTGAGTTCAAATTTGATATCACTTACTACCTGTGTAAACTTGGAAGTGTCACTTTACCTCTATTTCAGATTTCTCATCTGTAAAATGGGGATAATAATACCACCTAACTTAATAGGTTATTATGAAGCATAAATGATATAATATTTTAAAGTGCTAAGAGCAGTGTCTGACACATCGTAGATGCTAGATACATATGAATTATTACCATCATTATCATAATTATTAATTAGGGAATGAATTCTATGTACAAAAAATTCATACAAGATAGAAATTTAAGTATTTAAAGGGGTAATTTATTGAAAGATTGCTCTGGTTTTAGAGGAAATGTAGGAAAGAAAAGAAATGTCAAACTAGAAAATGTAAGGTCAAGATATGATTTTAAAGGATTTTTCAATATTTGATTTATTTTTTAGAAGGGAAAGGTAATGATCTGACCTCAAGAAAGTTTACACAGTTCCATCAAAGCAGAGTTGGGATTCAATCAGAAACTTCATTCCTCCTAATATTGTGTCCTTACTGCATATTGTACAGAGACTTAGATATGGTTATATACCTGGGAATATTTAGACATGCCTTTGCATATCTACATATGAGGCTGGACTTTTCCTTTTAAAATGAATTGAATTAAATACCAAATCCATGTGACCTTCTCTGTCAGCCTTTAAGCTTCATGATTTAGGGTCTAATGGGCAAAGATTTGAGGATCTAATCCAAGTCAAACCATGCTGACTCAAAAGCTTAATGGCTATTTTAAATGGATGACAACTGTTCCTTCTGCCATGTGTAATGGGAATGTAAATTTTAAATGTCTTCCCTTCCCCTAGGCTAAATGCACCTGGAGCCTGGGGTGGGAGGCTTGTTTTTCAGTAGATACTTTTTTTTTTTTTAAAGCAATCAGGGTTAACTTGCTCAAGGTTACACGGCCAGTCATTTCTGGGTGTGGTGCTGAGTATCTGAGGCTGGGATTTGATCCAGGTCATCCCGACACTGGAGCCGGTGCTCTTACTCACTGAACCACCTGGCCACCCCTCAGTAGATACTTTTTGATTGGCCAGTGGGTCCAAAAGGTTGTTACATTCTCTGAGCCGGGAGAAGGCTATATAAGCCCTGACGTGTAGCTTTGTTTTGGGGCTCACTTTGAGAAGTGTTCTATGATTTGATCAGATGAAACTCTGGAAAGCCGTTGTCCAGAGCCCCCCCGGCTTTGAAACCCAGATGTTGTTTGGTATGGATGTAATGGTTAGACAGTTTGGAAAACTGTCTACTTGATCTGTTTCTCTGTCTTGATAATTCTGTCTGTACACTTTGAATTTTGGGGTGCTGACCTCTTTCCCCTGAACTAGGTAAATGATACATATCTGACTGATTAAAGTAAGCGTTTTAACCCATTTTGAGTTGCCTTCCTTTATCAAAGCAGATCCAAGAACCTGTGGTGGCAGCAAACCCTGAGGACGCTTGCGGTGCTTGCTGCTACACCAGGTTATGAGGTAGAGTTAGAGAAGATGGTTATTAATGACACTGATAATTATATTTTCGAGATCAAAAAGGACTGGTATAAGAGAGGGAAATGGGGAAATCAGAAAGTGGTAAAAATTCTTAGGTCACTATGCTACTCCTCTAGCATATAGTCATGGTATTCTTAGAAATAGCATGGAAAGAACAGAATCAAATAAAAGGGAACTTGAGTTAGCTGTGAAAAACCTCTGGGTACCTTCCTGTAATTTCATCTGAGAGGATGGATAGACTTGGACCAGTTAGTGACAAACTCTCAGAGTCAGAAATGACCTCAAAGTGATTCTTTTAAAGAAAAGATTGAATATTGGAATTAAAGCATCCCATACTAAAATGATATTTTTGGGGCAAGTAGAAGTCAGGTTTGGCTAACTACAGAAATAATGAAAGAAAGGATTGGCATCCACCAAAAGAGCATTTCACATGTTTATTACATGAAGTGGCAAGCAAGCCTAGTTTAAGCAGCAAGACATTGCAAAGGACAGAGAGAGGAAACGTACTATGAAAGTCAAATCACCACCATATTGACCACCATCTCCTATCAGATCCTAATGAGGACAGAACTGAACACTGAACCCAAGACCCATAGGAATAACATTATCATTCCTCCCCTTGCCATCAGCTACCAATTGCTTCTAGCACAGCTTCCACAGACATCATTAGTCAGAGAGATGGTTGCTGAATCAGGGATTAAGAGCCCTGGGAGGGGGAGCACAATCTTGACCACTAGCACAATACTGACCTCTAGTGCTGTTCCTACCCTTGCCCTCACAGTAATTACCTGAGAAAACAACTACTATGGAGAGTGGACAAGCTGCTTCTGCCAAACACCAGTTAACTATCGCACATGGGGGATACAAGTCAGCCCAACTGAAGCAGTAGAGTTCAAGAAAAGGGGAATGGGGGAAAGCAGTCTGCCAGTCAAACTAGATCATAGCCACTACCACCACATTTAATATTACCTCCTTTAGATCCAATGGAGAAAGTCTACAAACTTGAAACCAAGAACTGTGAGAACAGAAATCTTTCTAAACCCATGACCAGTGCCCATAGCCATTTTCTCAGCACACAGCCCCTTTCAAGGTGTAGCCTGGTGAATGCTCTTCTTCAAGATGCTACAGACATAGATACCAAAGACCCAGAAAAAGAAAGTTTTCACCAAAGTCCTTGGCAATGTCACATGACTCAGAATCAGAAATTATTATTATCATTTTATACTAGAAATGACATTAAAGATGAGACATTTCAGCTTGCAGAGGTAGGCCAGGAAACAATGGCCATGCACAGAGGCAGGCCAGGAGGAGGCCTGATCAACGAAGGGGGCAAGTCTTCCCACCAACCACAAGGGCCACTACCAGGCCTATCACCAAAGGGCTGGGACTGGAAAGAGCAAGGTAAGAATCAAATACAGGGCCATTGTCAGGGAAAGCAAATACTCCTGGGACTACCACTCCATAGCCCAGAAATTTAAAAAGTCCCTATCAGGACCTCCAAGGACTAGGATGGCAGAGTGAATCCCAGCTGCTCCAATACCCCCCACCCTGAAAACATAGTAATCATTGCCCCAGGGCAAAACCCTAAACAGTAAAAGCTTGGGAACCCTATAGGAAGGGCATTGCTAAAGCCCTGCCCCAAAAGGAGTAGAAAGCAGAGTACAAAGACTCTGGAGTCCTCCTATCCTCAGAGAGGGGAATCAAACTCAGAGGGAGACAATGTGGACTCCACAACCACAGCTGAAACACCAACAGGGAATGGGTCCCAAGCACAGAAAGCTCTCCAAGATGAGCTCAAAAGGAGCTTTGAAAACCAAAAGAGAGAGATAGAAGACAAAATGAAAAATTCTTTTCAAATCAAAATTGTAGAATAAGAAAAAACATCATAATGAAGAAAACAGCTCCTTAAAAAGAAAAATGTGGTATATGGAAAAGGAACTCCAAAAACTAACCAGGGGAAAAAATTGCTAAAAACTAGAATCAACCAAATTGAAGCAAATAAATCTATGAGGAACCAAGAATTAGGCAAACAAAACAACAAGAATGAAAAATTAGAAAAAGAGGTAAAATATCTCAATGGAAAAATAAGTGACCTGGAAAACAGATCCAGGAGAGATAATCTGAGAATCATAGGCCTACCAGAAAATCATGATGAAGAAATGAGCCTGGACAACATTCTCCAAGAGCTTATTAAGGAAAACTACCCTGAGATACTAGAACCCGAGGGTAAAATAGAAATCCAGAGAATCAACCGGACACCAACTGAAAGAGATCCCAAACTGAAAAGTCCTTGAAATGTTGTGGCCAAACTCAAGAACGACCAGGTAAAAAAGAAAATACTTCAAGTGGCCAGAAAGAAACAATTCAAATATCCCGGAAGCACCGTGAGGATCTCACAGGATTTGGCAGCCTCTACAAAGAAAGATCAGAGGCAGTAGAATACAATTTTATGCAAGGCAAAAGAGCTCAGGTTACAACCAAGGATCACCTACCCATCAAGACTGAGAATATTCTTTCAGGCAAAGAGATGGTCTTTCAACTATATAATAGATTTCCAGACCTTCCTGATTAAAAAACCAGTGCTCAATGGAAAATTCAACCTCCAAAAGGAGACGCAAGAGTGACATAGAAAGGTAAATAAGGAAAACACACACACACACACACACACACACTGTTATTTAATAAGAGTAAATTTTTTATAGACAAGTACAGTATAAATTACACAAAAATGACGATTAAAAAAATCTTATTAAGGGTTACAAAGGGACTGCAACAGAAGAAGAAGAATGAATGAAGTGGAAAGGGGTAAATTGTGCCACACAAAGAGGCATAAAAACACTATAGCAAAGGAAAAGAAAGGAGAGAAATGAGAATTATATGAGCTTTTCCTCTTTGGTTCTGGTGCAAGGAGGGAAAAATAAAACCAGCTAAGCACAGAACTCTATGGAGAAGAGATGCAAAATGTATCATAATAGAGGGAAAGAGGGGAGGGAGAGGAGCTTCACATGGGATCTATTCCTGTCACTCTTGGTTCAAAGAAGAAATAGCATACTTCTTAAGTATAAAAATATCCTACAGGAAGTAGGAGGGTGAAAAGGCTATGAAAGGGGGTGGTGATTAGTAGGGAGGGAAGATGTAAGGGAGAAGGGGAGGAAAAGGGAGGGGGGCTAAAAAGGCAATACTGAGGGAGGCAGTGGTCAAAAGGAAAACTATTAAAGAGGGAAGGGAGAAGGGGAGAAAAAATATAAGCATTAACAGGGGAGGGAATAGCAGGGAGGGAAAGAAACAGATAATAATCATAACTGTGAATGTGAATGGAATGAACTCTCCCATAAAACAGAGGCAGATAGCAGAATGGATTAAAAATCATAATCCTACAATATGCTGTTTACAAGAAAAGCATCTGAAACAGAGGGATACACACAGGGTATAGGTAAAAGGCTGGAGTAAAATGTATCATGCCTCAGCTAAGGTAAAAAATGAAAGGGTAGCAATCCTTATCTCAGATAAAGCAAAAGCAAAAATTTATCTAATTAAAAGAGATAAGGAAGGAAAATATATCCTGCTAAAAGGCACCATCTAGAATGAAGCAATATCATTACTTAACCTATATGCACCAAGTGGTATAGCATCAAAATTCCTAGAGGAGAAGGTAAGAGAAATAGAGGAAGAAATAAATGACAAAATTATACTAGTGGGAGACCTTTATCTCCCCATCTCTGAACTTGATAAATCCAAACTCAAAATAAACAAGAAAGAAGTTAAGGAGGTGAATAGTATTTTAGAGAGAGAATGTATGATAGATCTCTGGAGAAAACTGTATGGGGATAAAAAGGAATATACCTTCTTCTCAGCAGTACATGGCACATACACAAAAATCAACCATGTACTAGGACATATAAACCTCACAATTCAGTGCAGAAAGAAATAATGAATGCATCATTTTCAGATCATGATGCAATAAAAATCATATGCAATAAAGAGCCATGGAAAGACAGACTAAAAGCTAACTGGAAATTAAATGATTTACTCTTTTTTTTGCCTTTTGGAGGGAAATTGGGGTTAAGTAACTTGTCCAAGGTTACACGGCTAGTATTTTTGTGTGGGTGTTAAGTGTCTCAGGCCGGAATTGAACTGGGGTCCTCCTGACTACAGGGCCCACGCTTTACTCACTGCGCTACCTTGTCACCCCTATACAATTTAATCTTCAAGAATGAGTGGGTCATAGAAACAATCAGTAATTTCATTCAAGAGAATGACAACAATGAGGCAACATAACAAAATTTGCGGGATGCAGCAAAGGCAGTTCTTAGGGGAAGTTTTATATCCCTGAGTGCATACATGAGTAAATTAGAGAAAAGAGAGGTCAATGGATTGGGCATGCAATTGAAAAAGCTAGGAAAAAAAACAAATTGAAAATAAACTATTAAATACTAAATTAGAAATACTGGAAACCAAAGGAGAGATTAACAAAATTGAAATTAAGAAAAATATATTGAATTAATAAATAAAACTAACAGCTAATTAAAAAAAACAGTAAAATTGATAGGCCCTTAGTCAATATGATAAAAAAAAAGAAAGAAGAAAACCAAGTTATGTGTATCAAAAATGGAAAAGTTGAACCTACCTCCAATGAAGAGGAAATTAAAACAATGATTAGGAATTATTTTTCTGAGTTTATGCACATAAATTTGACAATCTTAGTGAAGTGGATGGATACTTACAAAAATGTAAGTTGACCAAATTAACTGAAGATGAAGTAAATTACTTAAATAACCCCATCTCAGAGAAAGAAATTGAACAAGCCATCAGCCAACTCCCTAGGAAAAAATCTCCAAGTCCAGTTGTATTTACTAGTGAATTCTATCAAACATTTAAAGAACAAATGATTCCAATACTCTACAAACTATTTGGGAAAATTATTGAAGAAGGATTCCTATCACATTCTTTTTATGACACAAATATGGTACTGATACCTAAATCAGGAAGAGATAAACTAGAAATAGACCCATCTCCCTCATGAATATAGATGCCAAAATTTTAAATAAAATATTAGCAAAAAGACTACAGTCACTTACCACAAGAATAATACACTTTGTTCAGATAGGATTTATTCCAGGAATGCCAGAATGGTTTAATATTAGGAAAACCATCTATATAATCGATATCAACAATAAAAGTAGCAAAAAACCACGTGATTATCTTAATAGATACAGAAAAGTCTTTTGACAAAATACAACATCCATTCCTATTAAAAGCACTAGAAAGTATAGGAATAAATGGAGCTTTCCTTAAAATAATAGGTAGCATCTATCTAACGCCATCAGGAAGTATTATATGTAATGGGGAGAAGATAGAAGCATTCCCCATAAGATCAGGGGCCAAACAAGGGTGTCTACTATCACCCCTCTTATTCAATCTGGTACTAGAAATATTAGCAGTAGCAATTAGAGAAGAAAAAGAAATCAAAGGAATCAAGTTAGGCAAAGAAGAGACCAAGCTATCACTCTTTGCAGATGATATGATGATGTACTTAGAGAATCCTAGAGAATTGAGTAAAAAAAAACTACTTGAGACAATACTAAATTTGCCAAGGTTGCAGGATATAAAATGAACCCACATAAATCCTTGGTATTCCTGTATATTTCTCATGACATACAACAGCAAGAGATAGAAAGAGAAATTCCATTTAAAGTTACTGTAGACATTATAAAATAATTGGGCATCTACCTGCCAAAACAAACCCAAGGCCTATATGAACACAACTTCAAAACAATTTTCAAACAAATAAAGTCAAATCTAACCAATTAGAAAGACACCAATTAGTCATGGCTGGGTCTAGCTTATACAATAAAAATGACTATTTTTCCTAAATTAAATTATATGTTTACTGCCATAGCAATCAGTTTACCCAAAAACTACCTTATAGAGCTAGAAAAAATACTAACAAAATTCATTTGGAAGAACAAACGGTCCAGCATATCAAGGGAATTAATGAAAAGAAATGATAAGGATGGTGGACTAGCTATACCAGATTTTAATCTGTGTCATAAAGCAGTAGTCCTCAAATAATAGAATAGTGGATCGATGGAATAGATTGGGTACACGAGACTCCGCAGTCAATGACTATAGTAATCTACTGTTTGATAAGACTTTGATAAAACAAGGACACCATTGTTTCACCCCTGATCTTTTGGGGAATGCTTCTATCTTCTCCCCATTACATATAATACTTGCTGATGGCATTAAATAGATGCTACCTATTATTGTAAGGAAAGATCCATTTATTCCTATACTTTCTAGTGTTTTTAATAGGAATGGATGTTGTTGTATTTTGTCAAAAGACTTATCAGACTCAAAGACCCCACTTTTTGGTATAAGAACTCACTATTTGACAACAACTGCTGGGAAAACTGGAATATAGTGTGGCAGAAACTGGGCATAGACCATTATCTAACATCATATACCAAAATCAATTCTAAATTGGTACATGATCTAGGTATAAATACGGATACTGTAAGCAATCTGGAAAAGCAAGGAATAGTTTACTTGTCAGATTTGTGGAGAGGGGAAGACATTATGATCAAACAAGTATTAGAGGGCATTATAAAATGCAAAATGGATAATTTTGATTACATTAAATTGAAAAGCTTGTTTACAAACAAAACCAATGTAACCAGGATTAGGAGAGAAGTAGAAAATGGGCAAGAATTTTCACAATGTATGTCATTGATAAAGGACTCATTTCTAAAATATACAGATAATCCAGTCAAATCTATAAGAATCCAAGTTATTCCCCAATTGATAAAAGCAAAAAAGATATGAACAGGCAGTTTTGAGAGGAAGACATTAAAGATATTAATAAGCATATGAAAAAATGCTCTAAATCACTATTGATTGGAGAAATACAAATCAAAACAACTCCGAGTTACCACATCTCAGGAGTCTGATTGGCTAAGATGACAAAAGAGGAAAATGACAAATGCTGGAGAGGATGTGGACAAATTGGAACACCAATGCATTGGTGGTGGAGTTGTGAACTGATCCAACCATTCTAGGGAGCAATCTGGAATCATGCCCAAAGGATATAAATAATTTCATATCCTTTGAGCCAGCAATACTGCTTCTAGTGTTGTATCCCAAAGAGATCACAGAAGTGGGAAAAATACCCATATGTACAAAAATATTTATAGCTGCTCTTTTTGTGGTAGCAAAGAATTGAAAATTAAAGGGGTGCCCATCAATTGGGGAATGCCTGAACAAGTTGTGGTATATGCATATTATGGAATAGTATTGTGCAATAAGAAATGAGAAGCAGATGGACTTCATATTTACTTCGAGAGGCTTATACGAACTGATGCTGAGTGAGAAGAGTAGAGGCAGGAATACTTTGTACACAATTACAGACACAATGTATGTGTGAGGGCCAACTTTGATAAACTGGACTCTTCTCAGAAATGCAGAGTCTTAAGTCAAACACAAAACACTCATGAAGGAGAGAGATTTTTACATCCAAAGAGAGAACTGAGTTTGAAACTAGATTGAAGCAAGCTACCTTCTCTTTTTCTTTTTCTTGTTTGGTTTTCTTTCCTCTTTCCCATTCATCATTCCATCTGATGCAATCTTTCTTTATAACCTGACTATTGCCTCATGTGAAAGTATTTGCAGATACTATACTTGATTGTATGCCTCTATGAGCAGGGGGGAAGGGGGAGAGAGAAGATTTGAATCTCAAGGAATTGTTGTAATGAATCTTGTAAACTAAAAGTAAACAAATTAATAAAGACCAAAAAAAAAAAAGAAGAAGAGATGTTTCCATCTGCTTTGCCAATCTATCCAAAGGGCCATGGGACTTTTCTTGTCTTCCGTATTAGATTTCTTCTCCATTAAAATGTGAGCTTCTTGGGAGCAGGTACTATTCCTTTTTTTTATCTTCAGTTTTTAGGAAAGAACTTTGCACATACTAAATGCTTAATAAATGTTTAATCCATTCACTCATTTATTCATTCATCCTCATTGTGTTTAAAAGCAAAATGTCTCTATTATAGGCAATGTATCTTTCTTTTTTGTAGAAAAATACTCAATCTTCAAGAGCTTTTTAAATATTGAAGAAATCCTTGACTTGTGGAACATACAAATAAAATTAAAATTGGTTTTCAGAGTTTAATTTCAATGTTATATTTTTAAATTTTTTTTCCACCAACAAATACATATTCCAACTGTTCCATATGGTTGGAGAGGTCTTCCAGGCCATAGATCATGCATGTTCTCAAGTGATTTTTTTTTGAAGAAGCTTGTCCTCTCTTCATAGTAGTTGCTTTCTCAAGTGATTACTATGAGGCCAAGGGTGGGAAAAGCACTAGTGGTCAGGATTGTGCTCTCCCTCCCAGGGCTCTTGATCCCCAACTCAGCAACCATCTCTCTCACTAATGATGGCTGCGGAAGCTGTGCTAGAAACAACTGGTAGCTGATGGCAGGGGGAGAAATGGTAATGCTGTTCCTATGGCTCTTGGGTTCGGTGTTCAAGGCTGTCCTCACTAGGATCTGATGGGAGATAGTGATCAATATGGTGGTGATTTGACTTTTATAGTACAAGTTTTCTCTCTCTGTCCTTTGCAGTGACTTGCTGCTTCAGCTAGGCTTGTTTGCCACTTCATATATTAAACACATGAAATGCTCTTTTGGTGGATGCAAATCCTTTCATTCCTTATTTATGTAGTTACCTAAACCTGACTTCCACTTGCTCCCAAAGTATCATTTCCCTATGAGATTTTTTTGACCTCCTGTGGGAGGTCATCAGGATGGAGAATCAACCCCCAAGGATTTATTTTATCTGTGGTTTTCTGAGTCACATGATAGAATAGGGCCCATTCTTGAAGATAGAATGGAGAAAGGCATTAGGTCTATGCAATGTTGATGGGGATTTGAAGATCTTTCCTGCCCCTTGTAAGGGCAAGCAAGCAGATACTTAGAGCTTTGTTTCAAGTACAGCCTTGCTCTTGACTATATCAAGTCTTTGATAAGAAACAGAACTTCTGAATCCCAGTGGGAGGAACTTGCTGATGCAGCAGGAAGGGGCAGAACAGGGAGGAGCTAATGACCAGAATAAAAACTGAGCACAAGCTGAGCAAGAGCCAGAACTGCGGGGAACAAACAGCATGGAGACTGAGCAGCTACTGTGAGTGAGAGAAGGGCATTCTTGATTAACAAAGTCTGTTTTGATTTGAAGGCCTGATGATGGGAAGGTTTGGGAAGGCTTGGGAATGTTGGTGTTTCCTGCATTGGTTATGTGTACCAACTTTGTGGTTACTGTAATGAGTCTGGCTTTCTAGTTTTGGGATTCAGTTTTCTGGTGTTTGAATAAATGCTTTGATTCTGTATTACATGTGGAGAGGCTGTTACCTCTTGTGATTCACAACTATACCAGCATATTCATAGCTGCTGTGGACACTGTGAATATCACATTGGTGTTATAGTCTAATAGCATTTTACTGCTTACCTGTGCATGGAATATTCACAAACTGAATCTCAACTCCATATTTAAATTGGATAGAGTCCTACAAATGCCTGCCAAATGAGCTATGTTATGACATGTTAGAAAAGTACTTTTGTAAGATGGTGTGTAAATACAGAAACACATATGAATATACACATATGCATAGAAACATGTGTGTACATATACACAGACATATATGACACATGTCTATATAAATATGTGTATACACATGTAGCATATGCTTATGTACAATGCATTGTGCAAAAGTGCATATTCTGTGTAAACTTATCTATAATGCAATAGAGCTATTTGTACACATGCACACACATGTGTGTTCATATGCACAATATGCATCTACACATGTGTACGTTCTTGCATGCACAAGATATACACATATGTGACACAGAGACAGCCTACACATACACACATGTGTATGTGTGTGCATGCGCGTGTATATATTGCACTTGTACACAAAGGAATTTTAATTACTTGCTCAGGTCCCACAAATAGTGAGGAGGATTTGAACACAGCCCTCTACTGACTCCAAATCCAGAGCCTCTTCTAATGTCCCCAATAACTATTACTGTTACTACTACTACTACTACTATTGCTGCTGCTGCTGCTACTGCTGTTGCTACTGCTACTGCTACAAATATTGCATACTTAATTGTGTTAGAAGGATGAGAACTAAGTGTCATGGAGTAGGGAATCTAAGTAAGCTACTATTGTCTATAATCACAAAAGAAATTTTGACTGTCTCTAATTTACTTATCCTTTTGTTATCACTTAGTATTACTTGCCCTGCTACAAGAGTTTTACCTTTAGTATTACATGTAGCTTAGGTGATTAGTTTTAGATGACTATACATTCCCTGATCTCAGAGTAAGAGAGATGACTGAGAGACAGTAATATCTTTTTTTAAATAAATCAGATGGGGATTTAAGTATACCATACATAATTAAGAGTATGATACATTTTTATTATTCAAAACAATCAGTCCTTAATTCTCTCTCTAAATGTAAAACCACATGCTTTATTGTTTCTCAATAAATCAAGAGGGATGTCAAAGTCATATGACCATCCAGGTTCAGAAGAATACTTCCAAATATTCCCTCAGTAGAACGAGTCCCTAAAGTCTTTATGAGTAATTCATGCTAATCCTAGATGGCATTTACTGAATATTTGCTGAATATCTTTCAGCTTTTCAGGCCCTTTACATATGTCTTTTTTTAGACTTTCTAAATACCCAGTGATTTAGTGAACAAAGCAGTACAATTATTATTATTCTAACCTCCTTTTACTGATAAGTAAAATAAGAAATAGAAAAGTTAAATGACTGAACCAAGGTCACATAATTAGTGAGTGTTAGAAACAAGATTTAAAACCAGGTCAAACAGCTCAGCATCTCCTCTACCACAGTGTATTTAATTGGCATAATTACATACTATTTTTGTTCCTCCAGAGTGGAAAGTAGATATGAAGAAATGAATTTTAATATTGACTATGGAATTTGCCAGTTTAGCTCACTCAGAAGGAAATAGGGCATGGAGATGGAGGGGTTGGGAATGGGAGATAAGGATGAGGCAAATCTGTGATTTTTCAGTCAGGAACTTGCTGTGTGGGAATTCTCCCTACACACCCAGCTCAAGTACTCTTTTCTTCTTTCTAGTGTGAGTAATAGAGAGGGAACCTCCCTGAGAAGGTTAAATTACTCCCCCAGGAGGGCATTTTTAGTATGTGTCAGAGGAGATATTTGAACCTAGTTCTTTCTGACTCTAGAGATGGCCCCCATTCTGCTTAAATTTACTGTATTTTCATTCAACCTGCTTATAAAATAATTAATGGAATAGCTGTGCAAGCCAATTGTTGAGAATGGAAAGGACCCCTTGTGAGACATTCCCTTCATGAGGCCTCTGTTCTCCATTCCCAGCGTGTCTACTTTTTATTATGAACCTCAATACACATGTTAATCTTCTGAAGGGAAAAAAAAAAAAAACGTCTGTCTCATGCAGGAATATTCCCACCCAACAAAATAATGTAGACTTTGAAAGGATTAAAATAAACAAACATGAACATTGGAGAAGTATTAATATAAGATGTGTTCTAAATAAAACCAGTGGATTGGAAACCAGGATACAGACTTTCAAAGTACAAATTTTCTAGATAGAGTAAATGAAACTTGAATAGAAAGGAAAAAAAGTCCTTAGTATTTTAAGGAAAAAATAATGAGTGGGTTCTTTCAGAAAAAGAGAAAGAATGATATAATATTACTTGTACACTGAAAGATTTGTGTCCCCTTTCCCTCTCTTTTTTCCCACTTTTGTACCATTTGTTCAACTTAGAGATGAGATGTACCCAAATAAATATGAATTGTGATCCCATTCAATTTGAGCTCCACCGGCTTCTACCCAGAAAACTGATTAACTTGACCACTGTTTAAAAGTTGTCTTAATTGGTTTTGGGCAGGGGCCCTCTGCCTATGGAGTTCAAAGACAGAAGCCTTAGAAGTTCTTTTTTTAATCTTTATGGAATACAGAAAATCAAATTAAAATCACAGGGTCTTGACAACTATTTTAGATAACTTTTCTAGAAGAAAGTGCTATTTTTCATTTGCAATTATCAGGAAAGTTGGATGTTCTCTGGATTTTTTTATGTCATTCACAATGACCCCTTGGGTCTTTCATAGCTTAGGGCCATTTAAAAAAATAGAATAATTTCTGGCTAAAAAAATAACAAATTTTTGCTTACCATACTTGCTAAGAAGGATAGCATAGTAATTATTGTTTCAATGTCAAGGATGGGCTGTAATTAAGAAAATATTTTGACTTATCTATTTGTGACTCATCCAAACCACAATGTTAGTTCAGCTATCTTCTGATTATAAGGTTAACCCTCTTCCAATCATTCCATGATCCATCCGCCATGCTCAGTTATCATTTTTTCATAATCAGTCAGCTAAAGACTATTTATTACATACCTACTAGGTTCCGGGCACTGTATTAAGTTCTGGGAATATAATGGAAGACAAGGGATACAACATATAAATTATTATGAAATCAACAACATGTACAGGATAAGGTAGGGGTAATCTCAGAGAGAAGGCATTAAGATTCAAAAGAACAGGGGAAAGCTTCTAGCAGAATATGGAACTTTAAGACTTGAAGGAACATAGGAAAATTAGAAAAGCAGATAAGGAAGAAGACTGTTCGATTCATAAGGTACAGCTGTTGAATGTTCTCATTCAGGAGATGGAGTGCCCTGTGTGAGGAACAATAAAAAAGTTAGTGTCGCTGGATTAAAAGAAATATGTGAAAGACATAAAAAAAAATCTGGGAAGGTAGGAAGGAACCAAATCCCGTGGAGCTTTTAAATCCAAAGAGAAGATTTTATTCATTATTTATTTATTTATTTATTTTATTTATTTGAGATAATAAGAAGTCACTGAATTCTATTGAATTAGGACTGGTGCGTGACATGTTCAGACTTATTTCGAAAGATCATTTTAAAACATGAGTGGAAGATAGACTGGAGTGGGAAGAGATTTGAGGAAGAGAGTCCAAGAAGCAGTCTATTGTAACAGTTCAGGCATGAGATGATGAGCCTGTTTCAATATGTTTGCACTGTCAGCACAGAGAAGGGAATACATACTAGAAATGTTTCAAAAGTTGAAAGGAAAAACTTGAGCACCAATTGGATATAGGGATGTGTGAAAGAGAAGGATGAGGTGAACATAATATCTAGCTATAATGTTTAAAAGTCAAGATGTCTAAAAGGTGTTTGAAGACACAAAACTCGAGGTCTGGACTGAGGTTAGAGCTAGATAAGGACATCTGAAAGTCATTTGCATGGAGATGATCATTAAAACCATGAAAGCTGATGAAGGCATTAAGTTAAATTTTATGGAGGAAGAAGAAAAGAGAGCCCATGATAGAGCCTTGGGGAACTTCCCCTGTTAGCAGTCATAATGCAGATAAAGATCAAGAAAAGGAGACAGAGGGAAGGAAATATTTATGAACATGAAAAGAGAAATTATTGTGAAGATGATCATAATCAAAAATGTCAGAGGATGTGGAAAGGTAGAAAAAGATGAGAATTAAGAAGAGATCATCAATAACTTTGAAATACCAATTATCATTGAATGATTATATTGCAAGCCACGCCGAAAAATTGAGAAAGTGAAAGGAAAAGAAGCAGAGACTTCTATTGTTGACAATGTTCTCAAAGAGTTTCAGCAGAATAAAGAAAGGAAGGAAGGAATATGGAGAGGAGGGAAAAAAGAAATAGGAAAAAAAGAGGAGAGATAATGGACTGGTGGGGATGAATGGATAAGCCAAGGGTTCTTTGAGGCTGGTGAAAACATGGACATGCTTTAACAGAGATGCAGCTAGAAGATAAGGTGATTGAAGAAAAGTTTAAGAGGAAATCTGTTGGAGCTAATAAGATGGATGAGAGTGTGCATGTACAGGGATTTTCCTTGGCAAAGAGAAGGGTCACCTTTTCATGCAAAACAGCATTTAATCAAAGCATAGTGACAGAAAGCATCTGAGTGATTTTAGATGAGTAGCAGGGGGGAAGAGGAAGCCCTTAGTGAAAAGCCTCTATTTTTTGTTTTTAATGAAATAGAAAGCAATGTTTTAAACTAAAAGTATTTGGGGAGACAGAGTTTTTGATTTAAGAAGGAATAAAAAGATAAAAAAAACCAAAATGGTGAGTAGGATAGGAATATTTTTTTGGAGGGGGGTGAAAGACTGATTTGAAGATAATTGTAGATTTGTAGGCTAACACACCTTGTAAGTCACTGAATTACAGATATTAAATGATTTTATTAAAATGCATTAAGTGTCAAATAAGGCTTTTGAATTCATGTCTTCTACATCTGTTTGGGTCTTTTATTTATGATCTAATGCTATTGCCCAACAACAGCCTATCTTCTGGACAAAGAAGGACAGGTTGGGGGAAAAAATAACCATTTATATAGCAACTATGCATTAATCACTGTGCTAATATCTTAACTTATATTATCTCATTTGATCCTGACAATAACCTTGGGAGGTAGGTGCTATTATTATCCCCATTTTACATTGAAAAAGTTGAGGTAAGCAGAGGTTTTGTGACTTTCCCAGAGTTGCAGACTTACTAAGCATCTGAGGCTAGATCTGAAGGTATGTCTTCGTGACCCTAATCAATGTACCCAGATATCATTTAAATATTAATCGCCATATAGGCAGAGATTATATTCTAATTCTTAGCCATTAGGGCATTGTTTTATGAATGTTTCCTCCTTAGTAAATTTTGTTAAGGTACAAACTTTTTTGAACATCCTATATGAACTATTTTTTTAAGCAATCAAGGTTAAGTAACTTGCTCAAGGTTACATGGCCAGTTATTTCTGGGTGTGGTGCTGAGTGTCTGAGCCCGGGATTCGATCTCCACGTCATCCCAACACTGGAGCCAGTGCTCTTACTCGCTGAGACACCTGGCCGCCCCTTCCTATATGAACTTTAGGGACACTTATTTTAACTTTCACTCCCACTTGCATTTTTTTAATTAAAAAATATTCTTATTTTTTCTCTCTTTTTTATTTTTTAGTTTATATCATTCATTTCCAAAAGATATTGCATTACAAAATTTCTCCCCATTTTCCCCTACCCACCACCCCAAAATAGCAATCCCAATGATTATCCCTTCCCCCAATCTGTTTTTTCCCATATCTTCCCCCATTCCCTCTCCTACTTTCCAGTAGGGCATGGTGGATCTCTATGGCCCAGTGCCTGTATAGCTTATTTCCCAGTTATATGTAAAATAATAATAATAAAAATAATAATAAATTTTTGAATATTTGATTTTAAAATTTTGAATTCCAGATTCTTTCCCTTTTTCCCTCATTAACGACCCTTACTGGGAAGACAAACAATTCAACATCAGCTGTACATGTGCAGCTATGCAAAATATTTCCATAGAGGATATATTGTGAAAGGCTTACTATATTTCCCTCTATCCTATCCCACTCCCCACTTGTGCTATTCTCTACTTTGATCCTGTCCCTTTTCAAAAGTGAGAGCTTCCAAATTCCCTCCCCCCCCCCAAAAGCCTGCCCTCTCTTCCATTATTCCCCTACTGCCCTACTCTCCTGTAGGACTAGATACCCTATTTAGTGTGTATGTCATTCCCTTCCTAAGCCAAATTCAGTAAGAATAATGATGATTCATTCCCTTTTGCCTTCCTGTTCTTCCCCTCCATGGTAACAGTTTTCCCTTGCCTCTTCTATATGAGAAAATTTAACCCATTCTGTCTCTCCCCAACACCTCTCATTATATTACTCTCTCACCTATTAATTTAACCATTTAAGTATTATCCCTTTCTATTCAATTGGTCCTGGGTCCTCTGTCTATATATACCTGTACACATACACACATATGTATTCACATACACATATAAGCTCCTATATAGACATATATATGTATGCATACATTCATATATATGTATAAAATTTCTATTGTCTTCAACTATTCTCATACTGAGAAAAGTTTCATAAGTTACAATTATTGTTTTCCATGTAGGAATGTAAATATTTCAACTTAGAAAAGTTCCTTATGATTTCTTTTCCCTGTTTATCTTCTAATGCTTTTTTTGCTTCTTGTATCTAAGTGTCAAATTTTCTATTCGACTCTGCTTTTTCATCAAAAATGCTTGAAAGTCATCTTTTCCATTGAATTAACATATTTTCCCCTGAAACATGATATTCAGTTTTTCTGGGTAGGTGATTCTTGTTTTTAATCCCAGCTTCTTTGCCCTTGTTAATATCATATTTCAAGCCCTTGGATCCCTCAGTGTAGAAGCTGCCAGATCCTGTGTTATCCTGAGGAAGTTTGCAAAATATTCAAAATATTTCTTCCTGGATGCTTGTAATATTTTCCTCTTCATCTGGGAACTTTGGAACCTGAGTATAACATTTCCAGAAGCTTTCTTTTTGGAATCTTTTTCAGGAGGTGTTTGGTGGATTCTTTCAACCTCTATTTTGCCCTCTGGTTCTAAAATCAGGGCAGTTTTCCTTGAGAATTTCTTGAATGATTATTTCTAGGTTCTTTTATTGATTATGGCTTTCAGGTAGTGGAATAGTTGTTAAATTATCTCTTCTGGATCTATTTTCCATACCACTGGTTTTCCCAAAGAGATATTTCAAATTACCTCCTATTTTTTCATTTCTTTGGATCTGTTTAATTGTATCTTAATTTCTCATAAAGTCACTAGCTTCCATTTCCTCCAGTCTATTTCTGAAGGAATGATTCTTTTCAGTGAGGTTTTTAGACTCTTTTTCCATCTGGAAATTTCAGGTTTTTAAGGCATTCTTCTCCTCATTGCCTCTTTGAGCCTCTTTTGCCATTTGAGTTAGTCTATTTTTAAGTTGTTATTTTCCTCAATTAGCATATTGACTCTCATTTTGTAATTTTCTTGCACTGTTCTCATTTCTCTTCCCAGTTTTTCCTCCACTTCTCTTATTTGGTTTTCAAAATATTTTTTAATCTCCTCTATGGCTTGTAAGCAGCTCATATTTTTTCTTAGAAGATTTTGGTACAGAAGTTCTGATTTTTCTGTCTTCTTCCCATTCCAGAATTTGATCATTTTTGTCCCCAAAGTAGTAAGCTAAAGTCAGATTGCTGTGCTTGCTTTACTTACTTTGCTTTCTCATGTTGCCACTGAATTATTTGACTTGTGAGCTTTTTGCCACAGTAGATCTCTTCTACCAGAGGTAGGAGCTTGTTCCTAATTGCTGGGGTTTTCTCAGCTGCTAGAGTTATTAGATGGATGCCCTTTCTGAAGCCTCCACACACTATGGCAACTGCTCACACACCCCAGGACCTCCACCATAGACAGTGATCCAGATCCAAGGTTAAAGGAAGAGTGGTTACCCTTCCCACTTTTTTTCTTGGTCCCCCTACAATCTGAAGCCTAGAGCTCTGAAGTAGCCACATGTTGGAGGCTGTACGACCACTGTACCTCAGCCACTTCTCCCTCCAGGTGGTAAAGGCTGGATCACATTTCGGAGTTCCATATTCCCAAAGTCCACTCTGCCCTGACCTCTCACTTTGTCCTTATCATCAATGAGTTGATAATTCTGGAAATCCCCACAAGTGCTAGTGACCTGAAGTCCATCCAGCCAAGGGGCTGTTTGTGTCCACCTTGAGGCTAAAACCTCCAACTCATACAGGGCTGGGCTCAGCTCCCAGAGAGCTGTGCTGGCCCCTTCCTGCCAGCTTGCCAGACTGGATTCAGCAGGGAGTTAACTTCTCTCTGTAATTTTTTTTTGTGTGTTTTGTAGCTCCAAAGGCTTTTTAGAGTCATTTTTTTACATGAATTGGAGGAAGTGGGAGTGGTAGCCTCATGGAAGTCCTGTTTCTACTCCATCTTGACCCTGCCCACTCCCACTTGATATTGATTCCAAAAGGATTGCTGAATTCAATGTCCCCTTGGACTTCTAGGAGTAACACTAAGCATTTGTACAGTTATCTTTTATGAAGCTACTAGTTTTTGCCCCATTTTGGGTATATTCTTCCCAACCATAAGTTATAAGTGCCAGTCAATATCTCTTCTTTATTATTAATTACCTACTCACTAGCTTCCCACTACCAATTTAATAATTTAATATAAGATATCTTTTTAAAATTACTTAGAAGTTAGTAGATGACCATAAATTTAAAAAAAATAAAAAAAACATTTTTCCAAAAATTCAGGGCAAACTCTTATGTAAATTAAATTATCTTGACTCCTGGGGAGAGAGTGCTAAGAATTAATGATGTTGTTCAAAAGGATTCTCCGGGTTAAGGACAGTTTTGGACATATTCTACTAGTTGGACATGTCACTTTCCTTTGGTAGAACATCAGATCCTTGTTGCCATCAATGTATATCTGTGTTGGGTCAAGTTCACTCATCACTGAGCTCAGCTGTCACCATGCCTTAGAGTGTACACACATCATTAAATCAATCTTATTTTGACATTTTGAAGTCTAACAAGACCCCATGTAAAAGAGATAAAGAACAAATAAAAGCCAGTACCATGCTAGATGTAAATATGCTTAGGTACACAGATGATTACTAGCATCATGAAATGAAAGAGCAGGCAAACATGTGCCAATAACTTTGTTCATATGGAACTTTAAAGCTGGTTTTTCTCCTAGGTCAAGCACAGCATGAGGGTGGGGAGGAACTGAATTTTTCTGGTTCATGCCTTTTGAATGCACACTCCTCTCCATAAATCAAAGTGATCCCCATTAACACACTTTAAATGCAAAGTAAAGAGCCAGAAAATCTCATTACTATGCTTAAAAGTCTGCATTTGGAATTGTACCAGATAGAGTCCACTTCACATGCTGTCAAGGACTGGACTTGCATTGGCCAGTCCCTTATTGCACTCTCCCAGAATCATTCCTTTCTTTATCAGAATACAGTGAAATTGTTCCTTCAATTTTCCCTCATTTGCACCTTAAAAATTAACTTAATTTCTTTTTTTTGCCTGTAACTTTTATTTATTGACTTAATTCTCCACATTCATTTTTATAAGATTTTGAGTTCCAAATCTTTCTCCCACCTTTCTTTCCCTAATCTCACCTCAAGACAACAAAAACCTAATGTAGGATAAACATTTACAATCATGTTAAACATACTTCCACATTAATCCTTTTGTGAAAGAAAAATCATATCAAAAGGGAAAAAAACATGAAAAAGAGAAATAAAGTGAAAATAGTATGCTTTGGTCTATTTTCAGACTCTAATTTTTTTTTTTTACTCCACATGTGGATAACATTTTCCATCACAAATCTTTTGGAATTGTTTTGGATCATTGTTTTGCTGAGAAGAGCTGAGTCTGTCATAATTGATCATCACACCACATTGTTGTTACTGTCAACAATATTCTCCTGGTTCTGCACACTTCACTCAGCATTAGTTCATGTAAGTCCTCCCAGGTTTTCTGAAATCTACCTGGTCATCATTTCTTATCCATTACATTTATATACCACAACTTGTTCAGTCATTCCCCAATTGATGGACATTCTTTGAGTTTCTAATTCTTTGCCACCACAAAAAGAGCTGCTAAAAATATTTTTTGCTCATGTAGATCCTTTTCCCTTTTTGTGTCTCTTTGGGATACAAACCTAGCAGTATTATCAATGGATCATAGGGTATGCATAGTTTTATAGACTTTTGGGTATAGCTCCAAATTGCCCTCCAGAATGTTTGGATCAATTTACACCTCTACCAGCAATGTATTAGTGTTCCAACTTTCCCCCAACTTCTCTACCATCTGTCATTTTCTTTTTCTGTTATATTAGTCACTCTGATAGGCATGAGGTGGTTCCTCAGAGTTATTTTAATTTGCATTTATCTAATCAATAGTGACAAATGTCTTTATCTGAAAACTTCCTGTTCATATCTTTTGATAACTTTTATCAATTGAGGAATGATTTATAATCTTAAAATTTTGACTCATTTCTTTCTATATTTGAGAAGTTAGGCCTTTATGACAAACACTACCTATGTTAAAAAAAAAAAGCTTCCCAGTTTTTTGCTTTCCTTTTAATTTTGGTGGCATTGGTTTTGCTTGTGCAAAAACTTCATGTAATGTAAACAAAATTATTGATTTTTTATTTAATGATTTGCTCTATCTCCTCGAATTTTTCCATGCTCCATAGATCTTCCAGCTAAACTATTCCTTACTCTACTAATTTGCTTATGGTATCAACCTTTATGTGTTTATGTCTAAATGGCATGCCCATTTTGAAATTATAATGCTATAGGGTGTAAGATGTTGGTCCATTCCTAGTTTCTTTTGTACTATTTTCCAGTTGTTTCAGCAGGTTTTGTAAAATACTGAGTTCTCATCCTAGAATCTATAGTGTTTATGCCTATCAAACAATAGATTACTCTAGTCAATGACTACTGTGCCTTATTCTGCCAATCCAACACTCTATTTCTTACTCAGCACCAAAATATTTATGATTGTTGGTTTTTATTTAATTTTACATCTGGTACTACTAGGCTACCTTCATTTGCAATCTTTTTTCTTTGCTTCCCTTGATATTCTTCATCTTTTGTTCTTCCAGATGAATTTTCTTATGTTTTTCACTAGCTCTGTGAAATAATGTTTGACAGTTTGATTGGTATGGCATTGAATAGGTAAGTTAATTTAGATAGAATTGTTATGTTTATTATATTATCTTAGCCTATCCATGAGCAATTAATATTTTATCCAGTTTATTAGAACTAATGTTGTTTGGGTGAAAAGTTTTTGTAACTGTGCATATAGTCCTGGATCAGTCTTGGGAGAGAGTTTCCCAAATATTTTATATTGTCTATGGTTATTTTAAAAGGAATTTTTCTTTCTATCTCTTAGTGCTGGTTTTTTTTGCAATATATAGAAATGCTGCTGGTTTATGTGGATTTATTTCATATATCCTTCAATTTGCTAATTATTTATTCTTTAATTATTTCAAGTAGTGTTTTTTTAATTGATTCTCTAGGATTCTCTAAATATACTACCAAACAAAAGTTTCATAGTTTTGTTTCCTCATTGCCTATCCTAATTCTTTCCTTTTTTTAATTCTCTTGTTACTAAAGCTAACATTTCTAGTACAATATTGAATAACAGTGATAAGAATGGGCATCCTTTTTTCACCACTGATTTTTTGTGAGGGGAGCTTCTAGCTTATCTCTATTACATGTAGTGTTTATTGATGGTTTTAGACATTTGCCACTTATTCTTTTAATGAAAATTTTTTTCCTATGGTCTCTATGTTTTTTATTAGGAATGGCTGCTTTGTATTTTGTCAAAACTTTTTTTTTTCCCATCTATTGGGATAATCATATGATTTCCATAACTTTTGTCATTGATGCAGTCAATTTTGCTAGTAGTTTTCCAAATATTGATCTACTCTTGCATTTCTGGTTTAAATCCCACCGGGTATAGTGTATTATCATCTTGAAAAGTTGCTGGAATATCTTTGCTAATTTTATATTTACATTTTTGTGTCAATATTCATTAGGGAAATTGATTTATAGTTGTCTTTCTCCTTTTTGGCTCTTCCCTGTTTAGGTATCAGCATTATATTAGTGTCATAAAAAGGAATTTCATAAGACTCTTTTTCACCCTTTTCCCCCAAATAGTTTATATAGTATTGGAATTAACTGGTCTTTAAATGTTTGATAGAATTCATTTGAAAAGATATCTGGCCCTGGAGATTTTTCTTAGGTAATTCATTGATGACTTGTTCAGCTTTTTTCTTTCCTAAAAGAGGATTAAGAATTTTATTTCCTTTTTTGTTAATCTGGGTCCTTTTTATTTTTGTAAATATTCATAAATTTCACTTAGATTGTCAGATTTATTGGCAGACAGTTGGGCAAAGTAGCTACTAAACATTACTTTAATTTCTTCTTCTTTGGGGGGTGAATTCACTTTTTTTTTATTTGATGCTTGTAATTTGGTTTTCTCCTCTCTTTTTATTTAAATCCAATTAAACAAAAGTTCATCCTTTTTCTTGCTTTTATGATAAAAACAACTGTTAGTTTTGTTCATTAGATCAATAGTTTTATTACTTTCAGTTTCATTAATCTCTCTTTTGGTTTTCAGAATTTCTAAATGGGTATTTAATTGGGATTTTCAATTTGTTCTTTTTCTATTTTTTTAGCTGCATGCCCAATTTATTGATCTCCTTTTTCTCTATCTTATTCATATAAACATTTAGAGATATAAAATTTTTCCTAGGAAACATCTTTGGCAGTATCACATAAGTTTTGGTATGCTGTTTCATTATTGTCTTTCTCTTTCATGAAAATAGTGATTGTTTCTATGATTGTTCTTTGACCTATGCATTCTATCAGATTAGATTATTTAGATTCAAATAAATTTTAATCTATCTTTTCTTTGCTTTCATTATATATAAATTTTATTGCATCATGATATGAAAAGAATTCGAGGGGTGGCTAGGTGGCACAGTGAGTAAAGCACAGGCTCCGGAGTAAGGAGGAACTGAGTTCAGTACCAGCCTCAGACACTTAACACCCTCCCCCCCCACACACACACAAACTAGCCGTGTAATCTTGGGCAAGTTACTTAACACCAATTGCCCTCCAAAAGGGAAAAAATAATGCATTTGTTATTTCTGATTTTCTGAATTTGATTGTGAGGTTTTTATGCCTTAATACATGATAAATTTTTGTGTAAGTGCCATATACCACTGAGAAAAAAGTATATTCCTTTCTAATCCTATTCAATTTTCTGCAGAGGTCTAGTCTATCATGTCTAACTTTTCTAAAAATCTGTTCACTTCCTTAACTTCTTTCTTATTTATTGTGTGGTTAGATCTACCTAGTTCTGAGAGACTTAGGTTCACATCCCACACTAGCATATTTTTTTCTATATTTTCCTATAATTCACTTGACTTCTCTAAGAATTTGGATGCTATAATATTTGGTGGATACATATTTTGTATTGATATCACTTCAATGTCTATGATACCTTTTAGCAAGATGCAGTTTCTTTTCTTATCTCTTTTAATTAGATATAATTTTACTTTTGCATTGTCTGAAATCGGGATTGCTAACTCTGTTTTGTTTGTTTTATTTTAAATTCAGCTGATGCTTAATATATTCTGCTTCTGCCTTTTACCTTTACTTTGTGTGTATCTCTCTGCTTCAAATCCTTTTTTTTGTAAGCAATATAAGTGTGGGATTCTAGTCATTAATCCACTATGCTTGTTATTTCCATTTTATGGGATAGTTCATCCCATTCATATTCACAATTATGATTACCAACTCTATTTCCCTCTGTTCTATGCCACACACCCCCTTTCTCTCTTCTTTCACTCTGTGCTAACTCACCAGAGTTTTGTTTCAGTCGATCACCTCTTTCAATCTGCACTCTCTTCTGTCATCCCCCCTCCTTTTTCTTTCCCCTTTCCTGTTCTGCTTATGCCCTCCCTTCTATTCATCCCCCTTTTTCTTTCCCTCTTTCTCTCCTACTTCCCTAGAGGGTAAGATAAAATTATATACAGAACTAAGTGTATATGATATTCCTTCTTTGAGCCAAATCCAATAAGAATAAGGTTCAAACAATGCTCACCTCCTCCTTTCTTTCCCTCTATTGTAATAGATATTTTGTACCTCTTCATGTTATATAATTGACAACATTATGCCTCCCCATTTCATCTTCTCCCAGTACAATCCTTTTTTATGCCTTAATATTTTTTGTCATCACATTAAAGTTGATTTTTACTCCCAACCTTTGTCTATGTAAAAACTACAATTATCATATTCTGGTATAGGAATGTAATCAGTTTAACCTTATTGAATATTTTTTCTTTCCTGTTTGACCTTTTAAGTTGCTCTTGGGTCTTGTAATTGAAGATCAAATTTTCTGTATAGCTGTGATCTGAAAGGATCAGAACCAGCTGTGGTCTGGAAGAAAAGATTGAAATTCCCAAATTCCATTGATTGTTCATATTTACCTCAAAAGATTATGCTCAGGTTTGCTGTGTAGTAAATTCTTGGTTGCAATTCAAAATCCTTTGCCCTCTGGAATGTCATACTACAAACCCTCTGATCCTTTTATATAGAAGATGTTAAATCTTCTGTAATCCTGACTGTTTCTCCTTAATATTTGTATTGGTTCTTTCTGGATGCTTACTTTCTCTTAGTCCTGGTAATTAGGGAAATTGTCTATCATATTCCTTTGAGTTTTCCTTTTGGGATTTCTTTTAGGGGGTCATTGGCAAATTCTTTCAATTTTTTTCTCTCTCTCGTTCTAGTGCATCAGGAGAGTTTCCCTTGATAATTCTTGAAAGATGCTGTCCAGGCTCTTTTATTCTTCATCATGGATTAGTAGTCCAATCACACTTACATTATCATTCTTGGATATATTTTCCAGGTCAATTGCTTTTTTTCCCCTCAATGTGGTATTTTGCATTTTCTTTTAATTTTTCATTATTTTGATTTTTTTTTTACTGATTCTTGCTGTCTCATAGAGTCATTAGATTCCAGTTTTCCAATTATACTTTTTTTAAGGAATTTTTTTCCATATTAGCTTTTGAACCTCCTTTTCCATTTGACCAATGCAACTTTTTAAATAGTTCCTTTCTTCAGTGGTTTTTTGTATGCCTTTTTTTTCCATTTGTTTCTAGAGCACTCAGGTGTTGGTAGCTTGCTCAATGTGCAGAAATGGCTCTCCCTAGTCATGCCTGTTTTTTGCCATGTTTCCAGGGCTAGTAATTTGTCTACTATGCTGAGGCTGGAGGTCTCACATCTGGCTTGATGTCCCACTGGTCAGCTGAGCCATGAACAAGGGGGCTCTGTTGGTGATCTGCGCTGTAGCTAAGAGCCTCCTGATAGCTTGCCCAGACATTGTGTGTGCTAGGCTGTAGTCCCCTTTTACCCAAGTGAAACTAACATATCCTGAAGTCGTCCTAAGTCATCTTAAGGTAGAAAACTGTTTCACTCCATCTTTTTGCAGGTTCTATTTCTCCAGAGTCCATTAAAAGAATTTTAAAAGACTATTGAAAATTTACTCCAAAGGAAACTGGGGAGAGCTCAGGCAACTTCCTGGCTTTTCTCTGACATTTTGGCTCTACCTTATTTCTCTTATTTATGAAAATTCTGAAATGTGCCCAGTGAATTTGGATATGTGCCCCCACCTTCCCAAATTAAAGACAGCTGGATAGCTTGGTTAGGAGAATTATCCCATGATTAAGAATATTGAGCACTTGATTCTATTGCTGATTTTGCCTCTAATTTAGCTCTGTGTTCTTAGTTCGGTCACTTACCTTCCTTGAAATTTAAAAGAAAATAGCTGGAAACACAGCACGGAATCATTGTTGAGACTTTCCAAAAACAATGGTCTGAGAGAGGGAGACATATAACACAATTTTGCTTCATTTATTGGAAGTGTGTCCAGGGCTACAAGTCAACTGGGAAGGTTATGGGATAGATTTCTGGGGAATAAGGAAGACTGAATCCAGTTTAAGAAATTTACTTATGGATTAGTGTCCTTTTCTTATAATTGATTCTTATTTTCTAAACTATTCCTTATATGAAAACAAGTCATAGGCTTTCATGCACATTGTTCTCATTCCTCTGTACTCTAGTAGAATGTAAGTTTCAGCTCTTTAAAAACAGAGTGTGTTTCTTTTTGTTTCATTTTATTTTACTTTTGTGACCCTTGTGCCAAATCTAGTGCTTTGCATATAATAGGTGCTTAATTAATGCTTATTAAATTTCCTTGATTCCAAATTAGTGTAACTTATAGGCATGTTCAGTGGCCCTCTGGACTTTCATAATAAACAGAGGCTCTGCTGAATGCTGAATTCTCATTATGCTTGGCTACCTGGGATATCCATTTTGTTCAGTTGTCCCCCTGGAAAGTTCGTTATGCATGAGATTGACTTTAGGAGGAAGGGTTCACCCAGAAAATAAGTAACTCTTCATGCGACTGAGTTTTCTTTGAATAATTGTTTAATGATTTACCTCACTTAGCTTTTGTAATCTTTGAACTCATAATTCACTCCAGAATTTAATGCATTTACAATTCTTTTGTCCCCCAGCAGGAGTTAAAAATGATGTCCTCACATGAAAGAAAAGAATACCTCAGTTTGGGGACACATTTACAATCTAGGGAAATCAATCTGGTGGTATGAGAAATTGAGCACTGTCACCTTCCTTCCTAAGGATGTTCTTATGAGCACAAGTTTTAAAATGCATTGACTAAGAAATGATCCTGACTGCGAGTAGCCAGATATCAATTGTCACATCAAAGTGCTGAGATTGAGATTTTCATTTGTTTTTGAAAGGTGGTCAGTCATATCTGTTACATGTGGGTATTATGCAGATGCTCTATCCCCAGTTCATGTGGTTCTATGATAAAGTGAGAAAATAATGCAAGAGAAATGGTAGTTTTTTTAAGATAATAAAGTGAAGATCTCTGAAGATAAAAAAGTGAACATTGTTTCATATGCAATAAAGATTAGAGAAGGTAATATGTTAATACTCCCTTTGAAACTGTCTATCATACATTTAATTGTAGAAAACAATAATGACCAAAACTAAAATAGAAAAAAAGAAACATTTCTATAGGTTCCTGAGCTTATCCCACTTTTTTTTTCATTGAAATACTTTTATTAGGTATGTTACAGAGACAAGATCTTGAATTGTGAGAAATGTGCTCACTCTAGAAATAACAACACTTGTTGAAGCCATGAAAGCTCTTATTTTATTTCACATTCTTGCAAATGGGTAACTACTCCTTCACCAAGGAAGCACACTTGCTAAGACAAATGGAAGGTTTTTTATTCCCTGTTCCTGATTCAAATCCCCCCCCAGTTCCCCATTACCTGGATGCAACTTCCTGAACTGCCTGTTCCAAGTTTTTCTCCTAGAGGTGTTCTCCTTCCCTTCTCATGTATCACGTGCACATTTAAATTATCTTGATCCATGCTGGGGTTATGGAGGCTAATGTTAAACAGGTAAGTAAGGATGTATAAAGCCAATCATGAGCATCTCTCCTGAGGACTGCTGTTGTGAATAACTTTAAGGATCTAATAGCATAGTATAGTGTACTATCTAATTCAGCAATAAACTAAAGCAAAACATTCAAGAAACTAAAGCACAACATTTGCAACAATATAACATAACAATTTATTATTAAAGTTGCCACACAATCTCACACAAAATATATCATTAAATAATTCACCATATCCTCCATCAATTTACAGTACTCAAGTCAAGTCTGCTTTCGTCTTGACTCCTTCCTGGCTTCCAATCATCCTTAAGCCAATCCTCCTTAAGGGGTAGCAGAAAGTGCAAGCACCACCCACCCCTAAGTCACAGGAAGTGACAATATCATCAGTCAGCACCAAAGTAAAGTCTTCTTTCATCTTACCTTGAGACTGACTTACAAACCCCATGGCTCCTCTTCCATGCTTTCAACTTTTACCTGAATTCTCCAGACTTGGCCTGGATTCTCAGCTAGGCAGCTCTCCCAAATATTGCCTGGATTCATACACAAGCAGCTCTCTGCTCCAGTTCAATATCTCACTTCACAGGGACTATCCCACTCCAAGCCCTTTGCAATTTTTGTTTCTAGGAAGACAAAACTTAATAGAGCTACAATATTTACACACTTTAGGCTCAATGGAATTACAACCATATTTACACACTTTGCCAGAACTATCATTTCAATTCACTTTATGTCTGACAAAGTAAAACAAACCAACAGACAAAGCTTCTGTCTGAGAAATCATACACAAATCAACAGTAAAGTCCCAGGATTTCTGTAAACAGAAGTCAAGTCCTCTTTCAGAACTTCTCCAAGGAGCAGTAAAGTCCTCTTTCAGGATTTCTGTAAATAGTAGTAAAATCCTTTCAGGGCTTCTGTATCATCAGTAAAATCCTCTTTCAGGGCTTCAGGTAAAGTCTTCTTTCAACAGACAGAACATTTCATTTTCACAAAGTAACATCAACACAGACAGAAAAGACAGAGTGCCAGACAACAGAAACATTCTCCTTCTCAGTTCTGCTTGATTCCTTGCTATCTTATTATGGCATATATAATTCTGAAACATTATCTGAATAAAACTTATTTCCTTGAAGGTAGTATAACTAGTCTCTGAGGTTATTTTCATCTCCAGGAGGCTTCCAGCCCATCCTCTCATTTAATCCCAAACTGTTGGGGGCCAGTAATGGAAGGAAATATCCAGTTTTCCCCCCAAGGGGGTATTTGGGAGTTGGTGCCAAGAGGACAAAACATACTACTTGGTGACCAGATGCAGTGGGAAGGGAAATCTGGGTCTGAGGGTGATGTAAATCCTTTGAGACCAGACAGAGTGAAAGGTTAGAATCTCCAGGAAACATAAGCAATTATTTCTTGGAACATAGGTGTGGGAACTTCTAAATTCATCCATAATCTACTGCAATCTTGAATCCTAGAAATTTCAGGCCTTAAGTACAGTTAAAGTCTTGTGTAATTCCTTTACTACCCACTCCCTTTTTCTGCAGTCTCCCAACTAACATCTTCTGTTTATGTAGTGTAACAGGTCATTTCTTGGGCCTTAGATACCAGGGAGCTGTCAGGTGAGGAATTAAGTGGCTATTCTTAAGCAAAAGAGCTTCCCATTGCTCCCTTTTGACCCTTTGTGCTACTCCCTGTTCCTCACCCTGGTCTGTGCCAGCACCAGCTTCCTTGATCCCTTGTGAGCACCAGCAAACTGGAAGAGGTGATCTTAGGAGGTGAATAAGGAATGGAATAATAGAGGCTATTAAATTGGTACCCTTTCTCCACCTATTTTCTCCATTCATTTTGATAGTTGATGTTTTTAGGAGTTGTCCTTCTCTCCACTGGAATCCCACACTAATATTCAGAATTATCATGTGGCCTAGAGCAGTGTATGGCTTTTTATCTTCCCCTGAGAGAATAAATGATGATTGTAAGAAAACTACTCAACAGGGCATCGGTTTCTGTTGCAACACAAAAGACCATTCTATTTGATTTTATGTGAAACTTTGTGAGGGTCAGATTAGTGTAGATACTTTCTTCCCCCTTCACCAAATATTAGCACCTAGGAGAGGGGGATGCCCTTGCAGTCTCTAATACTTGCACAGTTCTTCTCCAGGCAGTCTTAGATTATTTCCAGCCCAGCCAAGTTGGTGAGCTGGTACTTGTGTGGCTGCAGCAGTGGGTATATTGAATAATTTTATAAGGTGGAAATAAAAGATAGACAAATTGAATAAATTACTAAATACAAGTAATTGGCATGGATTGGCCATTAGCTAGAAAGTGGACATTTAGAAGGCATATCCAGAGTTAAGTAGTTACAACCCATTTGCCATAGGTGTTGATAAGGTAGGGTTTGCCCTCTTCATTTCTACTCTCCTTCCAAATACTAGTATTCAAGAAGCTGTTCTCTCCACTTTCCTTCTTGTTCCCCCTGTTAGACCAGGTAAAAGGATTGACTTCTGTCCAGCACCTGAAGACATGTACAATTTGTACAAAGATATCTTCTATGAAAATGATTTGTAATCTGTTTATTTACTACCTGGGAGATATCTTATGATGTAAAACCCCCATCCTTTGGGCTGTGGGATTTGGTAGTATTTTTTTCCAGTTTTTTGTTTTGTTTTCACCAAATAAGCCTAATCTTTAAGGTTCAAAAAAATAAATACTTTGAAGTATGAATTTGTCCTATGAGGATTTCTAATCTATGAATGTATCAATTATATAGAAATCCTCACATATAATTTGATACCAGCTGACGGTGTCTTGCTACTTAATCCACAGGTATTAAATTTTCAGCCCATAATGATGGGTTGTTTGGTGTTGTTCAGTTCTTTCAGTCATGATCAACTCATTTTTTTAGCTTTTATTTAGTATTTTATTTTTCCTCGGTTACATTTAAAAACAATTTAACATTTGTTTTTAAAACTTTGATTTCCAAGTTCTCACCCTTTCCCCTTTGCACTCCCATTGAGAAAGCAAGTAATTTGATATACATTATACACGTGTAGCCATGAAAAACAACCATAACAGTCATTTTGTGAAAGAAGACATAGACAAAAAATCCAAAGAAAAATGAAGTTTAAAACAAAAGTATGTTTCAATATGTATTTAGACAACATCGTTTTTGTGTGTATGTGTGTGTGTTTGTTTTGTTTTGTTTTCCTCTGTGGATGGATAGCATTTTTCATCATAAGTCCTTCAGAATTGTCTTTGAGCTTTGTATTGCTGAGAATAGCCAAGTCATTCACAGCTGATCATCTTACAATATTGGTGTGACTTTCTACACAGGAAATTTCACTTTGCATCAGCCAGTGCAAGTCTTTCAATTTTTTTTTTTTTCTGAGAGCATCCTGTTCATCATTTCATAACCATATACTACATTTTTTAAGCAATTTCCCAAGTGGTGTGCATTCCCTCAATTTCTAATTCTTTATCCCCAGAAAATAGTTGCTAAAAATATTTTGCACATATAGGTCCTTTGCATTTGTGTATTTTTATCTCTTTTGGGATACAGACCTAGTAGTGGTATTGCTAGTCAACTGATTTGTATGGTTTTGTTGCCTGTTGGGCATAGTTCCAAATTGCTCTACAGTATGTTTGAGTCAGATGCAATTCCACCAACAGTATATAAAAGTCGAATTTTTCCCATATCTCCTCCAACATTTGTCATTTACCTTTTCTACACTATTAGCTAATTAAAAAGGTATAAGATAGTACCTCAGAATTTTTTAATTTGAATTTCTCCAAGCAGTAATGAATCAGAGTATTTTCTTTTCATATGGCTATAAATAGCTTTGATTACTTCATCTAAAATGTATTATAATTTTTGATCATTTTTCATTTGAGCAATGACTTTTCTTTTCACAAATTTGGCTCAGTTCTCTATGTGTTTGAGCAATGAGACTTTTGTTAGAGAAACTTGCTTCAAAATTTTTTCACAGTTAATATTACTAAGTATATTTTCTTCTATCCTATCCATCCATTTATTTTATTCTCTCTCCTTTCACCCTCTCCCTACTTAAAAGTGTTTTGCTTCTGACTACCACCCCATCTATCATGTCCCCTTCTCTTACCCTCTTCCCCTCCTATTTTCCAGTAGTGTAAGATAGATTTCTCTACCCAATTTAGTGTGTGTATCATTCCCTCTTTGAGCCAGTTCTGCTGAGAGTGAGTGGGGGTTCACTCACTCCCCCTCATCTGGTCCCACTTCCCCTCCACTATGAAAGCTTTTTCTGTTCTCTTTTATGTGAGGTAATTTACTCCATTCTACCTATACCTATCTCTTTCTCCCTGTACATTCCCTTTTAACCCCTTAATTATATATATACATATATATATATTTAGATATCATCCCTTTGTATTCAAGTCACACATGTGTCTTCTGTCCATATATATTTCCTTTAACTACCCTAATACCAAGAAAATTTTCATGAATTACAAATGTCATCTTCCAATGTAGGAATGTAAATATCCATTCCTTATGATTTTCCTTTCCTGTTTATGCTTCTTTTGAGTCTTGCATTTGAAAGCCACTTTTTTTCTATTCTATTCTGGTCTTTATATCAAAAATTCTTGAAAGTTCTCTATCTCATTGAATATCCATTTTTGCCCTGAAAGTTTATACTCAATTTTGATGGGTAGTGGATTCTTGGTGGTTATCCTAGTTCCTTTGCCCTCTGGAATATCATATTCCCAGCCCTCCAATCTTTAATGCAGAAATTCCTAAATCTTTTGTTATCCTGACTTAGACTCCACAATACATGAATTGTTTCTTTCTGGCTGCTTGCAGTATTTTCTCCTGGAATTTGGCTATACTATTACTGACAATTTTTCATTTTAGGATATCTTTTTTTTATTTTTTATTTTTTTAAGCAATCGGGTTAAGTAACTTGCTCAAGGTTACATGGCCAGGTGTTTCTGGGGGGGTGCTAAGTGTCTGAGCCCAGATTTGATCCCCAGGTCATCCTGACACTGGAGCCAGTGCTCTTATTCGCTGTGCTAACTGGCCGCCCCAGGATATCTTTTAAGAGGTGATCAGTGGATTTATTTTTAGATTTATATGTTACCCTCTGTTTCTAGAATGTCAGGGCAGTTTTCCATGTTGCTCCTTGAAAGATGATGCAAAAGCTCTTTTTTAAATCATAATTTTCAGGTAGCCCAGTGGTTTTTAAATCCTGGATCTGTTTACAAGGTCAGTTGTTTTGCCAATGAGATGTTTCACATTTTATTTGTTTTTCATTCTTTTGGTTCTGTTTATTGTTTCTTGATTTCTCATGAAAATATTAGATCCCATTTGCTCCATTCTAGTTTTTAAGGAATTATTTTCTTTGGTGGATTTTTGAATCTCCTTTTCCATTTGGCCAATTTTAAAGATATTCTTCTCCTTATTGACTTTTTGGATCTCTTTTACCAATTAGTCTAGTCTGTCTTTTAAGGTTATATTTTCCTGAGTGTTTGTTTGTGTGTGTGTGTGTGTGTGTCACTCATAACAAGTTGTTGATTTGTTTTTCATGTTTTTCTTGCATCACTCTCATTTCTCTTCCCAATTTTCCTCCATCTTTCTTACTTGATTTTCAAAATCATTTACTAGGTTTTCCATGGACTGAGACAAATTCAGATTTTTCTTGGATGCTTTGGATATAGGATCTTTGACTTTGTTGTCACCGTTTGAGTGTGTGTCTTGTCACCATAATAACTTTCTATAGTCAGAGTTTATTTTCTGTTGCTTGCTCATTGTCCCATTCTATTATTTTAACTATTTGGTAAAGTAGGGTTCTACTTCCAGAGGGGAGGGCGCACTGTCTCAAGGTTGAGAAGTTTTGTGCACCTGTTTTCAAATACTTCTTATTGTCTTGTATGTTTTCTTTTCTTCCAAGGTGGTATAATTTAAGTGAAGTTGTTTACTACTTTCCTGGCCTGGGTTATGTTCTGTGAGCAATGATAAGCACTCCTTTCTGCCTTTCCAATGCTACCAAAAGCTCTGCTATGCTAGTGTTCTTCCTCACCCTGGAACTTCCACCCAGGACTATGACATGGATCCAAGTATGGCCAAAGCAACAGAGTCCTGCCTCACTGCTAGCAAAAAGAATCTTCTTCTTACCAGTTTTCAACCCACCTACCATCTGTGCTCTGAGAGCTCCAGAAGCAGCCAATACCACTGTTGCTACTGATTCATTCACAACCAAGATCTGTTCTTGATTTCCTGAGGTCAGGGCTGTGTCAGAACAGCCTGAACTGAACTACACTACACTCTCACCCAGGTGCAACAGATCTTTTCTGTTGATCTAAATTGTCTTTGGCATCTGTGGGCTGAAAGACCTAGAAACTGCCACTGCTGCCAGTCATTCAGTCACCCCCAATGTCTGCTTCAGGTTTTCTGGGGCCTGGTCTTCAGTGGCATAGCCTGCACTGGACTATATTCCTCTTTCACAGAGGTGCAACTGACCTTTCCTGTAGGACTTCCAAGTTGTTGGTCTGGACATTTGTTTTCCTCTGTCTTTTTGTGTGTTCTGCTGCTCTAGAATTTATGTAAAGTAATATTTTTTTTTTCTCTTTTGGAGGGCAATTGGAGTTAAGTAACTTGCCCAAGGTTATACATCTAGTTTTTGTGTGTATGTGTTAAGTGTCAGAGGCTGATACCAAACTCGGGTCCTCCTGACTCCAGGGCTGGTGCTTTACTCACTGTGCCACCTAGTTGCCCCTTAAAGTCATTTTTAAAAGGCATTTGGAGAACCTAGCAAAGAACTCAGCTGATTCTTTTCCTTTACTTTTCAGTCTTGGCTTTGCTTCCAAGTCCAACTACTCATAATCCCATTTGGAGTTTTCTTGGTAAAAATAATGGAGTGGTTTGTTGTTTCCTTTTCCAGTTCATTTTACAATTGAAGAAACTGATGTAAACAGTACACCATGACTTTCCGAGGGTCATATAGCTAATAAGTGTCTGAAGCCAAATTCGAACTCAGGAATATGAGTCTTCCTTACTCCAGGCACAGAACTATTGCTGTCTGAGATATTGCTTAGATTAGACCATTTGCTTCCATTATAAATATTTATCAGTGAGTCCAGGTTCCATAATTAGCCCTTCTCTAATTTCTGGGAGGTTATTACCCAATGATAAATTGCCATCATAAACTTCTTTCTTTTTAAAGCATGAGAGTGATATAGTAGAAACTTCTTTGTTAAAGGATTTTTAGATCAGTTCATACAGCTGTAACTCTTGGAAGCCATTTGATTCCTCTTTTTGATGTTAATAATTTCAAAGGCTCTACCTAGAGATTAAACTTATTTGGTCATATGCTACAAATCCTACAAATCAAGTGATGGCTATATTTTCATATTTTCTATTGGTCATTGAAGTAGATTGTTATAATAAGAACTTATATAAATCCAAACCTGTTTCTTATGTGTTTTGAATGCCTCTATTAATTTTCTTCCCATTGATAAAGAATTAATATTTGTTTACTATTTTAGGTGACTAACCTGAAGTTTTATTAACATTGAACAGTTTTTAATGGGATAATTTCCAAATTTGTTATTTTTCATGCTTTTTTTCATTTTTAATTTGTGGGATAAAATAAGCATTTCCATAATAGTGAAAAAAAAATTGCACGTGTAACTGCAAATCTACTATGCACATCTTCCTAGTTCTTTCAAATATACAACAAAATTATTATGTAAATTTCTTTTCTTTGTTTCCTCACCCATTGCCCTAGAGATGACTTCCATTAGACAAAAACAGGTCAGTCTATCTATCTATCCATCCATCTATCTATCTATCTATCTATCTATCTATCTATCTATCTCTGTCTGCCTATCTATCTATCTTTATATCTATCTACATGCACATATATATGTATATGTGCATAAAATTATATCTATTTATCAATTCTTTCTCTGGATGCAGATAGCATTTTTCTTTATATGTTCTTTATAGTTACTTTGAGTATTTATAATAGGTAAAATTTATTCATTCTAATTCATTCTTAAAGCAACATTGTTGTTACTGTATACAATGTTTTCTTGGTTCTACTCCTTTTGCTACTCATTATTTCATGTAAGTCTTTCCATGTTTGTCTAACATGATGAAGCTCCTCATCAATTACAAAACATTAGTATTCCATCACAATCATATAACCCAACTTGTTCAGCCATTCCCCAGCTTATGGGCTTCCTGCAATTTCCAGTTCTTTGCCACCACAAAAAAGAACTGCTGTAAACCTTATGGAACATAGAGGTTCTTTTCTCTTTCCCCTATTTTTGAAAATAGACCAAGTAGTTGTATTGCTGGGCCAAAGGATAGAAGACAATTCAATAACTCTGTGGACATAATTCCAGAGTGCTCTCCAAAATGGTTGTATTGGTCTAAAATTCCACCAACAATGAATTAGTGTCTAAATTTTAATACATTCATTCCATATTTTGTCACTTTCTCCTTCTACCATTTTATCTAATCTGGTAGGTGCAAAAAGATATTTCAAGGTTGTTTACATTTCCATTTTTTAATCAATAATGATTCATAGCATTTCATATAACTATAAATTTTTAGGTTTCTTCACCAGAAAACCACCTGTTCATATCCTTTGACCATTTATTAATTGGGGAATGACATATTCTTATAATATTCTTATGGATTTGAGAAAGTTCTTTATATATTTTAGATATGAGACCTTTACTTGATAAATTGTTTGTGAAATATTTCCCTATTTTCTTCTTTCATTTTAATCTATTATTTTCATTTTATTTGTACACATCCTTTTAAAATAATGTAATTGAAATGATATGTTTAATACTTAACTTTGTTGTTTATCCTCCTATCCATAAATTGTTCAGTTATATATAAGCCTGATAAGTAATGTGCTCCAAGTTTGTTATCAACCTATTTAAATACTTAAAAGTATAAGTCATCACTAGAATTACATACATGTTGACAATTTAAGAAAAATATTTTCCCATTGAGTTTTTTTTTAAATTTCAAGATAGTAACAAGTATTGACACACAGAACATTAACTTTATCCTTAATAGTTTTATGGTTGATGTATTTTTTCAAGGAGAACAAGGACTCAATAAGTCCTACCTTTGTACATTGGTACTGTTTGACCTTCATATTCCAGCTCAAAATGTTGAGCTTTAATTTTTCATTGATGTATAAGAAATTTATACTTACAGAATCAAAATGACAATCTCATTTTATGGGAGACAAATTTCACAAATGAGATCATTAACTGTATAACTCATATAACATTTCATCTATTTAATTCTTAACTGTTGGGGGGTGTCTCTTGTTTTGTATCTCCTTTGATATAATTGTTTTATTGTGCATTATTACATTCTCAGTATTCATTTTTATTTTATTTTATATTCAGTACAGATTGGATTTCCATTGTATTGCCTTTTTCTGACCATATGGTATGTCAAGTCTCTCTAACACATGCAAAATTTTGTTTACAATTTCTATTTAATGTAATCTAGAACTTCGGCTATAACCATGTTCTCCAGAATATGTTGCACAGGATATTGGTTTTTTTCCTCTTTAATTGGAAAGTTTAAATTTTAGGTTTTCTATTACATGCCCTAGTTATCTTTATTAAAATAATCTTCCTATCTCTATAATAGCATTTTCAACTTTCTCTTGCTGTGATTCTATTCAGAGAGTTTCACTAGGATTACTCTTTAATGTATCCTTACTCAGAGCCAGAGAACCTGTAGACTCGAGGCCACATTTGGCCCTCTGGGTCCCCAAGTATATCCCTTTGGATGAACCCAAGCTTCACAAAATAAATCTTCTTTTTTTTAAAGCAATTGGGATTAAGTAACTTGCTCAAGGTTACATGGCCAGTTATTTCTGGGTGTGGTACTAAGTATCTTAGCCCGGATTTGATCCCCAGGTCATCCCAACACTGGAGCCAGTGCTCTTTACTCGCTGAGCCACCTGGCCACCCCTAAGCAATTGGGGTTAAGTAACTTGCTCAAGGTTACACAGCCAAGTGTTTCTGGGTGGGTGCTAATGTGTCCGATCCTGGATTCGATCCCCCAGGTCATCCCAACACTGGGTCCGGTGCTCTTACTCTCTGTGCTGCCTGGCCACCTCAAAATAAATCTTCTCAATAAAAGGATTTGTTCTGTAAAATTTTGACTTAATCAAAAGACCACATCCAAGGACCTAGATGACCACATTTGGCCTTGAGGCCACAGTTTCCCCACCCCTATCTTTACCTTACATTTCTGTCAAATACAATGAAAAACAATCTTACATTCATCATAACTATATCAAATATTAGATTTATAAAACTTTCCTGTTTTGATATAATTGGTTTACTAGTTGGATGCCAGCTATGAAACTTGATATTAATAACTAGAAAACAATCATAGACAGTCATTTTTGTTGCAGTTTTCACATAAGCACAAACATATGTCAACATAGGCCTGGAAAATATATTGTGGGAGAAGAGTTATTCACATAGTAATTGTCTTTTAAATTCCAGTTTGAATATGCATATATCCTCTTCAAAATAATTTGAGAAATTAATTTTAGTGTTTTTATAAATTTCATCATTAGATTAATTCTCTGCAGTTAGCATTAAATAATGATTATTAATTACTTAATTTTCAATGTTTCCTCTAGAAATTTTTAAAAATAATTCTACAATTCCAGTTCTTCATCTACCTTAGAGATTAAGTTATGGAATATTATTCTTCATTGTCTAAAATATATTCTTCTATTTCTTACAGCTGAATCTATTATTATTATAAAGTAATATGAAGTCATAGCCTATAACTCCTGTCAGGTGAACTTGTAGTTCATCTGTTTCAATCATTTGTGCCATATTCACTCAAACATTTCTAATAAGTGAGATATTGGTACTTCTCACCTATTGTGGCATATTTTGCTTTCTTTTGGAGTCAAAATAAGAAGTGCAATTGATTCTTCTCTCCTCTGTAGCATGGTGATCATCACCAGCACATTGAATAAGTCCCTGCTGAAACCGCATTATGTCCTATTTTTATGATTCTTGGCATCAGCTAATGCTTACTCAAGAGGTTCCTAACATAGTCAATGACATAATCAGAATTTTTAAGTTTCTGACAGATTTTCAGAGATACCATAGTGACCTCATTAGATAGAAAGTCTATTACAAATATGACCCTGGATTGCTTTCTCTGATTTTTGAAGTTGTTTTGTTTCATCCATAATATGGAATAGTGAAGTGGAATTTGAATAATAATCAAATTTATTATTATTATGCATAGTAGAAATATTCTTTGATTTTTCATCTATATCTTCTAGAAACTGATCTATTAAAAAAACACTAGCCATAAAAATTAGAAAACACACATGGCTTCTTGTTTCAATATTCATTTTGCTGTTGCTTTGAAAGTGACATATAATTTATTTTATGCACATATATATTAAAGCATTATTAAAGAGAAATTCATCACTCAATATCCAATCTTCATTTTGTGTTCTCTCTCTATATATAAATTTTCTTGCTATCAATGATTCTAAAAATGCATCTCTGCGTATGTATGTATACACACATGAACACACACATACATGCACACATATGTATGTGTGTGTTTCTGTGTGTGTATTCAATACTGTAATGAATTTGGGATACTTAGGTAGCACAGTGTAGAGAGTACTTGTCTGGTCATCAGGTGGGATTAAGATTGAATCCTACCATAAATATTTACTTGCTGGGTTATCCTGGACAATTAACTTAGCTTTTCTCAAATTCAAAGTAAAATGGGAATAATAACCTAAATCCCAGGGTTTTGGTGACTATTAAATGGAATACTATAGGCCAATTGCTTTGCAAAACTTAAAAGCTCCTATAAATTCTACCTATTATTACGTTAAGTCATCTATACACATATTCATCTAACTGGAGAGATCACACTATATCTCCAATCTGTCACATAACTCTTTTACATGTTTGCCATTAATTGTCCACAGGGGATAAATACAACATCATGGAATCCTTCAGTTATATCTATCATTAATATGTATATAATGATTGAGAAAATAAATCTTTCATTGATTATCTTTCTCTCTCTGAATGTGACTATCTCAGTCTTTTTTGTTCATCTCTCTGTATATATGTATGTGGGTATTTGTCATAGCCCTCTTGCACAATACTTCACAGTCAGTTGATGCAACCTACGTCATCCAGCACACAGCTCTCCCATGGATTTTAGACAGACCACATTTTTAATTATAGTGCATTAACCTCCTTCATGACTCACAGCCATATAATATAATAAAAGAATATTTATCTTCAAATCATGCATCTTTATTTCAGGAGAAATTAGACCATTTATATCACTGTGCAGTTTTGCAAAGTCCCTCCACTCAGTTCTCCTCTTCATTCTCCTTCTATTTATTCTCTGTCCATTTTATAGTGCCTAGCCAGGATCTCTTCGAGATTCATGTACTGATACTCTGGAACATTTAGCACTATATCCAAATAAATATCAGTGTCTAGACAATATACATTGTTCATTTAACCTGGTTTTTATCATCTCTTTGTTAATCAGCTATTTTCTTTTTTAAAAATAATTTTTATGTTTATTGTGGTTTTCATCATTCATTTCCACAACATATTAAGTTACAAATATTTTACCCATCTTTCCCCTACTCACTTCCCCAAAACAGTGATCCAACTGAATACCCCTTCCCCCAATCTGCTCTCTCCTATATCCTCCCCTATGGCCCCTCTAACTTTCAAGTAGGGCAAGATGGGTCTGTACGCCCTAGTGGCTATATATCTTATTTCCAAGTTGTGTGTAAAATAATTATATGTAGTTTTATAAACAATTGATTTTAAAACTTTGCATTCCAGATTCTTTCCCTTCCTCCCTTCTCACCCACCTTTACTGGGAAAATAAGCAATTCAATTGTACATGTGTAGCTATGCAAAACATTTCCATAGTGGATATATTGTGAAAGACTGACTATTTTTCCCTTCATCCTATCCTGCCACCCAATTGTTCTATTTTCTACTTTGAACCTGTCCCTTTTCAAAAGTGTGTGCTTCCAACTTCCCTTCCTCCCAACCTGCCCTCCCTTCTATCAACTCCCCTTTCATCCCCTTCCCGTCTATTATCCTGTAGGGTGAGATACCCTATTTAGTGTATATGTCATTTGCTCCCTAAGCCAAATTCAATGAGAAAAAAAGGTTGACTCATTCCCTTTTACCTTCCTGTTCTTCCCCTCCATTGTAACATTCTCCCTTGTCTCTTCTATATGAGATAATTTACCCCATTCTGTCGTTCCCCATCTCATCTCATTATATTTCTCTCTCACCTCTCAATTCAACATTTTAGTATCATCCCTTCCTATTCAATTAATCCTGTGCCTTCTGTCTATGTATACCTGTACACATATATACACACCCTCACATATGTATTCATATGCACACCCACCACCTATATAGACACACACAAACACACACACATATATGTATATATATACATACATACATACATGCATACTTACAGTTATATTCCCTTCAACTATTCTTATACTGAGATAAGATTCATTAGTTACAATTATTCTTTTTCCATGTAGGGATGTAAGTAGTTCAACTTTGATAAGTTCCTTATGATTTCTTTTCCCTCTTTACCTTCACATTCTTCTCTTGCTTCTTGTACCTGAATGTCTAATTTTCTATTCAACTCTGTTATTTTCATCATGATTGCTCGAAAGTCCTCTATTCCATTGAATGACCATATTTTCCCCTGAAAAATGAAACTCAGTCATGCTGGATAGGCGATTCTTGGTTTTGTCCTCCAGAATATCATATTCCAAGGCCTTCAATCCCTCAGTGTAGAAAATGGCAGATCCTGTGTTATCCTGATTGTGTTTCCACAATATTCAAATTGTTTCTTCCTTGCTGCTTGTATTATTTTATCCTTGACTGGGAACTCTTGATCCTGGCTATGATATTCCTGGGTGTTTCCTTTCGGGGATTTTTTTCAAGATGTGATCAGTGGATTCTTTCAACCTCTATTTTGCCCTCTGGTTCAAAAACATCGTGGCAATTGTCCTTGATAATTTCTTGAAGGATGATTTCTAGCTCCTTTTTTGATCATGGCTTTAAGGTAGTCCAGTAATTTTTAAATTATTTCTCTTGAATCTATTTTCCAGATCAGTGGTTTTTCCAATCAGATATTTTGCATTGCCTTCTATTTTTTCATTTGTTTGGATCTGTTTACTAGCATCTTAATTTCTCAGAAAGTCACTAGATTCAATTTGCTCCAATCTAATTCTGAAGTAAGTATTCTATTCAATGAACTTTTGAGAGTCTTTTTCCATCTAGCAAATTAGGCTATTTAAGGCATTCTTCTCCTCATTGGCTTTTTGAGCTTCTTTTGCCATTTGAGCTAGATGATTTTTAAGGTGTTTGTTATTTTCTTCAGTCGTGTTGTTAACTCTCTTTTCATGATTTTCTTGCATCATTCTCATTTTTCTTCCCAATTTTTCTTCTACTTCTTTTATTTGGTTTTCAAAATTCTTCTTAAAAGGCGGCTAGGTGGCTCAGTGAGTAAAGCACTGGCCCTGGAGTCAGCAGGACCTGAGTTCGGTTCCGGCCTCAGACACTTAACACCTACACAAAAATAACTAGCCATGTAACTTTGTGCAAGTTACTTAGCACCCATTGCCCTCCAAAAGGCAAAAAAAAAATTAAAATTAAAAAAAAATTCTTCTTAAGCTCTTCTATGGCATGTAACTAGTTCATAATTTTTCTTGGAAACATTAGGTGCAGGAATATTGACTCAGTTGTCTTCTTCCTGTCCAAGCTTTGATCCTTTATGTCGCCCAAAAAGGAATCCAAAGTTGGACTACTGTGCTTGCTTTGCTTCCTTTGCTTGCTCATGTTGCCACTTAATTACTTGACTTTTGAGCTTTTTTGCCACAATAGCACTCTGCTTCCAGCAAGGAGAGCATTGTCCCAAATCACTGGTCTTTTCGCAGCTTCCTGAGCTATTAGTTGGCTGCCCTTTCTAAGGCCTCCACACTCTCTGGCTCACTGGCCTCACACCCCATGACTTCCACCGTGGACAGAAATCCAGATTCAAGGAGATTAAAGTAAGAGCAATTACCCCTCAGAATGATCTCTTACTCCCCCTAAAATCTGCAGGCCCAGAGTTCTGAAGCAGCCCCACAGCAGGGGCCTCTGAACTTCAGCCACTTTTCCCTCAAGGGGCAGAGGCTGGACCACACTCCCAGACTCCCTCTTCCAAAAGCCTACACTGACCTCTCACTTTGTCCTTAGCATCTATGAGTTGATAATTCTGGAAACTGCCACAACTGCTGGTGATCCTCTCTCCAGAATATCCTCCAGCCAGGAGGCTGGTATTGGCCACCCTGAGGCTAAAACATCTGATGCATTCAGGGCTGGGGTGTCCTAATAGGGTTCTGCAATGGCCCCTTCCTGCCAGCCTGCCAGGCTATCTTCAGTGGGAGGTTAGTTTCTTTCTGTCACTTTGTGGGATCTATTGCTCTAAAGTTTGTTTAGAGTATTTTTTTAATGTTTTGTTCTAATTAATTTGTTTGCTTTAATTTACAAGATTCAATTCTACAATTTCTTGAGTTCCAAATTTTCTCCCCCTCTTTCCCCTCTCAGCCATAATGGTGCACAATTAAGTATATGATCTTCAAATATTGTCACATTAGACAGAAGTCAGGTTAAAAAGATGGATTATTGGGGCAGTCAGGTAGCACAGCGAGTAAGAGCACCAGCTCCAGTGTTGGGATGACCTGGGTATTGAATCCGAGCTCAGACACTTAGCACCCACACAGAAACACCTGGCAGTGTAACCCTGAGCAAGTTACTTTTCCCCAATTGCTCAGTGGTGGCCAGGTGGCTCAGTGACTAAGAACACTGGTTCTAGTTTTGGGATGACCTGGGGATCAAATCTGGGTTCAGATACTTAGCACCACACCCAGAAATAACTGGCCATGTAACCTTGAGCAAGTTACTTAACCCCGATTGCTTAAAAAAAAAAAGATGGATTTTATAGGATGGAATGAACAATGGGAAAGAAGACACAAAACCAAACAAGAAAAAGAGAAACAGCAGGTAGTTTGCTTCAATCTGCATTTGAACTGTGTTCTTTCTAGTATTTACGCTGAATGTAGACATCTCTCTCCATCATGAGTCTTTTCGAGTTGATGTATAACCCTCCATTGCTGAGAATAGTACAGTCTATCAAAGTTTGTAATCACACATATGTTGCATCTATAATTGTGGGCAAATTTCTCCTGGTTCTGCTCTTCTCACTCAACATCAGTTTGTATAAACCTCTCCAGGTAAATATGAAGTCCATCTGCACCTCATTTCTTATACCTAAATAGTATTCTATTATTCATATACCAAAATTCATTTACCCATTACCCAATTGATGGGCATCCCCTTAATTTCCAATCATTTGTCAACACAAAAAGGGCTGCTATAAATATTTTTTTTATATATGGTTCTTACTGGCACTTCTGTGTCTCTTTGTGATACAACCCTAGAAGTGTAATTGCTGGGTCAATGGGTTTGAAATTAGTTATAGCCCTTTCATCATAGTTCCAGATTTCTCTCCAGAACGGTTGGATCAGTTCACAACTCCACCAACAATGCATTAGTTTTCCAGTTTGTCCACATCCTCTCCAGCATTTGTCATTTTCCTCTTTTGTCATCTTAGCCAATCAGACTGGTGAGATGTGGTACCTCAGAGTTGTTTTCATTTGCATTTTTCTAATGAATAGTTATTTAGAGCATGTTTTCATATACTAATAGATATCTTTAATTTCTTCCTCTGAAAACTGCCTGTTCATATCTTTGACAATTTATCAATTGGGGAATGACTTGTATTCTAATAGGTTTGACTCAATTCTCTGTATATTTTCGAAATGAGGCCTTTATCAGAGACATTGGTTCTAAAAATTCTTTCCCAATTTTCCACTTCCCTCTTAATATTGGTTACATTGGCTTTATTTGTAAAGAAGCTTATCAATTTCATTTAATCAAAATTATTCATTTTGCATTTTATGATTTGCTCTAATTCCTGTTTGGTCTTCCCCTCTCCATAAATCTGACAGGTAAACTATTCTTTGCTTTCCCAGATTGCTTACAATAACAGCTTTTATACCTAGATAATGCACCCATTTAGACTTGATTTCGATACATGGTGTTAGATAGTGGTCTATACCCAGTTTCTGCCTTACTATATTGCAATTTTCCCAGCAATTTTTTTTTGTCAAATAGAGAGTTATTATCCCCAAAACTGGGATCTAGCAGATTACTATAGTCACTGACTGCTTAGTCTCCTGTTCCCAATCTATTTCATTGATACACGGCTGTATTTCTCAGCCAGTACCAAGTAGTTTTGATGACTTTTGCTTTATAATAGGGATTAAAATCTGGTATAGCTAGGCCACCTTTCTTAGCATTTCTTTTCTTTAATTCCCTTAATATTCTGGACCTTTTGTTTTCCAAATGAATTTTGTTACTATTTTTTTAGTTCTGAAAAGTAATTTTTTGGTAAATTGTTATGGCACTAAATATGTAATTTAATTTAGGTAAAATTGTCATTTTATTATATTAGCTTGACCCAGCCAAAAGCAAATGATGTTTTTTTTTCCAACTAATTAGATCTGACTTTATTTGTGTGAGAAGTATTTGAAGTTTTTTTTATATAGGTTCTGCATTTTTTTTGGCAAGTAGATTCCCAAATATTTTATGTCTACTGTAACATTAAATGGGATTTCTCTTTCTATCTCTTGCTTTTGGATTTCATTAGAAATATACAGGAATGACAAAGAGTTATGTGGGTTTATTTTATGTCATGCAACTTTGCCAAATTTAATTATTGTCTCAAGTAGTTTTTTACTTGATGCTCTCAGATTCTTTAAGTATATCATCATATCATCTACACAGTGATAACTTGGTCTCTTCTTTGCCTGATTTGATTTCTTTGATTTCTTTTTCTTCTCTGATTGTTACTGCTGATATTTCTAAGCCCCCATTGAATAAGAGGGGTGATAGTGGACACACTTGTTCATCCCTGGTCTTATTGGAAATGCTTCTAGCTTATCCCCATTACATATAATGTTTTCTGATGGCTTTACATAGATGCTACCTATTATTTTAAGGAAGGTTCCATCTATTCCTATACTTTCTAGTGTTTTCATAGGAATGGTTGATGTATTTTGTCCAAAGCCTTTTCTGCATCTTTTGAGGTAATCATGTGGTTTCTGCTAGTTTTATTGTTGACATGACCAATTATACTGATGATTTTCCTAATATTAACCATCCTTGCATTCCTGGCATAAATCCTACCTGATCAAAGTGTATTATTCTTGTGATAAGTTGCTGTAGTCTTTTTGCTAATATTTTATTTAAAAGTTTTGCATCTATATTCATGAGGGAAATTGGTCTATAATTTTCTTTCTTCATTTTATCTTTTTCTGATTCAGGTATCATTACCCTATTTGTGTCATAAAATAAATTTGGTAGAACTCCTCCTTCACTAATTTTCCCAAATAGTTTTTAGAGTATTGGAATCATTTGTTATTTAAATGTTTGATAGAATTCACTAGTATATCTATCTGGCCTGGAGATTTTTTTTCCTAGGGATTTCACTTATGGCTTGTTCGATTTCTTTTTTCTGAGATGGGTTTATTTAAATAATTTACTTCCTCTTCAGTTAATCTAGGCAATTTATATTTTTCTTATAAATATTCTTCCATTTCATTAAGATTGTCAGATTTATGTGTATACAATCTGGCAAAATTACTTGTAATTATTGTTTTAATTTCCTCTTCATTCAAGGTAGATTCACCCTTTTCACTTTTGATACTTATAATTTAGTTTTCTTCTTTCTTTTTTATAATCATATTGATTAAGGGTCTATATTTTTTTTCATAAAACCAGCTCTTTTGTTTTCACTTTTTTATAATTTAGTATTTAATTGGGGATTATCAATTTGTTCTTTTTCTAGCTTTTTCAATTGTATGTCCAATTCATTGCCCTCCCTTTTTTTTCTAATTCATTCATATATGCACTCAGGGATATAAAACTTCCCATAAGAACTGCTTTTGCTGCATCCCACAAATTGACCCACTCATTCTTTAGGATTAAATTTATTCAGTTTCCAATTAGTTTTTAGTCTATCTTTCCATGGTGCTTTATTGCATATGATTTTTATTGCAATGATAATGGTTGGATAATGATGGATTTAAAATTTCTGCCTTTGTGAGGTTTTTATGCCCTAGAACATGGTCAATTTTTGTGTATGTGCCATGTACCACTGAGAGAAGGTATATTCCTTTTTAACTCCATTAAGTTTTCTCCAGAGATATATCATATCTAGCCTCTCTAAAATTCTATTCACCTCCTTAAGTTCTTTCTTGTTCATTTTGAGGTTAGACTTATCAACTTCAGAGAGGGGAAGATTAAGGTCCTAGTTTTGCTTTAGTTTTGCTATCTGTTTCTAGTATAGTTTTGCTATCTGTTTCTTCCTCTAATTTCCTTAACTTCTCCTCTAGGAATTTCGACCTTATACCACGTTGTGAATATATGTTAAGTAATGATATTTCTTCATCCTCGATGGTGCCTTTTAATAGGATATTGTTTCATTCCTTATCTCTTTTAATTAGATTTTTTTTTTGCTTTTGCTTTATCTGAGATAAGGATTGCTACCCCTGATTTTTTTTTTTTACTTTAGCTAAAGCTTAATATGTTCTACTCCAGCCTTTTACCTTTACCCTGTGCGTATCCTCTTGTTTCAAATGTGTTTCTTGTAGACAGCATATTGTAGGATTATGATTTTTAATCGATTTTCCTATCCACCTCCATTTGATGGGAGAGTTCATCCCATTCACATTCACAGTAATGATTACTTTCTGTCTCTTTCCCTCCATCATATTCCCTTACTTGTTTATGTTTTTGTTCTTCCTTCTCCCTTCCCCTCCTTAAGGGTTTTACTTTTGACCACCACCTCCCTCAGTATTCCTCCCTCTGACCGCCCCCCCCTTCTTTACCTTCCCTTTTCTCTTCCTACTATTTCCCTCCCTTCTAAGCAACCCCCTTCTTATCCACTCTTATCCTTCCTACTGCCTATAGGGCACAGTGGATTTTTATACTTATCAGTGTATGTTATTCCCTCTTTGACCCCAAACCAATGAGAGTAAATTTCATACAGTACTCTTCTCCCTCCCTTTTTTCCCTCAATTGTAATGAAATTTTGTATCTTTTCACCTTAGAATCTTAAACGTAATTGACTATGTTAATCTATCTTTGAATCAGAGCCAATGAGAATAAAGTTCAAATGATATTCATCTCCCTCTCTCCTTCCCCTCTGTAATAGTAATGGCATTTAAAGATTCCCCTGTATTGTCTTGGTTTTTGGTTTGATTGTGTTAAAACGCAGAGCTTGTTAATCCCACTTGTGGGATGGACTTGTTGATGTGAAAAGAGAGTGCTGAACTGGGAGGAGCTAGTGACGTAGATTTGGAGAGACAAGAGAGAGAGGCAGAAGAACTTTTTGGAAGCAGCACCTTTGGAGGCAGAGAGAGACTGAGAGGATTACTGAGGGCCACTTTGAATTGCCCAGGACTTTTGATACCTGCCACCCAGAGCTGCCAAGGACTGAGGAGACATGGCTGTTATGCTGGTACTTTGTGTGTCTGTTTTGATGTTGTTTTGACAGATTTGTCCACTGGTGAAGGACAGTGCTGTTGTTGCAGGAGTCTGGGAACCTTTCTGTTGGTTCAGAGCTACTGAGACTGTTCTGCAGAGAGTGAATACTGTCCACTGGTGAAGGACAGTGCTGTTGTTGCTTTTGATCTTTATGTTTTCTATGATCGAACAAATGAATGTACTTTACTTATGATTGGAAACTAACCTCCATTTGAGAAGAGGGGCTTTGTAATGTACTAAATGAAGGTACAGACTAGGAGTGGAGTAGTTATTAGAACAGGGACTTTGTAATTGATTGAATGAATGTAAGGTCCTGGGGTGGGGTAGTACTTGGAGATTATTTGATCACACTTAGTAAATGCTGTATTTTGAATGATGTCATATTTTGATCTTCTCTGTTCTTAATTTTTCATTGAATAAAATGGAGAGCACCTATGCTGGTATTCTGAACCTTGGGAAGTTGCCTTTGCTTGGCATTACATTACACCCTCTACCATAGTATGGCTTTACACCTCTTCATATGGCATAATTTACTTTTGTCTACCTCATCCTTTCCTTTTATCCCATTACGGTTCTTTTGAACCCCTTAATAAGGTGATTTTTATCATCATATTAGTTCATTTAAACCCACACCCTCTATCTATGTATATCTCTTTTAACAGTAAAGGTCCTGATAATCATATAAATTTCAATATTGACAGGTATCAGCTTGTCATATAGGGATGTAAATGGTTTGTTCATATTGAATCTCAAGTTATTTGCATGTGTGCATGAGTGTGTGTGTGTGCATGTACATATATATGAGTGTGTGTTTTCCTTGTTTACCTTTTATGTCTTTCTTGAGTCTTGTAATTGGAGATCAAATTTTTCATTGAGCTCTGGCTTTCTAGAAGCCCCTTATTTCATTAAATGACCATCTCCTTGCCTGAAAAAATATGCTCAGTTTTGATGGTTAGTTTATCCTTGGTTGCAGTCCTACCTCTTTTGCCTTTTGAAATATCAAATTCCAGTCCCTCTAGTCTTTAATGTAGAAGCTGCTAGGTCTGTGTTGTTGTTCCATGATATTTGATTTTTTTTTCTTTTTGGCTGCTTGTAATATTTTCTCCTTAATCTTGTAATTCTGGAATTTGGACACTATCTGTCTTGGAGTTTTGAATTTGGGATCTCTCAGGAGGAGACAAGGGAATTCTTTCAACAACTATTTTACCTTCTGATTCTAGGACTTCAGGACAGTTTTCTTTGACAATCTTTTGGAGGGTGTTGTCTAGGCTGCTTTTTCATCATATCTTTCCAGTAGACCAATAATTCTTAGGTTATCTCTCCTGGATCTGTTCTCCCAGTCAAGTGTTTTTCCAGTGAAATATTTTACACTTTCTTCTAATTTTTCAATCTTCATGTTTTCCTTGATTGACTCTTGGTGCATCATAGAGCCTTGAGCTTTGAATTGACTGATTCTAATTTTTAGTGAATTATTTTCCTCAGTTTTTGAAGGTCCTTTTTAGGCAGGTATTTTCTCCAATTAAGACAAATTTTACTTTTTAAGGATTTGTTTTCTACAGTTAGACTTTTTTTTCCAATTTGGTCACTGTACATTTAAATTCATCTTCTACCTCTCTAATTTGGATTTTAAAATCTTTCTTGAGATACTCCAAGATACTCCAATAATGCTTTTTGGGCTGAAGACCAGTTCATATTTCCTTCTGTGGTCTCAGATGTAATTGTAGAGTCCATGTTGTCCTCTGTATTTGGTTTTTCTTGTTTGCTATAATAAGCTCTAATCGTTTTTCTTGCCTTCCCCTTCTCCTTCTCAGTTTCCTTCCTTCCCATTGTAATTTCCTATTTCCTAATTTTGCAGGCTGGGAGCTAAGTGTCTTGTTGTTGACTTTGTGTGCTGTTGCCTTCGAGTGTCTAGACTGAGGCCAAGGCTGGGATATTCAGTGTTTCATCTGAGTAACCCTGAGGCTCACAGAGTAACTAGTGGGGGGAGGGTGGTCTGTCCACTTCAGATTTTCCCCTCCATGCCCCTTGGCTACAGCTCAGGTAGGCTCAGCAGGTGATGGCTGGCAGTGCTGGTGACTTCAGATTCCCCTGGTAGTGCTGAGGTCTACCTGGGCTTCTGTTGTTTGTGATTGCTGGCTCCATCCCCTGGGCTTTGGGAGCTCTTGCTGGTCAGGTGAGGTGGGACTTGTTGGGACCCTTCCAGCTCTTCATTTTAGACTTTTTACTGACTCAGTTATACCCTTTCTCTGTGGCTACTAAGCCTCGGGTTATTTTTGCTAATTCAGGATTTTACTCTGAGTGGGATCTTTATCTCTGGGTTTTCTAGGTCAGGGAGGGGAAAATGGGGCAGCTAGAGTTTACTTTGCCATCCTGGCCCCTGGAAAATGAGACAGGTGATTTTTAAACTTCCAGGCTGTAGGCTGATATCCACAGGAGAAGCTGCTGTCTCTGCTTGGGACCCTGTGCTTTCTCTTACCCAGCTCTGAAGGATCCTCCCATCCTGTGGTGAGAAGCTTGTGAGAAGACTGAAAATCTCCCTTGGGGTGGGTGAATGCTGGCTGGGGGTCCTTCTCACTAAGCTGTTTTCTGCTCTCTGGTCTGTGCTGGTGCAGTCCTGTGTGCTCTGCACTCACCCTGCCCAAATGTATGTGGGTACTTCTTGGGTTGGAATCTGCCACCCTCTGTCTCCCACTGGATTCTGTCACTCTAAAACCCATTCAGATTCACTTTGTAAAGTTTAGTGACTGCATTATTGGAGAAGCTTGGAGAAGTTACTGCTTCTGTTCTGCCATCTTGGCTCCACCCCAGAGTCATTTTTATACATGCATTGGACAATGAGTTATTTTCTTTAGGAAAAGTTTAATCTGAAGATATTTAAGTGACTACATATCTAATTTGGGAAGGTGTTCAGGGTGAGGCATAAAATAAATATAATCTTGATATTTGGAATGATATGTATAAGAAGCATATGGAGGGCCTCACAAATTATGAACAATTTGCCTTCCTTTCTATTATGCACTAGGTGTTTTCTAGGATGGTGGCAGATATGGTTGGCACATGAACTTCTGTTTCATTCTTTGATATTAATTACTAAAGATTCATCAAAGAAAGCTGCCTTTGTGTTATACCTTTTGAAGAATCTTTTATGATTTCCTATGAGTCTTAAAGTCACTTTACCATAAAAGAGACCTGAAGGCTTGATTTGGCCCTACCAATTCCATTTTTAAAGTAGAACAAAATAAGCATTGCAGGATCTTTTACAGAGAATACAAGATTTAAACTAAAGTTGAATTTCCATCATCTGTGTGATAACAAATATGTTACTTCACATATAATATAATTTGTCAATGATTCCAGGTTTCTCCTTACATATTCATCAATGATGTTCTAGAACTCAGCATGTACATTATAGATTTTCCAAGAGAATGATTTTGTAGGGAAAAGAACAATGTCATCTGACTCAGCACTTGGTGATATTACCTCTCTGTAAACATAGATACATACATATACACACATTTGCATGTGTTTATATATGTTCTTTATATGTACATTAAATCTATATATGTATAACACAAATCTATATATAGATAGATATATAGATTTAACATGCATAGTTTTCTTCAGATTAATATCTAATTTTTGTCAGTAATTAGTCTCATTTATTTTTCATTCTCATTATTTGGTCACTCTATATTTCTATATTTATGTGATATTCAACATATTCCTCCTTAAGGGCTTATTCAGCTCTACCTATTTTTCCCTTCTTCACTCATTCATATTCCTTATGCAATGCAACACTTGGGACGGAGATGGTGTAGTCCAAATGTGGTAGTTTCCCCGTCCTTGAAGGGGCTGTTTGACACTTCTACTCTAATTTCATACAAATCTAAGCATTATATCCCTACTTTCTTACCTCCCTCAAACCAAAGCTATGGAAGAAGAAATGTGCTGCACAAGAATAAGGTAGCGTTCTATTTTCTTGGGTTCTCCCTTACTGGTGACAAGCCCTCAATGCAAAGGAGATAATGTCTGTCTCAGGGACCATCCACAAAGCTTTTCTATCCAGCATTCTAAATTTCTCCTCCTCCTCCTTTTGCTTTTCTTCCTCTTTTTCCTTCTTTTTAATCTATTGTCAAGATTCCCTATGTACTACTTTTCAGAAAAAAAAATATTTAAATGATGGAAACAAAATATATAGAGCCATAAAAGAAACTTTTGGAAATATAATTGTATATATATGTATGTGCAGTGTACATATCTGTATATATATTTTATAAGTATGTATTTGTATATTTACATAGATGTATATACATAACTAAGATTGAAAACCACTGGTTTATAGCAAAGAGATAGCAAGAGTTTAGGTGTTTTGTTGTTGTCATTGTCGATTTTTTCCCCATTGTAATCTGTACACTCTTATAAGACTCCTGAATAAAAACTTTGTGAAAATTAGCAAGTATAATGAAGAGAAATTATTGAATACCTTTAATGAACTCCTAAAATGAAGTTTCATCTTTTCAACAACAAAAGTCTTCTAATGAATTTTTATTGCTATGAGGTATGTATTAGCCAAAGTAAAACGAAGAGACATATTGTGTATATGAGCAGGTTTGTGCAAATCACCAATAAAGATGCTTGCTCCAAGAACACAATACAAATTTTTGTGTCAAAAGAAGTTAATGTAATTTGTATTATCTACTTCACAGAGGGTTGTGAATATTAAATGAGATAAGGATTACAGCATTCTTTAAAGCTATAAAAGAAAACATTGTCTATCTTTATTACATTGCAGGAAAAAGGATATTTCTAGCTTGGTTTTGTATAACTATGTCCAACTGGAGTGCAAAGTTAAAATTAAATGTTTTAGACAAAGTTAGAGGAACTCTCAACCACTTAGTCTTTGCAGTGACCATAAAAGAACCAATGATAAAACATAGTACATGAATTATAGAGGTCATGCCATTTGAACATTTTCAACTAACCAAAAAATATGAAACTACAGGACTTTCCATGGGGAGCTCAAATTCTGAGAAATGTCACCATAAAGACATCTGTGTTTGAATTTTCACCATTCATCAACTAAGGAAACAAGAAATAGATGATGCCAACAGCTGGCATATGGTGGGCAAGTGAAGAATCACATTTCACAGTCTGAAAAAGCTTGAATAGTTAAGAGTGAAATATTAACCTAATAGAATCAAGTCCAGGAAAGTAGGTTAAGAGATAACCACCCATCAAAATATTACATTTAAATTTATTTTATTTTAAAAAAAAATAAAATTGAAATTATATAAAATTACAATTAAAATTACAAGATTGTAATTAAATTTAAATGTATTAAAATTAAAAGAAAGCAAAATTTCTCATGCACATATGCACATATTTCCATGCATATATACATATACAGAAATATATGCACACAATATATTTATGCATTGCTATGTATATCTTCTATTTTACTCAAGATAGAAATAGCACTTCTGGTAAACATGGTGAAACAAAGGGGAAAAAAAAGGAACAAGGAAAACTTGACTGCAAGCCTTATTCCATAAGTCACATGATTATGGGGTGCCTCCTTCCACAGTTATGAGATTTAATAACTATCAGTTAGAGAAAGGAAGAGATAGACAAAAGGACACAGAGACAGACAAAGAGATACCACATCCCAGAGAAAGAGAAAGAAGAGACAGAAGACAGAGGAGTAAAAAAAGGAAAATAGAAACACTGAAACAATGAGAGTCAGAGAGATAAAGGGACAGACATAGAGAAATCAAGATAGAGAAAAAAGACAGATGTTTAATCATTCAGTGAATAATCTATGGCTAAACATTTCTGAATGTATAAAGAAAAGAATCAAGAGAGCATACCATTCATTTGATAAATTTATAATGAAAATCAAATAGTACTCAGATAGTCACCGTAGGGTTATTAATTTAGTAATCATCTTAATTGGTCAAGACACTCAGTCTTTACTTCTTATAACACCAAAAGGAGAGTAAGCTTACAGATAATCTATCAGGTAACATATCTAATCTATTCATTGAGTAGGATACATTTTGAAATAGAAAAACACATATATGGATATATACACATGCACATGTATATGTATAATATATACAGGTATGTGTATATATACACATATACACATATGTATATATACCATATACACACATGCATTGACACACACACAATTGTCTATATACACATATACATACAACTGCATATACACACACATACAAAACATGTACACATACACACATACATATATGAATTTCCACATTACTCATGATTTGAAAGAACACACAGACTCTAATCTCTCAAAAACATGGAAAAAAACATAAAAAAGTGTATGCTTCAGTTTGCATTTATACTTCATCATTTCTTTTTCTGAAGATGGATAGCATTTTTCTTTGTCATAAGTCCTTCAGAATTGTCTTGGATCTTTGTAGTCCTGATGATAATTAAGTCATTCACAGTTAATTGTTGTATGATTTTGCTTACTATGAGTTATGCTCACTTCACTTTTTATTAGTTCCTAAAAATCTTTCCATGTTTTTTTTTTCTGAAAGTATCCTGCCATCATTTCTTATAAAACAATAGTATTCAATCAAAATCATGCATCACAATTGTTGAGGCATTTCCTAATTCATGGACCAATTCTTTGCCCCAAATTAAAGTTCTGCTATATACATTTTTTGGTAAAGCTAGTCAAAAGGTATGCACAGTTTTATAGCCCTTTTGGAATAGTTCCAAATTGCTCTTCAGAATGGTTGAAAAGGTTTACAACTCTACCAACAAAGTATTAGCATTCCAATTATCCCACAATACTTCCAACATTTATCATTTTCCTTTCTGTCATATTAGCCAATCATATAGGTATGAGTTGCAAATGTAGAATTATTTCAATTTGCATTTCTCCAATCAATATTGATTTAGAACATTTTTATATGATCAGAGATTGCTAGGGGTGGCAAGGTGGTGCAGTGAATAAAGCACTGACCCTGGAGTCAGAAGGACCTGGGTTCAAATTCACCCTCAGACACTTGACACACTTACTAGCCATGTGACTTTGGGCAAGTCACTTAACACTTAAATGGGCAAGTCAATTATCCTCCAAAAATAAAAAAAAAATAAAAATAAAAAAGAGATGGCTTTGATTTCCTCATCTGAAACATAACGGTTCTTATCCTTTCATAATTTCTCAACTGAGAAATTATTTATATTCTTATAAATTTGGCTCAGTGTAGCACCAATGCGATATTCACAGCACCCATGGTGGCTATGAATGTGCTGGTGTAGTTGTGAATCACAAAATGTAACAAGCTCTCCACATGGAGGACAGAGTCAAAGAATTTTTTCAAATACCCTAAAACCAACTCCCCAAATCAGAAAATCAAAGTCATTACAGTAACCACAAAGTTAGTATACATATTCAAGGAAGGGAATACCCACATTCTCCAGTCTTCCAAACAGAACACGCTCCCTCAGGCAATAATCCTCCTCTCCTCAGTCATGGAAGCTCCTCAGCCTCCATTTCTCAGAATTTGAGCTCCCCATGGAAAGTCCTCAGTTCTCAAAAGAAGTTCTGGCTCTCTAGTGTGGGCTTTTCCTTATATATGGTATTAGCTCCTTCCTGTTCAGTCCTTCCTGTTACATCAGCAAGTTCATCCCAATGTGGCATTCACAATTTCTGGATCTTAATACTTGACAAAATCATGAGACACCTTGAAACAAGGTGCTAAGTACCTGCTTGCTTGCCAATACAAGGGGCACGGAATATCTTCAAATCCCATGACCATTACACTTGGGTTCTCTATATATTTAGGCTTTTATAAGTGAAACAGTGTAATTTTTAAACCAGTTTTGTGCTTTCCTTCTAATTTTGGTTGCTTTGGTTTTGTTTGAGCAAAACTTTTTTTTAGTTTAATATAATTAAAGCTATCAATTTTATATCTTTGAATGCTCTTTATCTCCTGTTTGATCATAATTCCTTCCCTTATCCTTAGTTATGAGTGATAAACTATTACATATTCCCCTAATTTGCTTATATATCACCCTTTATATATCAATCAAGTATACATTCTCTCTCTCTCTCTCTCTCTCTCTCTCTCTCCATAAATACATGTGTGTATATATTCAATTGGGTCAAAACTCAACTACCATTTGGTAGTCAAATAAATCTTCCTTGAGTGCAGGTTTGACTCCCTGTCACCCTTCATTAAATAAACACCAGTGGTTCCTTATTATCCACAGGGATACATATAAAATCCTCTATCTTTTGATAGCTTTAACTGGTCCTCTTACTAACTTTTCTCATCTTCTATCTTCTAGTTTATCTTCTACCTCTACGTATTCCTTTATCCAGTGGCAGTGGCTTTCTAGCTATTCCTTATCTGGTATATTTCATTTTCTCACTCTCAGCTCTTTCACTGACTTTCTTGGATCCTCTTTCCTTTCTCTTATTCACTCCCTACCTTCCCTATATGCCTTCAATTTTAAGCTAAAATCCTGCTTTGTGCATAGTTCTTTCCCCAGGCCTCCTAATCTTGCTGTTTTCTTTTTGAGTCTACTCAGATTTTTTTTCCTGAATAGATATTATTTAATATTGTTTGCATAGTACCTCCCCCAAATGACTGTGAGCTCCCTGGGTACAGTGTCTGGCTTAGTTTTGGTTTGCCTTTCTTCGTAATTGCAATGCTTTGCCCAGTGTGTAACCTGTAGTACATGCTTAATAAGTGCTAGTTGGTAAACGGGTTGGAGACAAAAGACCTTTTTAGTCCAGTGTGTTTGATCAGCATCAGATTTGGAAAGGAAATGTAGGTTATGAGTAACTCATTAACAGGATATAATTACAGCCAGTTGTCCAGGGACAGTATTTCCAATGGAAAAGAACATTTCTCATAGCCATTCAGAATAGCAATGTCTTACCTACTGCTAGTCCTTTGTAGCATTGTCATGGCCCATAGAAGCAAAACAAAATAATAAATCCAGAATCCCTTTTAACACTCAGTCCTGGCCCAGATAGAGCTTATGCTCTCACATATTACTCACAAGGCAACATGTACACAAATAGCTTCATTGTATAGTTTGATATCAATGTAAAAGACATAAAAATGCTAATTCTAGAAATATTCAGAGAAATTAAAACACTTCCACTTATGCCTTGTCAAAGAAGATTTTATTGATGAAGTGACTTTTAATAGAAGTGGCCTCTAGAACAAAGTTGATATATGCCTTCTGAACTTCTCAGGTTTCCTTAAATCTTTGTATTTCTTCATTGTATTGTATTGTTTTGCATTGTATTGTATTGTGTGTGTGTTTATGTGCTTTCTCAAGTCGATTTGTTTCTTCTCTATGGTAACTGATGAAATTCCCCATTTCCCTTCTACACCATTTGTTAACTTTTGAACTTCTCTTATCTCTGTGACCTCTACAATCCCACATTGCCATGGCCATTCCCTAGCACAGGTGTTAGAGTAAGAGTAGAGGGATGCTGCAACAACACCACATTCTTACTCCTAAATGTAGAATAGGGAAACTGGAGTGTCCTATGAGTAATGGAATTTTACATTTTATAACTTTGTCTCTGTCTCAGATGGGGCTGATGCAAAGCTGAGAAATGACAGCTGCAAAAGAGCAAAGTCCCATTTGGTTTGGACACCAACGCAAGTGTTCATGGTCAATGAGGTATATATTTCATATGAAAGAGACAGCAACTAAGTGTATCATGTTCTCTGTATCATCACTGGATAATAGCAGGACAACCCAAGTATTGGAATTCAGGAACTAGGAAACCCCCATGATGAATGAGTTGCCTTGGACAAGAGAGAAGAAGAATCTTGGGAGGAATCATCATTTGGGCTGACTTGTAAAAGTGAGTGGGCAGATGTGTTCAGATTTTTTGACTTCTTTTAAAGGTTTTCTTCAGGATTTTATTCAATCATATAGCTCTTTCTTAAGTGGAAAAATGAATTTCCTGGAGGGGTCTTACCCATATTTATGGAGGCCTAGACTTTTGGTATAGATATTAATGTTTAAGTATTTTCTTACCCTTGATTTAGGGGGTGATGAAAGACCAAAAGAATATTGTTCTTTTACCTCCTCCCCCCAAAGTTAGTGAACTTGGCCCATGTGAATACAACTTATAAAGGGATTTAGTTCATGGACTTCAAGTACAAAGGGCATATGGATCTCATTCTATCAATAGAATTAATCTGACTAAATGTGTCTCCCCACTCCATTACTCCTTAAACTTCATAAGTCAGCCTGGTTATGGCCCTGTTAGTTCCGGAACTCACACTGTGAATGGTCCTCCACTTGCCCCCTTTATCACCTGAGTGTTAGCTTTAAGGTCAAATACTGAGCTCATGGGTAATTCCATCTAGTTACATTTGTTTCTAATCACCAATGATGTAGAGTTTTTAAGTTGCTTCTGATTCATTAAAGATCTATAGATAAAATGTTTGGGCAGACAGAGGTGTCCACTGGTTTCAGTCATGCCTGACCTTCTGGGCAGAGATCTCTTGGGCATTTTCCTAGATAGCTCCTTATTTTTTCCTTATGTAAATCCTCTGAAGATGAGAAAATATGTGACCCCAACAATGTCTTTGAAATTGAATTGTGATCTCCATTTGGAGAACTCTTGGAAGGTTTTCTAATGCTCTTACTCCCCAATCAAGCAGGAATATGACTGACCATTCTACATACAACAGGTGCTCAGGACACATTAACTTTGCAGGGCCCCAAATATTCTCTAGACCTGTTGTGTAGATTTCAGTCTCATTTGTACTTCCAGATATGTGCAGTCATACACCTCTCCACTGGTCTGCTATCATCTCTTTTCCCCTGAGTACTAGAATTTATTAGTAAAACTTTCTTTTGTAGTTGGACTCACTGTCATAGAATTCAATCATTCTAGAGTTGCTTGCTTTTTTTCTGACTTTTTTTGACTGAGATCATGACTAGAGGATGAGACTATCAAGGGTCATTTGTTTATGTTTCATACCAACTCCAGAGTTATCTCATGCCAATGAAATAAAATCTTTTTTTAAGCAATTGGGGTTAAGCAACTTGCTCAAGGTTACACAGCCAGTTATTTCTGGGTGTGGTGCTGAGTATCTGAGCCCAGATTTCATCCCCAGGTCATCCTGACACTGGAGCTGGTGACCTTACTCGCTGAGCCACCTGGCCGCCCCTGAAACAAAATCTTAATATGATGTCATGGACCAGTTGAACTTCCTTAGTACCAAATGTTTTCTCATATTTTTGTATTGACTACTATGCAGATCATCCTTTTCATAACCCCTGATTTTGCATCCCTCTGGACATAAAGGGGGCTTCTGGAGAGGATGTTTGGATACCTGGTAGTTATATTGTTTCTTGTCTCATATTATTTGTATCACAAGCTCAGGCCTTGTCTAACCTTCTACATGAGACCTTTCCAAAAATCTACCAGGTGCTAGTACTTCCCTCTTCTATCTCAAATTTACATATTTATTTTATATGTATGCTTATATATGTGGAAGTTGCCTCCCCTGCTAAAACCCAGTCTTCTTGAAGGCAGGGATTGTTTCGGTTTTGTCTTTTTTATTCATATTTAGAATGGTAGATGAAAATTACTTGTGCATATTAAATATTTATAAATATTTGATTGACTGATTGATAGCTTTTCACAATCTTTTCCAATGAACTTTCTCCTGCCTACAATTCAAGGACAAACAAGTAATTGAGGAACCCCCTATCCCACAATTGGGAAAAGAAGGTGCAAGGGAAAAGGAAAAAGGCAAATGACAGTGTGTGTTTGTGTGTGTGCACTAGTGTGAAATTAATTTATTGCACAAAAAAATAGTAAATGCCTACTATATACTATACAATGTCCTAGGTGATGGGAATATAAGACAGTGGGATTTTTTTTTAAGTAACTCACCAAAAATGATATATTATTGTTAACTCTGGTAACAAATGGCCAAAGAGTCATGGAGGTTTTGCAACCATCAACTCCAAAATTACCAGAGCTCACACAGGTTAAAAGCAAAAACCTTTCTTTATTCCATTGGGGGAGAAAAATTAGACACATGTGTTGGGGCCTCCTCTAGCAGACAACCTCAAAGCACTGGAACTAAACCTTGATCTATATATTTGGAGCTAGTAAAAATTCATGTATTGTAGCAACAGTGAGGCAAGGCTGTCTAGTGACAAAAAGTCCATTAAAAGCAGGGCTTCATATATGGGTCTGTTGGAGCTTGTCTAAGCTCAGGGGCCATCAGTTTCTGTGCTTTAGTTACAGCAGAATTCATCCAGAAAGTAAGCACAATGTATTGCAGTTATGACAAGCTCAGGGTACAGATTACTTGCTGGTCCTTAGCTCCTTAAAGAAGTGTCTCCTAATAGGTTACAAAAAGGATTAAGTAGAGAGTGGTGGTCTTAGATCCTGCCATTATTAAAACAAAAATTCTGAGATGAAAAAAATAGAGATTAACCTTTACCTTTTCATTTCATTTTCTTTCCTTTCAAATATGTTTTGTTGATAGATTTTCCCTTTTACTAGACTTTAGGATCAGGAGCATGTGTGTACCTGTGATTTTACTCTTATAAGTTGGTCTCCCATGAACAAAATCTCTCAACCCGTTAAGGTCAGCACCTTCTTTTCAACATATTGTCTTGAAGATTTGCCAAGAGCAATGAGAGTTAATTTATTTTAAATTTCATTTTTATAAAATTTATTTATTTTTAGTTTTCAACATTTACTTTTATAAGATTTTGAGTTCTAAGTTTCACTCTTCCTTCCACTTCCCGTTACTCAAGATGGTATACAATCTATATAAGATTTACAACATTTTAGGATTCAGATGCCATAATTCTTTCTCTGGATATGGATAGCATTTTCTATCATGAATCTCTTGGGAATGTCTTAGATCATTGCATTTTTCAGAAGAGTTACGTCTAACAAAGTTGGTCATCAAGAAAGTTGCTTCTACTGTGTGCAATGTTCACCTGGTTCTGCTCACTTCACTCAGCTTCAATTCATACAAGTCTTTCTAGGTTTTTCTGAAATCTGCTTACTCACCATTTCTTAGAGAAAGATAGTATTCCATTACATTAATATACCACAACTTGTTCAGTCATTCCCCAATTAATGAGCATGTTCTCATTTTCCAATTCTTTGCTACAACACAAAGAGCTACGACAAATATGTTTGTACAGGTGGAATCTTTTCTCTTTTTTTATGATCTCTTTGTGATACAGACCTAGAAGTGGTATTGATGTATCAAGCATGTGTACAATTAAATGGCCCTTTGGGCATAGTTCCATATTGCTCTCCAGATTGGTTGGATTAGTCCACAACATCACAAACAATGCATTTGTGTCTCAATTTTCCTACATCTTCAACATTTATCATTTTCTGGTTTTGTCCTATTAGCCAATCTGATAGATGTGATGTGGTACCATAAAGTTACTTTAATTTGCATTTCTCTGATCAATAGTCATTTAAGAAAAAAATTATGTGACTATAGATATCTTTAATTTCTTCATTTGGAAACAGCTTGTTCATGTATAACCATTTATCAATTGAGGAATGATTTGTATTTTTATAGATTTGATGCAAATATCTTTAAATTTTAGAAAGGAGGCCTTCATCAGAGACACTGGCTGTAAAGATTATTTCCCAACTCTCTGGTTCCCTTCTAATCTTGCTTGCATTGGTTTTCTTTGGAGCACTGAGAGTATAATGCTGGCTTTCTGTCCACTACACTGGGTCATCACTGTTTCTTGGAAGATACAGTATGTCAGCGTGAATAAATGTGTGACATGGATATAGAAATTCCTAGGATCAAGTATAACCTTTGCAACATACTATTTTTGAGTCACCTACCCAGCAAAATTTAGTATCATGTTTCAGGGGAAAATATGGTCGTTCAGTGGAATAGAGGACTTTCAAGCATTCTTGCTGAAAAAAACAGAGTTGAATAGAAAATTTGACATTCAGATACAAGAAGCAAGAGAAGCATGAGAAGGTAAACAAGGAAAAGAAATCAGCAGGAACTTATCAAAGTTGAACTATTAACATTCCTACATGAAAAACAATAATTGTAACTTATGAGACTTTTCTCAGCAGTTGAAGGGAATATATATATATATATATACATATATATATATATGAGGGTATAGGTATATGAGCATATGAATACATATGTGAATCTGTGTATATATGTTAACAGGTATACATAGATAGAGGTCACAGGACCAATTTAACAGGAAGTGGTGATACTTAAAAGGTGAAATTAAGAGGTGAGAGAGGAATATTATGAGAGAAGATGGAGAGAGACAGAATGGGGTAAACTATCTCATATAGAAGAGGCAAGGGAAAATGGTTACAATGGAGGGGAAGAAGAAGAAGGCAAAAGGGAATGGGTCAACCTTATTCCCATTGAATTTGGCCTGAGGAGGGAATAAAATACACACTAAATAGGGTATCTCACCCTCCAGGAGAGTAGGGGGGAAGGGGATGAGAGGGGGGATGATGGAAGGGATGGCAGGCTGGGGTAGAGGGAAGTTGGAAGCACCCACTTTTGAAAAGGGACAGGATCAAAGTAGAGAATAGAACAAGTGAGAGGTGGGATAGGAGGGAGGGAAATATAGTCTTTTACAGTACATCTACTATCTTATTTTTTTTGCATTAGACACACATGTACAACCTATACTGAACTGCTTATCTTCCAAGTAAGGGTGGATGACAAGGAAGGAAGGCAATGAATCTGGAATTCAAAGTTTTAAAATCAAATATTTAAATATATATATATGTATATATATATACTATTATTAATATTATTTTACATTTAATTGGGAAATAAGATATACAGGCACTGGGGCCTAGAGAGCCACTGGAAAAGGTGAAAGGGGTATGGGAGAAAATATGGGAGACAGCAGATTGGAGGAGGGAATATCCTGTGGGACTGCTATTTTGGGGCAGGGGATAGGGGAAAAATGGGGAGAAAATTTGTAAGTCAAAGTCTGGCTGAAAGGAATGATATAAATCAGAAGTTAATAAAGCTTTTGAAAAAAAAACTCTGTAAAAAAAAATAAAAGTCAGCTGCACAGAGGGGAAAAAAATGAAATGTTACAAAATCACCATGCCAGTTGCCTGAAATTTGGAAAGGAAAACAGCAAAGAGTCACAATATGGCTTCCCAACTTCTATAAAACTAGTCAATATCATTGGATCATATTGAGACCTAGAGAAGCAAAATACTTACCCAAAATCACATAAGCAGCAAATAATAAAGCTGGGCTATGAATGAAGTTCTCTTTTCAGATTCAGAACATTTTCATTCTGACCTCCCTGAATTCACATGAGACTTGGGAATATAGTTCTCTCCAATCTGAATGTTTTTCATCCTTTCTCCATTCCCACCCCAGTAAGTTCATAGATGGGACATCAGTGCTGACTTCTCCAAATGGTTGATCATTTGTAGAGTTAGTATAGAAATGGTGCCTATAGGAGTGATTTGTCATATCTTATGTAATATGCCCCATATCAAACGTTCTAAATCATCAAAAGAACTACATTCTTACATATAAAATAGAGTTGGAAAGGAAAGAGACAACTTAGTATTATATTAACTTCTTTTTCCTTCCTTCCCACTCTTTTTCTTTGTGTTTGGTGCCATCAGTGTCTAAATTTTCTGTAGAAATAGTGTAGGAGCAAAGAGTCTAGTTTTTATTAGTACTATCTTACATTCTTATAGTATTTTTGGAATACTAAAAGAATTTTCATATGCATTCTCTTTTGAATTTCAGGAAAAAATCCTTTTAAAAGGTGGGATATAAGGAAACTGGATTTCACAGCAGAGGTTCTGTTGTTAGACTAACAATGGAGGGAGCTGGTCAAATTCAAGTGAGTTGCAGTGACAGCAATTTCAATGGAAGACTCGCAGAAAAATTCTCCTATGTCTATTAATGCTCTTGAATTTCTACTTCTATTGCATTAGAGCCAGGTAGGTGCCAGAGTAGACAGAATGGTAGACAGAAAGATTTGAGTTTAAATTTGACCTCAAACACTTACTAGTTGTGTGACCCTGGGCAAACCACTTAGTGTCAATTTGCCTCAGTTTCCTCAACTGTAACATGTAATAATAGTCTGCCTTACAGGGGTGTGTGGATCAAATTAGATACTTATTGATATATATTTGTAAAGCATTTAGAGTAGGGCTTGGCAAGTCTAGGCATTATATAGAAGCATCCTTCCTCCCCCTCTTTTCACTTACAAAACTATTAAATAGACGGTAATCATGAAAAAAAATGTCTAGGGAACTACAGGGGACCTGTTACTTTTAAAGAAAAGATGGCTGCATTTTTGTTTCTTTACCTTATTCTTAGATAATTACTGAAATAATAGCAGAAGACTTATCCCCCCTTTTCACATGGAGTTAAAAAACAGGATTCCCTTATTCTTCTAGGAGTTGCTTAAAGAAAAAGAATTTCCTCTTTTTTCCTTCCTTTCACAAAGAACTTAATTATCATTTCTGATGGCCTCATCTCTTTCAATTTTCTTCGTATTTGGATACCCTTGACTTTACCATATGTCCTGATACTCTCTCCTAACTTGGCTTCCTGGGCAAATATCTAATCTGATTTTCCTCTTACTTCTTTTAGTGCCCTTTCTCAGACACTTTTGTAGGTTGATATCCATCTCCTCCTGACCCCTCCACTAATTTTTTTTTCTTCTCTCCTCTTTTGCTGATGATTTCAAGTGCTCACATGGGTTCCACTTTCACATCTATGTAGATGACTCTCAGATCTATATATGATTCAGTACTAATCTCTCCTCTTCTCTGTCTCTTTGTCTCTCTCTGTCTCTGTCTCTCTGTCTCTGTCTCTCTATCTCTGTTTCTGTCTCTGTCTCTGTCTCTGTCTCTGTCTCTCTCTCTCTCTGTCTCTCTCTGTCTCTCTCTCTGTCTGTCTCTCTATCTCTGTCTGTCTCTCTGTCTCTGTCTCTGTCTCTCTGTCTCTGTCTCTCTGTCTCTGTCTCTCTATCTCTGTTTCTGTCTCTGTCTCTGTCTCTGTCTCTGTCTTTCTCTCTCTCTGTCTCTCTCTGTCTCTCTCTCTGTCTGTCTCTCTATCTCTGTCTGTCTCTCTGTCTCTGTCTCTGTCTCTCTCTGTGTCTCTCTCTGTCTCTGTCTCTGTCTCTCTCTGTCTCTGTCTGTCTGTCTGTCTGTCTGTCTGTCTCTCTCTCTCTCTCTCTCTCACACACACACACACACACACACACAATACAGCTCCAACTTGCCTGTTACAAGTATATCCACTTTCACATAACAACCTTAGAATTTCCCATACTGAACTTCTATTATGACCTCCTGTAAACCTAGTATGTAATACTCCCAAATCCCCTATTTCTATCGAAGTAAATGCTTTTGTTCCAGCTCTTTAATTGTCAAGATTCAAAGCATCTGAAACACATTAAACCTTCATTTTCATAACCCGCCCCATTTCTTACCAAGTGTTAAATCCTATTAATTTTGCCACATCTTGTCTTTTTTTCCCTTTCTCTACATTCATGTGACTATCAGACATTTGTCACCAAGATAAGTAGCATGCTGTAGTAGATATAATACTGCATTAATAGTCTGAAAAAAAGACAATTGATTTCAAAACTTAACTTGGTAACTTACGAGCTCCAGGATATTGAGTAATTCACTTAAACTCTTCCAGATTCATTTTGGTTGCCCATAAAATGAGTACCATGCAGGGTTATTTTCAGGGCAAAATTATGTAGGTAATACTTATTAAGGGTATTGTAAAATATAAAACATATATAATGCCAGATAATATTATTATTAACATCACCATAATCATTAATAATAATTATGAATATCAAATATTAACTACTATAATATTTTCCTATGTATTTCTCTTTCATCTCTTTGACCCATATTCTTTATAATTTGCCAAATGATATTCCTAAGGCTTGGGTCTTACCATGTCACTCTTATGCTGACAAACTTCTATGCTGTTCCTCATTGCCTCTAGCATAGTGTGTAAATGTTTAAAAAAAAGGCTGCTATTTAGGGCTCTCTGCAATTTGATCCTAACTTGCCTTTATAGACTTAGTCCACATTACCTCCCTTTCATGCCTTTTGGAATTTAAGCAAATTGGATGATCACCTCCTTTCCGAAACTGGCATTCCATTTCTTACTTCTCCAGTCTACGAATTCACACACCTTGTACCTCTTGCCTAGAATTTATTCTCTGTTGCCTTTTGCCTTTCAGGTACCTTCTTTTTTACAATTATAAGCTCAAGTCCATCCAATTTTATATATCCTCCCATGATTCCCTCTTCCTCTATTGCCAACAGCTACCCATTAAAAGAGTTCTTCCTTGCTCAATATGACTATGGCACGTGGTCTGAAATATCTCCTTTACAGCTATTACACTTTAACATATAACAATCAGTGTACCTTATATATCTTTGCTATAAAATGAAATCTCCACAAGGCCAAGAGTTTTTAAATTTATTTCTGTTATTGTTGTATTCAAGAACCTAAGTCAATCCCTTACTTAGAGTAATTGCTTAATAGAAATTTATTAAGTTGAATTGAACTTTAGCTGGCCCTAATAGTAAATGAATGAATCTTTGCTGAAGATGACTATACATGCTGAGAAACTTTAGAAATATCCCCCCTATTATGTGTTATCTCACAGAAAAGATCAATTTTCAGCTCAGATTTTAGTAGGCATTCCTAGAAGTTATTCAATTTGTTGGCTTTATTTTAAAGATTGACCTAAGCTCTTACAGATTTCTGGAACAAAGCAAAAGGGGGCATTTATGGAAATTCACGAGTTTTCAGAGCATAATTATTCATATTTACTGTTAATAAATGATTCTATCAGTAGAGAGGCTGAAAATCTTTAGGTATATGGAAGTGAACCATTACAGAGCAAAATATGGGGGAAGAAATAAAAGAAAGATGGCACCAAAGCTTATTAGCATCATTTCCCATTTGTCTCTATTAAGAAGAGCATCAATTTGAAGTGTTTGAAATGTTTAAAGTGACACCAGGAGGCAAGGGGGTACCAAACAGATGTTTCTGAGGAACTTGAAGGGAGTGGGGGGAGAACACCTGCACATCAAAGGCCTGGATAATAAAAATCTGGAATAATTTGATGATTCTTGTAACATGCACAAGAGGTTACTCCTTAATTAGCATAATAATGGCCCTATGGTAAAAATGACTGTATATATCCTTTCAATTTCTAGACTTGGAGAAATTTATTCCCAGAGTATAAAGTTCAAAATATATAGGATACGAGCAGAAATATATAAGGACAAAAGTTGTTTCTCATTAGATAAATGGTCAAAAATTGTATATAGTTTCTCAAAAGAATCAAAGCTCTTAATCATCATATGAACTATTGCTTTAAGTTACTTAATGTTGAGATAAATTAGAATAAACCTCTGAGGTTTTACCTAACACTCATTAAATTGCCCAAGACAGGATCAATTTTGGAATGGTTATGGAAAGAGAATCATATTGATATATTGCTGATGGAGCTATGAAGCGTTTCAAAGAAATCTGGAATACAAGTCGAAATTATGCAATGATTAATTTAAATAGGTGTGTACTTTGAGCTAGAAATCCCATTGCTCGACATATATAAAGGAGAAAAATTTCATATTAAAGAGGAAAATTATTTTTAAAAATATATATTGAAAAGTGAAATTATTATTAAAATTACACGTTAAAAAGGAAAATCATAAAAATACCAAATAAAAATATTTTAGAATTAGTTTTCTTTCCTTTTCTTTTTCATTCCTTCTTATTTTTCTTTCTCCTTCCTTACCTTCTTCTTCTTCTTCTTCTTCTTCTTCTTCTTCTTCTTCTTCTTC
>NW_027186352.1:28105577-28107130 GCF_028583685.1 Petaurus breviceps papuanus
TCTCTCTCTCTCTCTCTCTCTCTCTCTCTCTCTCTCTCTCTCCCCCCTTTACACACACACACACACACACTCTTCATTTCTACCCCTCCATCCCACACTCTCCCCCCTATCTCCTGATTTAAAAAGCTGATTTTAGGAACTCGATGATGTCAGAAGATTAAAGTCATTAACAAAGAAATGAATTCAAGAGGACTTTCTAGAGGAAGTAGTTTTTAACTTATACTTTAAAGGGTGAACAGTATTTATCAGAGAAAAACAGAAAGAGGTGGCATTTCATGTATGGAAAACATATTGAGCAAATTATGGGAGGCAAACAAGTGTAGAGTTTGGGAGTTATAGTCTAACAGCTGGATGGGTTGAAGGACTGGTATTTGAAGGACAGAATAATCCAGTTTGGCTTAAGGGAAAAGTAGATGATGCATAGCCATATAGAATGAAGGATACAAGTAGGAAAGTGGCATGGCACCAATTCCTGAAAGGTTTTTTAAATGCCCGGTTTCCCTGGATTACTTCCTATTTTCCCAGGTTCTGGCAAGCTTCTAAGTTGTTCAGTACAGCAAAAAAAAAATCACCAAAGACTCTCATTGTCATTACATTGCCACTGGCCACAATCCTGGGGGAAGCTATGTTTGTAGGAAAGCAGCTAGTTATGAAATGATTGGATTGGATTTGCCACTAGTTTGGATTAGTTAACAATAGAACTAAACCCCAGTAGGTTATTCCTGTGTGCTTCCCAGCATGTGATGCTGGATTTTGTACTGAAATAATAATTCACATCACTGTAACATTTTAAGTTTTATAAAACCTGCCCCCCATGACTCTAAATGAGTTGCAAAACCAACTTCTCAGACTTATTTGACATTATTCTCCTTAATCCACTTTATGCACACAAGTGGCCTCTTTGTCATTTTTCATATATTCCATTGTACTTCCTGTTCTCATATTTTTGTATGACTGGTCTCCTAGGCTTAGAATTCATTCCCTCATTTGCTTTACTTCATAGAATCTTAAATTTCCTTCAAAATCCAGTCAAACCATTTTCTTCATTGTCTTACTTTATCTCCCCTCACCTCCTGGTGCCCTCCACCTACCAAATCACCTCATATCTATTTTGTATCATACATACACATACATATACATGTATATGTATATATTTGTATGTGCACAGACATGAGGCATGTACATATGTATGTATGTATGTCTATGTTGTCTTCCTCCATTAGAATATAAACTACCTGAAGGCAGGATTGTTTCATTTTGGCCTTTCTTTACTCAGGCAGGCACTCATGACCCATTCAGGGCAGGTACTCAAGAGAAGCAGTTAAGTGGAAGAAGTGCAGTCAGAAAGAAAAGATCTGAGTTCAAATTCTACCTTAGATATTTATTAATTGTGTATCTCCATGCAAGTCACTTCATTTCCCTCAAAATCACTTTGCTCCTCTGTAAAATGGATCTAGTAATTGTACCTACTTCAGAGGGCTGTTTTGAAAATCAAATTAGATAATGTGCACAAAGCTCTTTGCAAGGTTTAAATGCTAAACATACACCATTGT
>NW_027186352.1:28107530-28115185 GCF_028583685.1 Petaurus breviceps papuanus
AAAGCCAACAACTTTTATATTCAAAAACACTTTCTTGCCTCTGTCTCCCTCTGATTTATCCCTCCTACCTTGCCCTCTGATCCCAGATGCGAATACCCCAATTTTTCCAACTGTAGTACGCAGGAAAACTTATTCTGTTCCCAAAGTCTTGGAAAACACACTGATTCACTGAAAATAGGGAGTGTCTTAGTCCAAATCTTTTCTTAGTGACTTCTCGGTGATATTTTAGCTGATAAGGAAGTCTTTTGAATTTCATTGAAGCAAAGAGTAGAAAAAGCATAAGGGGGTGGAAAAATAGGGTGATCCAAGTAGCTTTTGTCTTCTGTCCCCAAGGCAGAGTCGGTCTGTCTGCAATTCTTCTATATATGGTGGGACCAGGTAGGTCAAAGGTCAGATTCCTTCCTGGGACTACTCAGGGCAGTGCTTCTAAATACCAACATATCTATTCCAAGGAGTTATATTGGTCCTTCTTCTCCTTCTCCTCCTCCTCCTTCTCTTCCTCCTTCTTCTTCTTTTGCTTTTTGGAGGGGGAGAGGCAGGGCAATTTGGGTTAAGTGACTTACCCAAGGTCACACAGCTAGTAAGTGTGAAGTGGCTGAAGCCAGATTTGAACTCAGGTCCTCCTGACTACAGAGCCAGTGCTCTATTCACTGCATCACCTAGCTACCCTGGTTTTTCTTCTTTCATATTAATGAGTTTGTTAATTGCAATAACCTTATTAATACTTCATGTGAAACTGTTAGGAACAATACAGCTAATTAATCCTTCTTCTAAAGAACTCAGGTCTTCATATGAGGCATATTAGCCATATAAGCTCAAGTGGTATGCAAAAGACCATTAAATATCCCAGTTAAGTGTCCTAGTTAAAGAAGCTGTTGCTGAACACAAAGGAAGGGATACTTCACACACAGTAAGAGAAAGATGCCATTTAATTAGAGGAGATAGCTTGACTGCAGAAAAGCCAGGGGCTTCTCTCACTGATACCATTTTGGAGATTTTGTAATCCACCCATATTCTCATCCCTTCATATTCTTATCTTCTAATGTTGTGTATGTACTGATAGTAATAAAATATCTGGCTAATGAGGCAGCATGGGAGAAATTTTTAAAAAGTGGAACAGGGAGTCAACTTTCACCTTTAAGAGTTATGGGCCATGGTCAAATCCTTTCCCCTTACTAAATGTCAGTTTCCTTAATTAGTTATTCAGATGTTTCAGGAGGCAAGAATCAAAGGGATAGGGGTGGCTAGGTGGCACAGTGAGTAAAGCGTCGGTCCTGGAGTCAGGAGGACTCTAGTTCAGTTCTGGCCTCAGACACTTAACACCTGCACAAAACAAACAAACAAACAAAAAATCTATCCATGTAACCTTGGGCAAGTTACTTAGCCTCAACTGCCCTCCAAAAGGCAAAAAAAAAAAAAGAATCAAAGGGATATCTAGAAGGTGAATATTTGTCCAACTCCTATTGATTTCCTGAAACTTTGGGCTTTTGACACTGTTGAATGTCTGTTCTGCTATCTACTGACCTGTTTTGATGGTGATAGCTTAGTTGTACCATACCTTATTTCACTTAACCATGAGAGTAAGTGTAGGAGTTCAAATGGTAAAGCCAGGACTTGACCCCAAGTTGTGGATTCTAAAGCCACTATATTTTCCAATATATGATGATGATGATGGTGATGATCATGATAAATTTCACAGATCAAGGTCCTTGAGAAGAATCATTTCCTTTTTGTCTTTTTATCTCTGGTACCGAACAGAGGGCTTAACAATAGTAGGGGTTTAATAAATGATTGTTGAATAATTTATAAAGAACTTTCTCTATTAAAAAGTGGGATAGGAAGTAGAAATATTGCTAAACATGTTTTATAGATTATGAAATGACAACCGAGAGAAAGAAAGTGACTTAATCAAGAGGGGATTGCATAGATAGAAGGGGAGCTTTAGTCCCAAAACAGACCGGTTTTTATTTAATGTTAGAAATCATAGGCAGCTATTACAGTGTAATGAGTATTTGAGTTATAGGAAAATCATTTTGGAAGTGATTTACTTTTAGTTTGGATTGAAATAAGAAAAAAATACTTGAGATAATGAAATCAATAAGAAGAATTCTCTAAATTTCATTGTGTAAAGATATTCTCTTGAGCAGCTAGGTGGCACAGTGGATAGAGTGCTTACCCTAGAGTCAGGAAGAAATGAATTCAGAGTTGGACAGATACTATCAAGCTTTGTGACTCTGGGTAAGTCACTTAATCCTGTTTCTCTCATTTGTCTCATTTTCTCCGTATGTAAAATTATCTGGCAATGGCAGTATCACTTCAGTATTTTGCCAAGAAAATCCCAAATGGGGTCAAAAAGAGTCATACAAGACTGTAATGACTCATCAAATAAATTCTGTTATGATCCTTGCACAGTATGAATTTAAGGATGAAAAAACAATAGTATGACAAGAGCATGTTTTTATAAGTTTGTTCAGATCTATAGATAAATAGGTAGACACACACAAACATGCATACACATATATAGGCATGTGTATATATATATATATGTATACACACATATGTACAGATACTCATACACATATACAGAGAGATATACATATATTTATATAAATATATGTATATTTACCCATATATGTGTATGCATGTCCATGTCCATATACATGCATTATAATATACACATTGATATATACATTTATGTATGTGTATACAATATACAATATAATAATATATGTACATGTTTGTGTGCATGTGTGCAGATGTGTGTGTATGTAAAGGAGTCCAAACATGAATTTTCACAGTTGTAGCAAAATACTTATTTGTAAATTTTTTTTAATGATACAAATTGGCCACTTGGCCAATGATCCAAAGTTCTCTAGTTTAAAAATGGTGAACACCTGTGCAGAACTGTATACCTCTTAGTTCTGGAAAGGTAAACAAGGGTGTCTCAAATTCCAACTCAAGTGTCAAGGGTCACAACTCCAAATTTAATCCCCCATTTATTGGACAAACAGTGACATAAGGGTCCTAACCTAGAATTTTCTGAGTTTGAAAACTGTTTATGGATAATTCATTTAACAGAAATGAGATGTTTTCTTTATATTAAGTGAAAGGCAAAAACCTCTCCTACTTTATATGCCATTACTCAGTGTGTGAGTTAACTAGTTGTGTAATGAATTGAAGATGGCTTGAAGGCTGGAAAAAAGGCATCAGACCATAGGGAATTATTTTCCAACATCCAGCTTCATAATCTTGGGATATGAATAGATGTACCATACCCCTTTAGCAATCTGAAGACATTTGTCCATTTTCCAGATAATGCTGATGGCTGGGCATATAGAAATTTGAATAAGGAGGATGACCCTGAGAGCCTTGATCATATTGCCAGTCATAGGTTATAAGACCCAGCACCTACAGAAATTATTGAAAATTGTAGTAAAAAATTGTTAATACATCTTTTCAAATATAATGGTTCATGTATGCACTCTACTTACCACCTTCCCTTGTAATGAAAATGCAACTATTTACATATAGGAGACACAACCTGAAATTTAGTTTTAATTCCCTCTGATTTTGTGAGTGGGGTTTTTCCCATTATCATAGTTTATAGGTTCCAATTTGGCAGGTAGATATAGCTATAGCAACTAACAAATACAAAACAAAAGAAACAGAAAAACAGCTTTGAGACAACCAGGAAATAAGCCACTCTGAATGAAGCTTGTTTGTGGAATTGTCATAGAAATGTAAATTTTTAAGATCTTCCCTGCCCCTAGGTTAAGTGTACCTGGGGCATGTGGTGGGAGGCTTGTTTTTCAGGAATGCCCACATCTTGATGTTTTGTGATTGGGCAGTGGCTCAAGAGGGTTGTTACATTCTCTGACCCAGGAGAAGGCTATCTAATCCCTGATATGAAACTATTTCTCTCTCTTGTAACTTCTGCTTGTATCCTCTGTATACTCTGAAGTTTGGGGTGCTGATCTTTTTCCCCTAAACTAGGTAAGCAATATATGTTTGATTGATTAAAGCAAGATTGTTAACCCATTTTGAGTTGCTTTCCTTTAGAAAAGCAGATCTAAGAACTTGTGTTGGCAGCCACCCTGGGGACACTGGGGTGCTTGCTGGTACAGGAATAGACATATACTTTATCAGTAGGCACTTGCTGAAATTCTTGACAAGAAAGAAAACAAAAGAAAACACGATTTTAGACTTTCTCCTGCTACTTATTACCTTGTTGTTTCCTTTTATATCACATCCTTTTTGGATTAATTTGACATATTTTTAGAGACCCTATTTTTTATTCTGCATGTCCAGGGTTTTTTCAGCCTAATCCTTGTAAGCAACACACAAGGAGTGATTTGTTTTCTTATCAAATTTGATCTTCTCTTTTGTTTGTAGTATTTGATTACTTAATCATCACATTTATACACACATTAAAATTATATGCAAAGGCAATTTAACATTAAAAATTCAGTTCCAATCACTCTCCCTTTTACTAATCTTTTTTTTAAACAATTTTTTTTTTACCATTCTTTTCATAGCCAGTAGCAGATTGTTCTGATGATTTTCACTTTGTAATACAGTTTGAGATCTAGTTTGGCTTGGTCACCTTCTTTCACATTTCTTTTCTTTTATCCCATAATAATCTTGATGTATTGTCCTTCCAGATGAATTTTATTATTTTTCTGACTCTATAATTTTTGTTAGTTTAATTGATTCTACACTGAATAAGTAAATTAGCTTAGAATCATAATTTTATTATTTTGACTTGGCCTAACCAAGAGCAAATAATATTTCTACAATTGTTTAGATCTGACTTTATTTTTATAAAATTCATTTTGTTAGTCTGTTCATATAGTTCCCGGGTTTCTTTTGGTGTATAGAATCTCAAGTATTTTATGTTACCTACAGTTGATTTAAATAGAATTTCTATTCCTACTGTGTGATATAGGTATTTATATAAAGAAAAAAATGATGATTTATGTGACTTTATTTTGTATTTTGCAATACTGTTGAAGTTGTTAATTATCACAATTACTTTTTTCTTTGATTCTCTACGATTCTCTTTGTATGTCATCATACCATCTGTAAAGAGTAATAGTTTATTTCCTCACTGTCTATTCTAATTTCTTCAATATCTTTTTTTTCCCTTACTGCTGTAGCTAGCCTTTCTATTATAATACTGAGTTATAGTGGTGATAACAGGGCATCCTTGCTTCACTGCTGATCCTATTGGGAAGTTTTCTAGCTTATACTCTTTATAGATAGTGCTTACTGATGATTTTAAATAGATGCTACTCATCATTTTAAGCAATGCTCCATTTATTCTTATGCTTTCTAGTGTTTTTTAATAGGAATGATTGTTGTCTTTTATTAAAAGAAACCTTTTTTTCTGCATCTATTGAGATAATCTTATATTGTTTTTGTTATCTTATTTGGTCAATTATGCTGACAGATTTTTTTCCCCTTTAATATTGAACCAGCACTGCTGGTTTAAACTTCCTGGTTTAAAGCCCAACTGGTCATGGTGTGTGATCTTTGTGACATATTGCTGTAATTGTCTTGCTACTAGTTTATTTTTAAAATTCCATCTTTGATCTATAGTTTTCTTTCTCTGTCTTCACTCTTCTTGGTTTAGCTATCAGGACCATACTTGTGTAATATAAAAAAAAAAATTGATACCACTCCTTCTTTGCATATTTTTTCAAATAGTTTTTATAGTGTTGGAATTAATTGTGCTTTAAATATTTAATATAATTCACTAGTGAATTTATCTATTCCTGGGAATTCTTCTTAGGAAACACATTGAAGCCAAGTTAAATTTATTTTTTCTAAGATGGGGTTATTTAAATATTCTATTCCCTCTTCTATTAATGTGGACAATTAATCCTTTTGTAAACATTTATCCATTTCACTTAGATTGTTAGATGCTCCAATACTGGCTTTAATTTTGTCTTCATTGGTGCTGGACTAACCATTTCAAGTTTTGATACTGGTAATATTTTTTTTCCTTTTTATTAAATTGAATTAAGTAGGGGCAGCTAGGTGGCACAGTGAGTAAAGCACCAACCTTAGAGTCAGGAGGACCCGAGTTCGGTTCCAGCCTCAGACACTTAACACACACACACACACAGACACACACACACAAACACACACAGAAACCTAGCCGTGTAATCTTGGGCAAGTTACTTAACCCCAATTGCCCTCCAAAAATGCAAAAATAATTGAATTAACTGTTTATCTATTTTGTTTTGTTTTTCATAAAGTCAGCTCCAAGTTTTGCTAGTTTGATGATTTTCTTACAGTCAATTTTATTAATGATTTTATTTTCAGGATTCCTAATTCATTACTTAATTGGATATTTTAAATTTTCTCTTTATCACATTATTTTTTTTTCTGCTGCAGGTCCAATTTATTATTATGTTCTTCCTCTATTTTAATGATGTAAGTTTTTAAAGAAATAACCTTTCCCCTAAGTAGTGGTTTGGGTGCATAAATATATCTTTGTACATTGCATTATTTTTGTTGTTCTCTTTTTTGTGTGCTTTTTTGTTGTTCTCATTAATGAAACTACTGAATGTTGCTTCTATGATTTGTTCTTTGGCCTATTCATGCTTTAGGATTAGATTATTTATCTTCCAACTAATTGATACTATATTTCTCCAGCCCTTCATTAAAAGTATGTTTTATTGCATGTAATTTTATTGCTTTATGTACTGTAAAATATGCATTTTATATATTTTTTTCTTCTTTGGTTGTGAGATTTTTAGTTTTTAAACATTTTCATTTAAAGTTTTGAGTTCTTAATTCTATTCCTCCCTACATGGCCTCCTGTCCCCTACTCCCTGAGATAATAAGCAATCAGATATATGTTATACATGTGCAATTATGTAAAACTTTCCATATTAGTCATTTTGTATATGGAGACTTGAATAAAAGAGAAAAAAATGTGAAATTGATATACTTCAGAATGTATTCAAACAATATCAGCTATTTCTCTGGAGGTGGGTATTAAGCTTCATCATATTTATGAAGTTTTTAATGTTTGATTTTTCTGTAGATTCCAAAACTGCTAAGAAATATAAAAGGTTTATTCTTTTCTCTTCCCAATATTCTATCATTTATAACTTTTCGTAAATTATATTCATCTTAACTTCTTCCTTAATTTTTGTCAGATTTATCTAGCTCTTAGAAAGGAAAGTTTAGGTCCTCAAATAGTAGAGTTTTACTCTCTATTTCCTCCTATAACTCATTTAGCTTCTGCTTTAAGAATTTTAATTGTTATGGGACTGTTAGGTGGTGCAGTGAATAAAGCACTGGCCTGGAGTCAGGAGGACCTAAGTTCAAATCTGGCTTCAGACACTTAACACTTACCAGCTGTGTGACTTTGGGTAAGTCAATTAACCCCAATTGCCTTGCCTTCCCCCCTCCAAAAAGACAAAAATAAAAGAATTTGAAATGCTGTATTATTAGGTGCATATATGTTTGATTCTGATATTACTTCATTGTCTATGTTATTATTTTTGCCTTTTTTTGGAGGGCAATTGGGGTTAGGTAATTTGCCCAAGGTTACATGGCTAGTTTTTTTTTTCTTTTTTTTTTTGTGGGTGTTAAGTGTCTGAGGCCAGAGCCGAACTCGGGTTCCTCCTGACTCCAGGGCC
>NW_027186352.1:28115195-28135114 GCF_028583685.1 Petaurus breviceps papuanus
ATCCAACCAACATAAGATGTTTTTGTTCCAGCCCAGTGTGTGTCTCTCTGCTTAAAATGTTTTTCTTATAAACAGATTCTATTTTTCTTTAATGCACTTTGCTTTCTTCTTCCATTTAATTCTTGACTTCATCCCTTTCACATTCACAATTATGATTACTGTGCATTTCTGTATATCCCATTTTATCCCTATATATGCTTCTTTCTCTCTCCTTTCACCCTGTCCCTCCTCAAAAGTCTCTTTTGTTTTACCATTGAATGCTATCTGCCCCCTCCCCCATCCATATTCTATTCTACATATCCATAAGATAGATTTCTATGTTTAGCTTTATATGTATGCTATCCCTTCTTTGAGTGAATTCATATGAGAATAAGCTTCAAGCACTGGGCATTCCCCCATCTTCTTCGGTGTAAAAACTTCCTTTTGTGCATCTTTTTTTGTGAGACAATTTACCCTACTGTACCTCTCCCTTCCTTCTTCTTTCAATCCATCCCTCTTTCTCGACCTTTTTTTTTATATTATTCCATCAAAACCAACTCATCCCCATGCCCTTTTTCTGAATACAACTTCTAATTGCACTAATAATGAGAAAGTTTTTAGGAGTTATAAGTATCATCTTCCCATATAGGAGAGTAAACAGTTTAACTTTATTGAATCTCTTATGGTTTTTTCTTTCCTATTTACCTTATTATGCTTCTCTTCAATCTTGTATTTTAAAGTAAAATATTCCATTCAGATGCCTTTTTCATCATGAATGCTTTTAAGGCTTTTAATGACTATTTTCTTCCAGATAGGTTATCCTTAGTTTTGCTTGGTATGCTATTCTTGGTTTATAATCATAGCTTTTCAGTTCTCCCAAATGCCACATTCCAAACCCTTTGATCTTTTAATATAGAAGCTGCTAAATCTCATAGACTGACTGTGGCTTCATGATATTTAAATTACTTCTCCCCAACTAATTGCGATATTTTCTCATTGAGGTGGGAATTCTTGAATAGGGTTATACTATTACTTCAAGTTTTCATTTTAGTATTTTTAAGTAGTGGATTGGTGGATTGTTTCAATTTCCATTTTGCCCTCAGGTTTTAGGATATTAGGACAATTTTCCTTGAAACTTTCTTGAAAGATGATGTCTGGGCTCTTTTTTTATATCATGGCTTCAAGGTAGTTCAATAACTCTTAAATTCTCTCTCCTTGATCTATTTTACAGGTCAATTGTTTTGCAGATTAAATATTTTGCAACTTTCTTCTTTTTTCACTCTTTTAACTTTTTATTATTTATGTTACATGGAGTCATTAGCTTCAACTTAACCAATTTTAATTTTAAAGGAATTGTTTTCTTCATTGAACTTTTGTTCCTATTTTTATTTTTCCAATTTGGTCAACTACAATTTAAGTAGTGATTTTCTTCAGTGATTTTTTGTTTTTGTGTTTCTTGGCCAATTCTGTTATTTATGTTATTATTTTCTTCAGTATTACTTTTTGTCTCTTTTTTCAAGCTGTTAACTCTTTTTGTAGGTTTTCTTGTATCATTCTTATTCATTTTCCCGGTTTTTGTCTACTTCTCTTATTTGATTTTTAAAATCTTTTTTATTTCTTTCAAGAATTCTTTTTAAGCCTGTGTCCACACACATTTTACAAAACCTTTGCATGTAATTTTTTTATTTCATTGTCCTCTTCTGAGTATGTGTTTCGAGCCTCTCTTTCACAATAGTAATGTTCTGTGATTAAATTCTTTTTTTGTTGCTTGCTTATTTTTTCAGAGAATTTCTTGATGTCCAACTTTAATTAAAGTTGGATTCTACTACTGGGGATGAGGGGACTTTCTTCCAAGCTTCAGGTTTTTCATGCTGCTATTTTTTAACTAGTTCTGAGAGTCTCCAGGTTTTCAATTCTTCCAAGGTGATATGATATAAGGAGAGGTGAGTTCACTGCTCTCCTTAACTGTGATGTGGTCTGTGAGTGACCACAAGGACTCTTATCCACCCCAAAACTGGGACAAGCACCCCTATTCATTTGCTTTGATAAGCACAAGCATCACAGTGATTTCAGGATTGTAAATCAGAATTTTGTATTGGCAATGCAACAGAGTCCTGCACTCAGTGCCAGCAAGTATCTCTAGGAATTCTCATACTGAACAATTGTCTGTTCCATGGGCTGAAATTGACTAAAGTCCCTGCCTTCTGCAAAGCATCTACCTGAAAGGCTTGGTGCTGGCCTCCTAAGGCAAAGTCTATGATTTATTCTACTTCAAGCATGGCCATCCCACCACATCCATGAGACAGACATTCCCTGTCAACATTCTGACTTATCTTAGGTTGCAAAGTTGTTTTACCTTGATGTATTTTTGGTTCTTCCTCTCTAAAATTCAATTTGAGGCACTATTATTTGGTACATGTTTCATCTATTGTGTAACAAAATTAAAGTTGTAGTGATTACATTATTTTCTGAGTAAACACACAAAATGCAAGTTATAACAGATCAGATCAACTCTATCAACAATTCTTAACAAGCAACTGTTGACAGACGGAGAGTGTTGCACATTATTGGGAAGTCCAGCATGCATCAGGAGGAAGATGATATAATATTGCATCATCAAAATTTCAATGCAGGAAGAAAATAAAAATTTACAATAAATCATTAAATTTAAGATTTGTCATTTTTTAAATAATATTTTTTTATTATGATGCAAATTTTTAAATTAAGTTAAAGGGTAAAAAAAGTAGACTTTTTTTGGGGAGGCAGTGCTGAGTATTTTTTTAAAGGGGACAGTAGACTAGATGAGTTTGGCAACCTCTTAACCCATTAGCTACAGACAAGGCAAACAAATCCTTTACTAGAAAAAATTTACCATTACCCTAAGGCTACCATAAATCAAGTGCAACAATCTGGAATTTACTTTGAAACTACAAAGTCCCCTATAAATGTAAAGGCCTGTAGTTTTAAAATGTAGGAGTGAGACCAGATGGTTGCTGAGGGAGGCATTATTTTAAATTTTTTTTTTTTTTAGTAGGGGAACTTGGGAGAGCTCAGATGATTCCCTGTCTTTAACATTGTGGCTCTGCCCTCCTCAATTCACATTTACAAGTATGAGTTAGGTGGGCATTTTCCTATATTTTCTCTAATATTGTAATGTTTTCCAGATTAAAATGTTTCCCATTTTTCCTATAAGAAATTTTACTTTATAAATTTTTTTTTTCTGTTTTGACTTAATATATTTGGAGATAACCCTATTCTCAGTGCATTGCATCCCTATATCCTCCTCTATCTCTTCTCCAGTTGACTGATTTTGTCATTGTATTTAACTTTAGTCCTTTTTTTCTTTTTATTTATTTATTTAATCCACCCTTTCATTTCATTTTCTTCTCAGTAGAGAAATTTAATTGAGTCCCTTTCTTCTGCTCACCTTCAAATTTTTAAATTTAATTTTTGTGATTTTTTCTAAAATATATTTTCCTTCTTTTCTCCTTTATCTTCATTTTCTTTCCCTTATAGGTATTTATACTTTGATTCTTAGCCCTGATACTTATTTATTTTTTCTTTATTCTTCATATGTCTTATCAAATTAAGTATTCTATGATTCCTATTTTGGTATCCTTTCCTAAGTATTTTCTGTTTCTTTTTCTTCAAGATTTTACCCCAGATCTCCTTTATCTTTCATTCCTCACACTTAGAAATGATAATTCCTGTAGGTGAGACAAAGGATATTGCCTCCCAGACTTCTTGGTATCAGTTGTTTCTAGGGGCTTAATTTCCCTATACCTTAGTCTAGATTTTTTTTTCTAGCACTAAATAACTTCAAAGGAAACCTTTTGAAAAATATTTTAAAGACTGAGAAGGAGTTCATAAGTTTTACCCCTCAACACTCAAGCAAATTATTTTCCTTTATTTTCCTTGCTTAAATCCTATAGTTTTCCTCCCCATCTATTTACTAAAAGGCTTTCCTTTGATTTGTAGGACACTGGGTTTGGGGGCAGGAATGATGTTCTGATGCAAGCACATGGGTTAACTAGTGAAGCTCCATTTTTGTCAAGGTATTTGTCTCCTCTGCTGCTGGTTTATCTGCTTGTTACCACTTTTGAACAGTATGTTCATGGTCTTCGGGAACATGGAGACAACTTATATTGTTTTACCTTTTGTGCATAATTCCTGGTTTGGAGCAGTTTGAGTGGTCATGAGATATTTTCTCATCCTCCATTGTGTTGGTCACATCAACAGTGTTTGTAAAATAAATGGCTGATTATGCAGGTTGGTGATATAGTGGATATATATTTTGTCTTTGATTCAAGAAGACATGAATTCAGTTTTTCAAGATTTTTATTAGCTGTCTAACTATGAACAATGCACTCAAACTCTATTAAACCTGTTTTAATAACTGTAAAATGGGAATAATATTACATACCTCACTGGGTTATTTTCATAATATATTGAGATAGCATATATAAAATGTTTCAAAATGTTCAATATATATAAGTGCTAGCTAGGAGTATCTAACTTAATGATTTCTGGAATAGGAAGTTAAACTAAAGAGAGGACTTATATTCTCTTTTTTCAGTATTTCATACATTTGGCTATCTTGAATTTCAGACTGGCTGTCAAGGAGGCATAAGACAGGGACCCATTATATGTAAACTTCATGACCTCTTTATCCTGGTGCCTTAGTTTGCTACAGCCCTACCTCCTCCTATATATCATCTTTCCTGAATGTATACTTCGTTATTAGTGTATTATTTTACTTAAAGGATGTCACTGAACACCAATGTTGAAATGTTATTATTTCTTTGTCATGATAACCCTCCTCAATTTCAGTTCAGTGATTCTGCAGCCAGCCATGGAGAAAGCAAGTATTGGGCATTTCTGCCATTATTGCACTCAAGGGTTTCATTCATAGTGACCTTATTCACTGTTCAATACTGATTCTGGCTTGTAAACTTCAAAGCTGAAACTCTTCCAGTGCCTATATGCTTATCTGTTGCAGTTCTGAGTCACTCAAGGAATAGATTAGATAAGCCTATTCATAATTAGATTTTAGCATTCTGGAGTATACTTTAAACTTACCTACAATTCTAATTTGGTTTTGCTAGCATTTACTGAACTTTTGCCATATGTCAGTCACTCAACAAGCAGCATTGTGTATGCCTAAAGGACTGGCTACAAATTCAAGAAAATCTTGACTCAGTTTCTATCTCTAACACATACTATCTTTGGTAATTTAACTGAGCTATTCAACCTCTCAGTGACCCAGAGATATGTTCAGGACTGTAAGTTGGGCAGTAGTGCTTGATACGCACTGTATAGGAAGGTTCCTATTGTGGAATTCCCTATTCCAATAAAACAACTGGTCTCACTTTTAAAGAATTTATATTGTCATGGGGAGATGTAATATCAAAAAAATTATAAAATCAATGCAAAAGGGATTTTTGGGGAGAGGAGGAAGTGATAGAATTATCAGGATAGAGGGTTTGAAACTTATGGCATTAAAAATGAGCATCAAGGGGGGCAGGGTCAAGATGGTGCAGTAGAAGCAGGACCTCCCCACTGCTCAGGCTTCCACCTTCCCCAATACATGTAAAAAGGGGACTCTAAACAAACTCTGGAGATGCAGAACCAACAAAATTACACAGAGAAGCTAACCTCCCACTGCGGACAGCCCTGCAAGCCAGCAGAAATAAGCCAGCACAGCCCGTTGGGAGCAGAGCTCAGCCCCATGCCTAGGCTTTAGCCCAAGGGTGGGCCTGACCAGTCACCTGCCAGAGGGACCCCAGATCAGCAGCAGCTGTGGCCTTTCCAGATTTAGCAAAAAATACATGCGAAGGACAAAGTGAGAGGGCAGTGCAGTCTGGACTTTGGGACCCAGTAAGTGGGAGTACATGGCTTTTGCATCCGGAGCAAAAAGGCACTGAGATACTGGCACAGCCAGCCAGACACATGGCAGCTTCAGCTCCTGGCCTGCAGAGTATAGGGAGATACCAAGCAAAAGTCTTAGGGGTAATCACTCTTGTTTTAACCTTCTTGGATCTGGATGGCTGTCTAAGGTGGAGGTCCTGGGGTGTGTGTCCAGCTTGCCAGATCATGTGGAGACCTCAGAGAGGGCACCCAGCAAATACCTCCAGCAGATGAGAAATCCCCAGTGTTTGGGACAAAAGCTCCCCTGTCTGGTGGCAGAATCCTACTGTGGCATAAAGCCCAGGGGTCAAGTCACTGAGGGGTGACATGACCAAGCAAAGGAAACAAAGCAGACAGAAGATTCCAACATGAGACTCCTATTTTGGGGACAAAAATGAGAAAAGCATAGAACAGGAGGAAGACAGTGAAGTCAGAATTCCTGCACCAAAAGCTTCAAAGGAAAATACAAGCTGGTTACAGGCGATAGAGGACCTTAAGAAGCAGATAAGAGAGTGGAGGAAAAATTGGGAAGAGAAATGAGAATGATGCAAGAAAATTATGAAATGAGAGTCAACAGCCTGACTGAGGAAAATAACACCTTAAAAAATAGATTAACTCAAATGTCAAAAGAGGCTCAAAAAGGAAATAAGGAGAAGAATGCCTTAAAAAGCCGAATTTGTCAGATGGAAAAAGAATCTCAAAAGCTCAATGAGGAGAATCATTGCTTCAGAATTAGATTGGAGCAAATGGAAGCAAATGACTTTATGAGAAATCAAGATGCTGTTAAATAGATCCAAACAAATGAAAGAATAGAAGGCAATGTGAAATATCTCATGGGAAAAACCACTGACATGGAAAATAGATCCAGGAGAAATAATTTAAAAATTATTGGACTACCTGAAAGCCATGATCAAAGTAAGAACCTACCAATCATCCTCCAGGAAGTTCTCAAAGAAAACTGTCCTGATGTTTTAGGACCTGAGGGCAAAATAGAGGTTGAAAGAATCCACCAATCACCTCCTGAAAAAGATCCCAAAAAAGAAAACTCCTAGGAATATTATAGCCAGGTTCCAGAATTCCCAGATTAAGGAGAGAATATTACAAGCAGCTAGGAAGAAACAATTTGAATATTGTGGAAACACAATCAGGAAAACCCTAGATCTGGCAGCTTCTACACTGAGGGATTGAAGGGCTTGGAATATGATATGGTGGAGGTCAATGGAGCTGGGATTAAAACCAAGCATTACCTACACAGCAAAACTGAGTATCTTCTTTCAGGAGAAAATATGGTCATTCAGTGGAATAGAGGACTTTCAAGCATTCTTGCTGAAAAAACCAGAATTGAATAGACAATTTTACATTCAGATACAAGAAGCAAGAGAAGCATTAGAAGGTAAACAGGGAAAAGAAATCATTAGGAACTTATCAAAGTTGAACTATTGACATTACTACATCAAAAAACAATAAGTGTAACTTATGAAACTTTTCTTACTAGTTGAAGGGAATAGAAATATATATATATATGTATGTCAGTGTATATGGGTATATGAATACATATGTGAATATGTGTATATATGTTTACAGGTTTACATAGATAGAGTGTACAGGACCAACTTAACAGGAAGGGATGATACTCACAAGGTGAAATTATGAGGTGAGAGAGCAATATAATGAGAAGATTTGGGCAAAGATATAATGGGGTAAACTATCTCATATAGAAGAGGCAAGGGAAACTGGTTACAATGGAGGGGAAGAATAGGAAGGCCAAAGGGAATGGGTCAACCTTATTCCCATTGAATTTGCCTTGAGGAGGAAATGAAATACACAGTAAATATGGTATCTCACCCTATTTTATATTAGGGGAAAAATGGGCAGAAAATTTGTAACTCAAAATCTGGCTGAAATGAATGATGTAAATCAGAAGTTAATAAAGCATTTGAAAGACAAATTTAAATAAAAAGAAAGAAATAATGCCCTTCGTGTAGTAAAAAAAAAAAAGAGAGAGAGAGTGAGAGAAGTCAGAATTCCTGCACCAAAAGATTCCAAGAAAATACTAGCTGGTTACAGGCCATAGAGCACTTTAAGAAGGATTTTGAAAACCAAATAAGAGAAGTGGAGGAAAAATTGAGAAGATAAATAAGAATGATGCAAGAAAATTATGAAATGAAAGTCAACATCCTTACTGAAGAAAATAACATCTTAAAAATAGACTAACTTGAATGGCTAAAGAGGCTCACAAAGGCAATGAGGAGCCAAATGCCTTAAAAAGCTGAATTTGCCAGATGGAAATAGAATCTCAAAAGCTCACTGAAGAGAATCATTCCTTCAGAATTAGACTGGAGCAAATGGAAGCTAGTGACATTATGAGAAATCAAGATACCATTAAACAGATCCAAACAAATGTAAAAAAAATACATAAGGCAATGAGAAATATCTCATTGGGAAAACCACTGACCTAGAAAACAGATCCAGGAGAGATTATTTAAAAATTATTGGACTACCTGAAAGCCACAATATAAAAGGAACCTAGAAATCAAAAATCCTATTTGATGTTTTACCATACCTTTGTGTAAACTCCATGAGTTGTTGTTACTTCAGTTATAGTCTATCCTCATATCTGTCTTTCAACTTCTTCCACTTGCATTAAGGCTTAGCTCTGACAGTACATTTCCCTATGTCCTTTCCTCATCTTCCTATTAATGTTCTCTCCAAAAAAAAATCCCCCATAATATTTTTAATAGATCATGAATCTTTCCTTTACCAACTTCCCTCAATATTATATAACATATGTATTGTGTACACATCACAGAGATATATGCAGGAATATGAGCTCCATGAAGGCAGAGAATAAACCATATTTAATGTTTAGATCACCAAAACCTAGCACAAATTCTCACACCTAGTGAATGCACTTGACAAAAAAATGATTACTTCAATGTGCTCTTAAAGCATCACCTGATTATCTGTGAGCCTCTATTCTAAAGTATACATGACTGGAGTATCTTCTGCAACATTTCTGCAAAGTAACACTCCAGCCTTTGCCTGAAGATATCAATGGAAAATAATGTCATTGCCCTCTGAGGCATTTCTTTTTGCTTTTGGACATCTCTCATTGTTATAAATGTTTGTTTATTTCTTGCAACATCCACACATTGCCCTTGGGTTCTGCTCTCTGGAAGAGAGAGCAAAACAAGTTCAATTTTCTACCACTTAGCCCTACAAGCACTTGAACAGTCTGATATCTCCTACCCTGAATCTTCTTTTTCCAGGCTAAAAATGCCCACTTCTTTCAATACACCCTCATATAACATGGACTCTAATCCCTTACCCTAATAATTGAAATTCTTTATATAGTCTCTAGCTGATCAACCTCCTTCTTAGACTGTGGTTTAACTCAACACAATACTCTAGAGGTGAGTACTGACAATGGTAAAGTACAATGGGGCTATCACCTCTCTATTTCTAAAAATGAAATCCCTAAGGGCAGCTAGATGGTGCCACAGTTAGAGTGCCAGGTCAGGAGTCAGAAAGACTCGTCTACCTGAGTTGTGATACAGTCTCAGACACTGGCTGTGTGACACTAGTCAAGTCAGTTAACCATATTTGCTTTAATGTTCTCATCTGTAAAATAAGCTGGAGAAGAAAGTTGTAAATATGACTGAAAAATGACTGAAAACCAGGCAACACTCTTAATGGAGCCCAACATAGCATTAGCTCCTTGAAAGTAATTTTTGGATCATTTGTTTGTATCATGAGCATCTATCATAGTACTTGACACATAGTAGGTGCTTAATAAATATTTGTTGAAGCTTGAATAGTAATGAAATATATCATAGTAAGTCATTATGCAGATTAAATAAAGTTTTTTGGCTCCTAAGATCCTGATCATGTGCAATCTCAGAAATTCAGAGCTAAGTGGGGTCTCAGACTTCATTAGTACTTGCTTGATATGCTCTGTATAGGCTTTTCTGTTATGAAGAAACAATATATTAGTGAAAAATCTGTGATATTTTTAGTTAGAGGACCTAAATTCAAATTCTATCTCTGCTATTCTTTTTATCATGTGCCCTTGGACAATTTAGTTAATCTTAGGGTAAGTTTCTTCATCTATGAAATTAAATATCACAATGGATAGAAAAATGGATCTACAATGAGGAATACCTGAGTTGTAAGCTTGCCTTGGATACTTACTGGTTATGTGATTCTTAACAAGTCACTTAAACTCTGAGCTTTAGTACCCTCATATGAAAACTTGGGAGTTAAACACAATGGTCTCTGCATTCTTTTTAAAATCTAAATCTATGATTCCATAATTTAATGACTATTTAGAAGCTTTCAACTCCAAAATTATGATTCACTAATACTCTCAATACACACACATTCCTCTAGTCACCTTCAGTTTAAGATTATATTACATTTACAAGAATATATCTGTATATACACATCTGTTTTTTGATGTCTCCCCCATTACAATCTGAGTTCCTTGAGCACATGCACCCAGTTTTGGCTTTCCTTTGTATTTCTAGAATTTAGCATAGTGATTAGCACACAATAAACATTTAATAAATGCTGAATATGAGTGCCATTCACATGACTAAATATGAGCCTATTACAATTCAAAAATCTTTGCCTTATATCTACCTCTCCTCTTCAAGATAAAATTAAGAAATATGGAGTATCCACAATTTAAAAAGAAAAGAAAAATGGTAAAAAAAAAAAAAAACCAACTAAATCTCATAACACAGAAGCCAGAATGTGTATTCTAACCTCTAGAAACAGCTTCATGTTACAAAATGGGTACACTCCCCATTTATAACATGGGGAATATTTTCACCTATATGACAAAGCATATATTTCTGATTCTTCAGGTTTTTCACATATGGACCCAAAAATGGGCACACATGAATTTCCTTAGCTCATGACATCTATCTCAAAGTCAGTCTCATGGGATTCTGAATATATTTTCTCTAAATCCCAGGATGTCTGCCATTTTGCTTATTATTATCTTAGAAGGTATGCATACTGAGTGAATAAATAAATTTCCAAATAATATATTCTGAAGCAGACTGGGAAACATCATAGAAAGAAATTATGCCAGTATATACTTGGACTTTCTCTCTCTGCTGTGTGTAAGGCACTCCTGCTGTGTTCATACCTTCCGAAGGAACTTTCAATAGGGAGCCCAGGTTAGACAGGCCATTCACTCAGCCCTGCCAAGTGGCTCAACAGGCTTCCATCCTTTACAAGGATAACAGCAGAGAGAGCTAATTACTAGACTAAACAAGAAACAGCAGGGACATTGGACTCATTAGTCACCTCTGGACCACACCTGGTAAATGATGAGTGCATTTCAGCAAGGCAACTTGGCTCTCTATTATGATGAGGCATGAGGTTTATTGGAAATCTGGGGGAGCAAATTGTCAAGAGACAAATGTGCTCCACAATTAAGAGGCAGCCGACTTCTACAACAACTTAGAGGAAACAGTGGAACAGAAAATAAGGCTGATAATGATCAAATGAAGAGCCCATTGGGTAATTAAGTTTCAAAAGTCAATGCATCTTGGCGTGTGTTTTAGTCAGTGCCCTGGTTTTCTTTGAGTTAATAGAAAGTAATTAGTATGAATGAACAAGTCTAATGGTTATACATTGGTTATTCTTACCTAATGGTCACTGTGCTAGGATCCACCTATACTTCACTTTTTGTCTCTAAGCTATCACAATTAAAATTAAAAAAACAGATACAGCCTTCTCTATCCCACTCTCCACAACACTTTTGCAGAAATTATTTCTTATGGCTTTAACTACTAAAACATAAAAAAAAAAAATCTGCTTATAGTATCAACCTTTAAGTCTAAATCATGTACATTTTTTGACCTTATCTTGAGATATGGTGTGAGATACTGATCAACATGTAGGTTCTACCATGCTGTTGTCTAATTTTCCCAGCAGTTTTTGAAAAAATATTGAGCTATTTTCCCATAAGGTGGGGTTTGGGGGTTTATCAAATGCTATTCTACTAGACTCATTGGCTATTGTGTCTTATATGCCCAACCTATTCCACTGATCCACCACTCTATTGCTTAACAAGTACCAATTAATTTTTATGATTGATGCTTTAAAATATAGTTTTAGATCTGGTATGGCTAGGCCACCTTCCTTTGCATTTTTTCCCCATTAATTTCCTTGATATTCTTTACCTTTATTCTTTCTGATGATTTTTTCTTCCTAGCTCTATAAAATATTTTTGGTAGTTTGGCATGGCACTGAAAAAGTAAATTAATTTAGGCAGAATTGTCATTTTGTTATATTATCTTGGTTTACCCATAAGCAATTAATATTTTTTCTAATATTTTTTCAAATCTGACTTTATTTGTGTGAAAAGCATTTTATAATTTTGTTCACATGGTTCCTGAGTTTATCTAGGCAGGTAGACTCTTGAATATTTTATCATGTCCACAGTTACTTTAAAAATAATCTATCTTTCTATCTCTTGCTGTTGGGCTTTGTTGGTAAGATATAGAAATGCTGATAATTCATGTGGGTTTATTTTATATCCTGCAACTTTGCTAAAGCTGTTAACTATTTCAAGTAATTTTTAGTTGATACTCTCGGGTTCTCTAAGTATGTTATCATATCATCTGCAAAGAGTTATAATTTTGATTCCTCATTTATTATTCTAATTCTTTTAATTTCTTTTTCTTCAAGGCAGGCCTGGAAGTAGTGGCCCACAGAGGCAGAAGCAGGCCCAGAAGGCACCTGATCAACTCAGAGGGCAAGTCCTCCCATCAACGACAAGGGCCACTACCAGGACAATCACCAAAGGGATGGGACTGGAAAGAGCAAGGTAAGCACCAAATGCAGGGGCCCTTGTCCCAGACAGCAAATACTCCTGGGGCTACCCCTTCATAGCACAAAGATTAAAAAAAAATAGCCCCTATCAGTACCTCCAAAGACCAGGATGACAGAGTGAACCTTACCTTCTCCAACTCACCCAATTTGACCCTGAAAACATAGTAACTATTGCCCCAGGGTAAAACCCTCTACAGTAAAGGCTTGGCATCCCTAGAGGAAGGGAGTGGCTAGGGCCCTGGCCCAAAATGGGTAGAAAGCAGACTACAAAGACTCTGGAGTCATACTATCCTCAGTGGGAGGAACCAAACTCAGAGGGAGACAATGTGGACTCCACACCCACAGCTGAAACATCAACAGGGAATGGGTCCCAAGCACAGAAAGCTCTCCCAGATGAGATCAAAGGAAACTTTGAAAACCAAATGAGAGAGATAGTAGTCAAAAGGAATAATTCTCTCAAAACCAAAATTGCAGAATTAGAAAAAACATTATAATGAAGAAAACATCTCTCTAAAAAGAAAAGTGTATGATATAGAAAAGGAGCTCCAAAAATTAAACAAGGAAAATGATTTGCTAAAAACTAGAATCAACCAAATTGAAGCAAATAACTCTATGAGGAATCAAGAATTAGTCAAACAAAACAACAAGAATGAAAAATTAGAAAAAGAGGTAAAATACCTCAAAGAAAAAAAAATAACTGACCTGGAAAACAGAACCAGGAGAGATAATCTGAGAATCATAGACCTACCAGAAAATCATGATGAAAATATGAGCCTGGACAACATCCTCCAAGAGCTCGTTAAGGAAAACTGCCCTGAGATACTAGAAACTGAGTGTAAAATAGAAATGGAGAGAATCCACCAGACATCTGCTGAAAGAGATCCCAAACTGAAAAGTCCTCGAAATGTCATGGCCAAACTCCAGAACTACCAGATAAAAGAGAAAATAATTCAAGCGGCCAGAAAGAAACAATTCAAATATTGAGGGTCCACAGTGAGGATCGCACAGGATTTGGCAGCCTCTACACTGAAAGGTCAGAGGCAGTATAATACAATTTTCCGGAAGGCAAAAGAACTCGGGTTACAACCAAGGATCACATACACAGCAAGACCGAGCATATTCTTGCAGGCAAAGAGATAGTCATTCAATGATATAACAGAGTTGCAGACCTTCCTGATAAAAAAGCCAGAACTCAATGGAAAATTCAACGTCCAATTACAAAATGCAACAGTGACATAGAAAGGTAAACAAGGAAAACACAAACACACACACACACACACACACACACACACACACACCCTGCTATTTGATAAGAGCAAACTGGTTATATACAAGTAGAGGGTATGAGTGTAAAATACACAACAGAATGATTTAAAAAATCTTGTTAACAGCTACAAAGGGACTGTAATGGAAGAAGAGGAATGAATGAAGTGGTAAAGGGTAAATTATGCCACAAAAAGAGGCATAAAAACAGTATAGCAGAGGAAAAGAAGGGAGGGAGGAGAGAATCATATAAGCTATTCCCTCATTGGTTCTGGTGCAAGGAGGGTATAACAACCAGTTAAGCATAGGACTCTATGGAGAAGAAACACAAAACGTATAATTTTGCAGGGAAAGAGGGGAGGGAGAGGAGCTTTGCATGAGATTTGTTTCTGTCAACCTTGGTGTGAAGAAGAAATAACATACTTCATTAAGTATAAAAATATCCTACAGAAAGTAGGAGGGAGAAAGTGCTATGAAAGGGGGTGGTAGTTAGTAGGAAGGGAAGAAGTAAGGGGAAAGGGGAGGAAAAATGAGGGAGGCTGATAAAGGAATACTGGGGGAGGGCTGGTCAAAAGGAAAACTATTAAGGGGGGAAGGGAGAAAGGGGGAAAATATGAGCATTAATAGGGGATGGAATAGGATGGAGGGAAAGAAAAAGATAACAATCATAACTGTAAATGTGATTGGAGTGAACTCTCCCATAAAACGGAGATGGATAACAGAATGGATTAGAAATCATAATCCTACAATATGCTGTTTACAAGAAACACATCTGCAACAGAAGGATACACTCAGGGTAAAGGTAAAAGGCTGGAGTAAAATACATCATGGCTTAGCTAAAGTAAAAAAAAAAAGCAGGGGTAGGAATCGTTATCTCAGATAAAGCAAAAGAAAAAAAATTTACCTAATTAAAAGAAATAAGGAAGGAAACAATATCCAGTTAAAAGGCACCATCAAGAATGAAGCAATATCATTACTTAATATTTATGCACCAAGTGGAATAGCATCCAAATTCCTAGAGGAGAAGGTAAAGGAATTAGAGGAATAGATAGCAAAACAATACTAATGGGAGACCTTAGTCTCCCCCTCTGCAAACTTGATAAACCTAAACTCAAAATAAAGAAGAAAGAATTTAAGGAGATGAACAGAATTTTAGAGAGGATAGGTATGATTGATCTCTGGAGAAAACTTATGGGGATAAAAAGGAATATACATTTTTCTCAGTGGTTCATGGCACATAGTCAAAAACGGACCATGTTCTAGGGCATAAAAACCTCACAATTCTATGCAGTAAGGCAGAAATATTAAATGCATCCTCAGATTATGATGTAATAAAAATTATATGTAAGAAAAGGGCCATGGGACGACAGACTAAAAACTAATTGGAAATTAAACAATTTAATCCTAAAGAATGAGTGGGTCAGACAAGAAATTATAGAAACAATGAGTAATTACATTCAAGAGAATGATAATAATGAGACAATATACCAAAATTTGTGGGATGCATTAAAGACAGTTCTTAGGGGAAGTTTTATATCCCTGAGTGCATACGTGATTAAATTAGAGAAAAGGGAGGTCAACAAATTGGGCATGCAATTGAAAAACCTAGAAAAAGAACAAATTCAAAATCCCCAATTAAATACTAAATTAGAAGTATTGAAAACCAAAGAGATATTAATAAAATTCAAATTAAGAAAACTATTGAATCAATAAATAAAACTAAGAGCTGGTTTTATGGAAAATAACCAACAAAATTGATAGACCCTTAGTCAATATGATAAAAAAAATACAAAGAAGAAAACCAAATTATGAGTATCAAAAATGAAAAGGGTCAATATACCTCCAATGAAGAGGAAATCAAAACAATAATTAGCAATTATTTTTCCCAATTGTATGTACATAATTTTGACAATCTTAGGGAAATGGATGAATATTTACAAACATACAAGTTGCCCAGATTAACTAAAGAAGAAGTAAATAACTTAAATAACCCCATCTCAGAAAAAGAAATTGAACAAGCCATCAGTCATTTCTCTAGGAAAAAACCTCCAGGGCCAGACAGATTTACCAGTGAATTCTATCAAATATTTAAAGAACAATTGATTCCAATACTCCACAAACTATTTGGGAAAATTAGTGAAGAAGGAGTCCTACCAAATTCTTTTTATGACACAAATATGGTACTGATACCTAAATCAGGAAGATATAAAACAGAAAGAAAATTATAAACCAATTTCCCTCATGAATATAGATGCAAAAATTCTAAATAAAATACTAACAAAAAGAATACAGCAACTTATCTGAAGAATAATACACTTTGATCAGGTAGGATTTATTCCAGAAATGCAGGGATGGTTTAACATCAGGAAAACCATCAGTATAATTGATGATATCAACAATAAAACTAGCAGAACACACATGGTCATCTCAATAGATAAAGAAAAGGCTTTTTGACAAAATACAACATCCATTCTTAATAAAAAACATTAGCAAGTATAGGAATAAATGGAGCCTTCCTTAAAATAATAGGTTGCATCTATTTGAAGCCATCATCAAGTAATATATGTAATGTGGAGAAGCTGTAAGCATTTCCCATGAGATCAGGGGTGAAACAAGGGTGTCCACTATCACCCCTATTATTCAATCTGGTACTAGAAATGTCAGCCATAGCGATTAGAGAAGAAAAAGAAATTACAGGAATCAAATTAGGCAAAGAGTAGAACAAGCTATCACTCTTTGCAGATGATATGATCATATACTTAGAGAATCCTAGAGAATCAAGTAAAAAACTGCTGGAGACAATAAATTTGGCAAAGTTGCAGGATATGAAATAAACCCTCATAAATTCTTAGCATTTCTATATATTTCCAATGAAATTCACAGCAGGAGATAGAAAGATAAATCCCATTTAAAGTTATTGTAGACATTATAAAATATTTGGGAATCTACCTTCCAAAACAAATCCAGGACCTATATGACCACAACTACAAAACACTTTTCACACAAGTAAAGTCAGATCTAACTAATTGGAAAAAATCAATTGCTCATGGCTGGGTCGAACTAATATAATAAAAATGACAATTTTACCTAAATTAAATTATATATTTAGTGGCATACCAATTAATTTACCAAAAAAAACTACTTTATAGAGCTAGAAAATATAGTAACTATTCATTTGGAAGAATAAACGGTCCAGAATATCAAGGGAATTAATCAAAAGAAATGCTAAGAAAGGTGGACTAGCTATACCAGATTTCAACCTGTATTATAAAGCAGCAGTCATCAAAACTACTTGGTACTGGCTGAGGAATAGAGAAGTTGATCAATGGAATAGATTAGGCACACAAGAGTCAGAAGTCAATGACTATAATAATTCATTGTTTGATAAACCCCAAGACCCTGGTTTTTGGGAGAAGAACTCACTATTCGACAAAAAAAAAAAACTGCTGGTAAAACTGGAATATAGTATGGCAGAAACTGGGCAAAGACCATTATCTAAGGACATATGACAAAATCAAGTCTAAATGGGTGCATGATCTAGGTATAAAAGTTGATACGCCAAGCAGTCTCAGAAAACAAGGAGTTGTTTACATGGTAGATTTGTGGAGAGGGAAAGATTTTATGACTAAAATAGAATTAGAGAACATTATAAAATACAAAATGGATAATTTTGACTACATGAAATTGAAAAGCTTCTATACAGACAAAGCCAATGCAACCAAGATGAAGAGGGAGGTGGGAAATTGGGAGAGAAGCTTTACAACCTATGTCTCTGGCAAAGAACTCATTTCTAAAATATACAGAGAATTGAGTCAAATTTATAAGACAAGTTACTTCCCAAATGATAAATGGTCTAAGGATATGAGCAGGCAATTTTCAGAGAAAGAAATTAAAGATATCTATAAGCACATGAAGAAATGCTCTAAATCACTATTGATTAGATAAATGCAAATCAAAACAACTCTGAAGTTCTACATCTCACCAGTCAGATTAGCTAAGATGACAAAATAGGAAAATGACAAATGCTGGAGAGGATGGGGGCAAATTGGAACACTAATGCATTGCTGGTGGAGTTGTGAACTCATCCAGCCTTTCTGGAGAGCAATCTGGAATTATGCCCAAAGGGCTGTAAACACTTTCATACCCTTTGACCCAGCAAGACCCCTCCTAGGGTTATGATTGCATATGTACTATCTATGTCAGATTGCTTATTTTCTCAGGGAGTTGCCAGGGGAGGGCAGAGAGGCAGGTATTGGATTTAGAACTCAAAACTTTTAAAAATGCTAAAAGTTGTTTAAATATATAATAGGCCAAAAATAAAATATTTAACTAAAAGAAAAAAAAATTTGCAGGTGTCAACTCCTATATAATCCTGATTGTGACTCCCTGATTTTTTAATTGTTTCTTTCTGACGACTTGTAGTATTTTTCTCTTTGACCTGATAGTTCTGAAATTTGGCTATAACGTTGCTTGTAGCTTTTATTTTGGGATCTCTTAAACCTTTCTGTGTTGTTTGTCTTTAAAAAATACTGTTTTATTGTTTGTGTGTGTGTGTGTGTGTGTATTCTTTTAGTTATATTCTCTTCTCCCCACATCAAACATGTCAGACACACTTCCTCTGCCTGCTGATCACGAGGCCCATAGCACTCCTGATTATGTCCCAAATGACATTATATGTAATAGGGAAATAGTTAACAAAATAAATAAATATAGAATAAAACACATATAGTATGAATTAGTGTTTTTCCAAATGAAAATATAACCCAGATGTTTCCTTATTTATGTATTACTGATCTCTTTTTCTAGTTAAATTTGATACTATTACACTAGATGTGTTTATATAAATCTCTAGAGATTTCTTTGAAACTATCTTAATCTTCATTTCTTATATTTTGGTAGTATCCTATTGCATAGGGGAACTACATAGCACAGTGAATAAAGTAATGAGCCTGAAGTTAGGAAGATTCATCTTCATGGGTTCAAATCTGACCTCAGATTCTTACTAGCTGTATGATTGTTGGCAAGGCACTTAACTTTATTTGCCTCTGTTCCTCATCTGTTAAATGAACTGGGGAAGTGTATGACAAATCATACCAGTACTTTTGCCAAGAAAACCGGAAGTAAAGTCACAAAGACTTGGGAATGGCTAAAATGACATAATTATAAATTCCATTATACTTTTAGATTACGATTTGTTCAGTCATTTCCCAACTGATAGGTGTCCCTGCATTTCTAGTTCTTTGTCAGGCATAGTGATATACTGCTGCTGGAGATCTGAATTGATGTAGTCAATTCTATGCCCAAGAAGTTCACTATTTTTCAATTAAGTCTATTTGATTGTTGAAAGATTCCATTTGATAAAACATTATCCTATACATTAAGGTGAAATATGCACCCTTGTAAACATTTGATTCTCATTCTTCTCCCTAGATCAGATCTTTCCTTCACATGACTTCTTTTCAACTATTGAATATAAAGAGATCCTCCCTCAGTGTTCTCTATTTAAATCCAAGTTTTTCCAAGTATTTAAACTCTTCCTTATAAACATGACATCCATAAGTCTCATCACCCTAGTTTCCTCTCACTGATTCCTTGCTATATTGAGTGTGGTGATTGAGTGCTATAATAGATAATACAATATAGAGAATTTCCTTCCAATCAATTAAAACATCATGTAACTTTTGAAACCTCATTTAATCAAGGTAAAACCATTATTTTAAATGTATTTTTTCTGAAAACTTTTGATTTTATAACACCTAGATTTCCACAAGGAAATCTCCCCATCTAAGGGAGCTACCTCTTGAAGTAAAGCCTTTTTTGAAGGAAGGACAGATGGAAGCAGGAAAGAAGGCAGGCACTCAGGAAGAAAGGAAGGAAGGAAAGAAGGAAGGAAGGTAGAAAGGCAGGAAGGAAGGAAGGAA